>NC_072857.1:600000-932500 GCF_028858705.1 Grus americana | reverse complement strand
CCATCTGCATGTTCAGTGAGGAGCGGTACACGTTAAATGGTGAGTGGGTAGATATCTGTCTTGTACTCATCCCTCCCTGAGCCCTCGGCAGATATGGGAATAGCAGGTTTATTATTGCGCCAGCTGCCTGTCAATCCAATAATACCGGAAAGTCATATAGTACAACCTAGAAAGCTAATATAGCAAAAAGCTGTTAAAAATTAACCAGACAAAATTAACATAAATTGATATATTCCTCTGTTTATACAGTGTGTATTTCTAGTTTGATTGCCCTGCTGAACACACCGAACGGTTGTGTTCCCGTCCCCGTGTTTACAAGCAGTGCCCGTGGCAGGGGCACGGCTCCATCACTTGCCCCGCGTGCTTCGAAGGACGGACCCCAGGGAGGAGGGGACGGGTCCCGCCGAGGGCGCCCACGTCACCCTGCATGGGACGGAGGGTGCCAGCACCGGCCCACTGCCCCCAGCTCAGCCCAGCGTCAGCCCCGCGCTGGGCCGGTTGGGGTGGAGACGCTGGGCTGCCCGGCGAGGAGCAGCATCGCACCCCGGGCTTGGCCGGAGCTTTCCCGAGCACGGCAGGGGACTGTGGGGCTGGGGAAGGTGCTCCCGGCATTTCTGACACTGTCTCTCTCCCTGACGTGGAATTCTCTGGGGGTTTCTCATTCACTTCTTCAAGACAGACCTGTTTCCCATTCGCAGAGCAAGGGCAGTTGCAGCCGTAGGCGCAGCAGGTTTTCTCCTCTCACGGTGTTCCATCAGCAGTATCTCCAAATTTCCACTGTGCTCCGGGGGTGGAAGCCATCGGCTCTCCTGCCTCCCGCTCATCCGGGCAGAGCCTGCGCAGACTGAGCCCTTCTGCCTCCAGGGAGGGGTGTCAGCCGAGCCAGGTGGCTTCTGTGCACTTTGCTCTCCAAATCACAGATAACCGCCAAGAACAGAGGCAAAAAGTCTAAAGGAACTAGGGGTGAAGAGCGAGATTGCTCTCCACAGCCCACTTCACCGGGTTTTCCTGGGAAGGTGCCTTGGCTAAACCGCAGCTGACCTCAGGGAGCATAAACCCTTCCCATCAGGAATCGGCTGGATGTACTAAATGCCACCTTAATTTTGGTAGAGAAGGTTATAGGCCAGGCAGAACTTTGCCATCAGTCGGCAAAAGAAAACGCGTTTGAAGTGATACGCAGGTTTAGCGTATCGAACGGCCGCTGGAAAATGGCACCTAAGCCAAGTCTGCCTCCACCAGCCTTTCCGCTTGGCAGAAAACGAGAGCTCACTGCTCAGACCCCGGGCTGGCGTTTTCCTGATGTCAAACACTCAAGATGTTTGGGAAGCATGTGAAAATTCTTTTGCATGCTTTTTTTTTTTTTTAGTGGGTCCTGCAGCGTCTCCTCAAGGTGCGTTTGAGTCGTGCTCCGCACGCACTGCGCGTTTGAGGCAGAATTCTCCGCTTTTCCCCCTGGGAAGTGTTTAGGGAGCAGAGCCGTTATACACCCCCCAGGCCACTCTCTGCCCTGAGATTAAAAAAAGAGAAAAGTAGAATATTGTGAATGTCATACACAACACTGGAACACAGCTAGCTCCTGTTCCTGGGCCGGGAAGACGTTTGGGTTTCTGAAACCGAACGGCAGCCAAGGAAACGTTCATCTGGCCAGAACGGACCCAACAGCACCTGGGTTCGCATCCTTTCCAGCTCTCCTGTGCTCCGCTCCCAAACCGCTTCACCTGCTGCAGGAGTCTGAAAATCTCTCAAACCTGACTCGGACAAACAAACCGAACCAAAGCGAACTAATTTTTAGCTTGTTTAAAAATGTTTTTAAGCTGCCGGCTCCTGCTCTGTAGGCAGACTCGGGAGGCGAGGAGGGGGAGGCAGGGAGGGGGCATCCCCAAACCGGGTGCCTCTGCAGCCACCCCTCCTCCCTGCGGGGCTAGTGCACGGCCTCAGCACCCAGCGCTCAAACACTGTTCTTCTGCTGTGATATCCGTCACCTGGCTTAAAAATTCTGCTTAAACTTAAAAAACTTAAAAATGCAAACAATGCTACTACTTCTAAATTTATCTGGTTAATGAAGTCACTACATAAATTTAGCACATTATTTTTTTGTTATTAATTGCTAACAGTGAAAAGGGCTAAATTCAGAATAACTCTCTGTTTCAAAGACCTAATTGCCAAGGACCTAGCCTTAATATTAACTAGGATAATTATTATGCAAAGCATACCCACCCAGAATGTTTGCATAGCTATCACAAGCGCTTTCATAAATGATGCTTTAATTAGTCTTAATTAGAATTTGTTTAAGTCAGCAGGGAATGCAGAGCCCGTGAAATGATGTATGTAATAAGCATCAGGCTCACTTTTTACTTGGGGAATAGAGCTGACAAAATCACATCACGTTAAATTGATTCAGTCAGAATTAAAATTCTTATGGTATTAATTAAATGGGGGATCTCATTAGCAGGCTGCAGGGTGACAGAGTGACTCTTTGGCGACCAGATGTGAAGAAGCAGCACCAAACAAGAGCACCATTAGACCAAAAAGTCGTCCCGTCTGAGGCGCCGGAGCAGCGGCGCGGGGCTTGATGCAAAGCGGAGCAGCCCGGGCAGTAGGACAGCAGCAATTCAGAGCACTTTTCAGCTAATTTGGCTCCTTTCAGGACTTGCAGCTCCATAAAGCAAAGATTGTTGGGGTTTCAGAGGGTGGCAGCGGCTGCGGGAGCTCGCGCTGCCGGCGTGGTCCCCAGGCACCCTTGGGTGCTGCCTGCGCCGGGCTCGGCCAAAGCCTGGGTGCCCCCGCGCCAGAGCGCAGGGAGGGTCCCGGCGTTTGCCGCATCCACCCCGGCAGCCTCTGTTCAGACGTTCCCAGCGTCCGTGGTGGTTCTTGCACACGCTGCAAACCACTCGTAGCAGCAGGAGCACTTTTTCCTGTCTATAAGGCAGCTCTGACTTGGCAGGGCTCGTCAAGGATACATGATATTTACCTCCAATTTGCATATGTTTTGTGAATGGCAAGGGGCACACGCTGCCGCTGTGTCACTGGTAACCGCTCGCTGCTTTTATTTCTCTACGCTACATTTCAATATTTAAAAAATAAGCTTGCTCCTTGCCTGTGACGGAAAGGTGAAACCTCAGCCCCGTGTCGGGGCGATGCACCAGCGCTCCCGAGGCAAACCCGGGAGTCCTCTCCTGTCTCCTCTGCCCCTACACAGGGCACCAGGACCCCAGTGGGATGGGATGGGATAGGGATGGGATGGGGATGGGATGGGATGGGATGGGGTGGGGATGGGGTGGGATGGGATGGGATGGGGATGGGATGGGATGGGATAGGGATGGGATGGGATGGGGATGGGGATGGGATGGGGATGGGATGGGGATGGGGATGGGATGGGGATGGGGATGGGATGGGATGGGGATGGGATGGGACGGGGATGGGATGGGATGGGATGGGGATGGGATGGGATGGGGATGGGATGGGGTGGGATGGGATGGGATGGGATGGGGATGGGATGGGATGGGGATGGGGATGGGGATGGGATGGGGATGGGATGGGATGGGATGGGGTGGGATGGGATGGGGATGGGATGGGATGGGGATGGGGATGGGGATGGGATGGGATGGGGATGGGATGGGATGGGGATGGGGATGGGGATGGGGATAGGACGGGGATGGGATGGGGATGGGATGGGGATGGGATGGGGATGGGGATGGGGATGGGGATGGGGATGGGATGGGATGGGATGGGATGGGATGGGGATGGGGATGGGATGGGATGGGGATGGGGATGGGATGGGGATGGGGATGGGATGGGATGGGGATGGGGATGGGGATGGGGATGGGATGGGATGGGATGGGGATGGGATGGGATGGGATGGGATGGGGATGGGGATGGGATGGGATGGGATGGGGATGGGATGGGATGGGGATGGGATGGGATGGGGATGGGATGGAATAGGATGGGGATGGGACGGGGATGGGATGGGATGGGATGGGATGGGATGGGATGGGATGGGGATGGGATGGAATAGGATGGGGATGGGATGGGGATGGGATGGGATGGGATAGGATGGGATGGGGATGGGATGGGGATGGGATGGGATAGGATGGACCCTCAGTCTCAGTGGGAAGCAGGCTTTGGTCTTTCATGGTCCCAATTTGTTTCAAAATCAGCAGAGTGTTCTCCTCCAGCTCAGCCAAACACTTCCCTCTTTTGCTTCAGGTTAAGCATAAGGTAATCACAGTGACGCGACGTCTCTGATAGTGACATGAACGGCAAAAGGAAGAAAACCATCATGTTTATAAATAGCATTTTCTCATTCAAAAGAGTGGGCCACTGGCATTTTTCTGTATTGCACCCAAGTCTGTGCAGGAGGCAGCGGGTCAGCACGGCTCCTCTGCCGCAGCGTTTGACGGGGATGCTCCCAGCTGCTGGCTCTGTCCTTGCCAAAGGGAAATAAGATGAAAATTCTCCTCAGAACTGTACTCACAGAGCTGTTGGGCCCAGGGCCCAGCAGGCATTTCTATTTCTGAGGATGGTCAGAAGTTTGGAAATCAGCAGGAGATGTTCCATGTCTCCCTCGGGGCTGTCGCTCAGGACCCCCGAGGGGCCACGGTGCTGGTGGGCTGTGGGTCACCACGCGCGGTCGCTCCTGGGGGAGCGCAGCCCGGTGCAGCCAACGTCCGGCTTTTCCTGGTGGTCTTGTGGGTGCGAGTCTGTGGAAGAGCAGGAAATCTTCTCGCCAGATGGGAGTCACTCCGTTTTTGTTAGGGACGGAGCCATGCACCCCACGGGACTCAGCACCTTTCCCTCGGTCACGCATCGCCTGGATTGCCCTGCCGACGGGGAGCCAGGCAGAGCGTGGGGAGGGCTGGTGGCAGGGCTGAGGCTGAGCGGCCCCTCAAGCCAAACCCGTCCCCTCAAACCAAACCCGTCCCCTCGCTCTGCTCGCAGAAACCCACCAGGTTCACTTCCGCACACTGAAATACCATTGAAACGAGTGCAGGCTTTTTAGTGAAAGATGCTGGCCTTGAGAATTTTTCTAGCAGTCTTATTTTAGGAACATGAGGGCTTGTGATGTAAACTATTTTTAAAAAAATAAACAAACCACAGCAAGCGAGAGACCCCAAACAGAGCGAGCTTTCAAAATTAGGTCTATATTTCCAGATTTTCCATGACCATTTTATTAGTGAATCACAACTAACTGAGTATCTGCGAGAGCTTCGAGGTTGTTCCTCTACAAACAAAGGAAAAAAAAGGGAGAGAGTTTTTTTGTATATGTGTATATATATGTATATTTAAAATTCATTTCAGCTGTATTTAGGCCAAACCTCACTCCGGAGCCAACTCGGTAATCCCGTGGGCAGATGCCCAGCGATGCCAGACGTGGGAAGCATCCCGACCCCGGTGGGCAGCGCCTGGGAAGCTGTTCCAGTGGCAGACCACCAAGGGCGAACGGAGCTCTGTCCGCAGCAAGCACGGCGGTTAGAAATGCCGCGGCGCCCCGGTTTCTGCAGGAGGGTCTCCGTGCGGTACGAGGCACGGCAGCTCTGCACGCGCGGTGCGGGTGCCGTGGGTGCTGTTCAGCAGCTCAGGGTTTCACTCCCGTCCGGCGGTGCCGCAGGCAGCAGGTCTCAGTGCCCCCAGCGCCCGTCCCAGCCGCGCCGGCGGAGCCGTGAGATAAAACATCCCGCCGTGGCTCTCAGCCTCCGGGAACGGTCCCTGTCTGGCACCGGGCGGGAGCTCGGACACCCCCACCGCGGGTGGGCTCGGGCAGAGGCAGCTCTCCCTGCAGCACCGCTTACAGCCAGCTCTCCAAATTCCCACTCCCATATGTATATATACTATTTTTTAAAAAAAATAATTCTAAAATTTGGATTATAAAAATCCCAGAGATGTTTTTCCTCTCTGTACGTGCCTGAGGCACGTACAAAACAGGGTTTCCTAAGCCTTGCCTTGATCGTTATTTAAAGTTTCTGGAGGAGACAGGCACCCCAGCTCGGGGGACCCATCCTGGCCCTGGACCCGCGGCCCCGGCCGTGGGCTGCCGAGTCGGTGCTGCCTGCAGCCGCCCGCGGCACAAAAGCTGCTGGCTGCGGAGAGCCTGTTATTGTAATACCCCGACCTGCGTGCCCGGGGGGCAAAAATCCTCCAGGCTAATTAGTCAAACTAACCTCTCGTTCCCAAACCTGCCGCCTGGAAATGCTTGGGACTTTACCAGCTTACGCCTCATCAGTATTCGGCTTCCCTGCCAAAGCGCGAGAGGGGGAGAAAAGATAACCATAAGGACCAGAGATAAAAGGGAACTCAATAGGAAACAAAAACAAACACTCCCGTGTCTGCGCTGTGGACCTCTCCTGCCATTTCGATAACCTCTGCGCCGGGCCAAATCTCCTCCCCGCCGCCCCTGAGGCTGGCAGCGGAGGGCTCCGCGAGCACGGCCATGCCCGCTGGTCCCCACCGTGCCCATGGGTCTCAGCCGACCACGACATCCGTGCCGGTGGCCGGCACCCTCGTGCCCGTGGCCGGGAGCCTCGCACCGGTGCTGCCGTCGGTCCGTCCCGGCCGGGCAATGCCCAGCTCGGCTCTGCAGCAGCGCGTGGATGGACAGGGAGGGCTTTTCCCTAGGGACTACGAGGAGCTGTCTCCTCGCAAAGCGGAGAGGTTGGGATGAGCGCATCCCCTTGTGCGTAACAGCAGCTCCCAGGAGTCCCAAAGTTTGAATCCGAGAGGCATCGGCCAGCACCGAAACCTGGCAGGCAGGCAGGCAGGCAGGCAGGCAGCGCTGCCTTGTCCTGGCCCCAGCCCAGCCTCGTGCGTGACGGCCGGCAGGACCTGGGAACACCAGTGTACGGCCCCAGCGTGTACGGCCCCAGCGCGCACGGCCCCGAGACAGGGCAGCGTGCGGCTCGTGCACACGCGTGGATGGGGCAAGCTCGTCCCTGCGCCACGGGCGCTGCTGCAGGCACGCGGGGCGGTGGGGCACGATCCCGGCATGCGTGCACCCGGGCACGCTGCGTGTGGCAGTGTGAGCACGGCGACGAGGAGCGCCCCGCTCCGAGCATTGCCTCTGGCTGACACATACTCAGCTATTCTGGCTTTGCCGATCGTAAGCTCTGGTTTTTTTCCTCAGCAGATATTTTAGGACTTAGTTGAAATCAAATACAGGTTTTTTTAATCTAGTCTAAACCTACTAAAACATTCACTACTCTTACTGCCTAATACATTTATTCATGGCCTATATATATTCTCCACTATAACTAACCTCTTTTTTCATGTCTTCATTTTTAATAATATTGCTTATGTGAAAATTGCTGGATAAATTATTCAATTCTCTCCATAATCTAGTATATCTGCAGTAAAACTGCTAACCCGGCTCTGTCAATACATTCATAATAATTTAGGTTATTTGTCTGTGTTCCTCTCCTCCCTCTCCTCCATCCCCCCTTGGGCTGGGGCTCAGCCCCTTTGCGGAGCGGTGCCACGGAGAAGCGCCGTGCTCTTCTCTGACGAAGAGAAGCTGCCACGTCGGTGCACAAGTCACTACGCGTTTCGCAGGAAATTTCGTTCGCGCGTGCACCTATGGGGTGAGTATGGGTAATTAATTACTCCCGCAATCACGAGTCCGCAAAGCTTAACCACCTGCCGCAAAAATACCCGTTTTAGGGCACAAGAGGAAGGGTTTCAGGTGAGCTGCGGAGGCGGGGGTGTCGGTGCAGGCATCGCTGCTGGCAGGCGATGGCCCCTGGCATTGCGCCCCACGGCACCGTGCCCCTGCAACGCCTCCTCCGGCCAGCCCGGAATGGGGAGGAAAGTAGTGAAAACGGGACCACGGAGGGCAGAGCCGATTTGGGCACTCTGAAATACTAAAATATTTGCAGTGGATGTAGAACACACGTGTGTCTCGCTCATTATGCACGGTGCCAATGGAAAATGAGAGCAAGTGCTCCGTGCCCCTTCCCCGGGCTGGATGCGGCCCCGCGGCTGATGCAAGAGTCCACCTTCGTCGCGCCCAGAAACCCGCTTCACCTCTTTCTCAGCATCCTCCATCAGTTAAAGATGTCGAACTATAGCAATAGAGCCATTCAAAGAAAAAAGGGCAAATAAAATGCTGAGAGTCAGTTTGATCTAACTCAACCTTTTCAAATGACTACACTAATTTTCGACATCTGAATTTAACTGTGTGTTTGCCCCCCAATAAACAGGACGAATAAACACTATATCATTTTTACACTTGAACTGTATTATGATTTTAATGCAGGCTCAGGTGAGATGAGGTCAGAGGATACAATTAAACGGATCTGGTACCATCTGGAGATTAGGGTCTCTTTAACCATGCTTGGGTGATTTATCCATCAGCAACTCATGTAGTGCTTCATAAAAACTGGTATCTGTTTAAAGAAAGATATTAAAATACAGCGTATTTTTAAAATTAGAGACTAAAATATTGTGTAGTTGCAGGCAAGCAGTTTATTTCTTGGCCACTGAAACAGAAATTCCCGCATAGGAATAAATCTACTGACAGGAATTTACTGTATTTATGGTATTTATACAGGGCCTCTTTGTGCAGGGCAAGAGAAAAACCACCGCCGCACCCCAGGCCCCTGTAAGCGAATGCCTAATGAGGCAGGCGTGAAAGGGTTTGAAATTCCCCGAGTGAAGACGATTCCCTGCCTTCCTGAAGGCAGCCTGCCCTTTCCGCACGCCCGCTTCTCGCTGGGGACTGCAGGGGCTGTGCCAGGAGAGCGGCTTTATTACGGCAAACAAAAGTTGGGAGCCTTCTACCACCTTTTATTGCAAGGCTGCAAGTAATAGTCTGTGGCATTAGCCAGAATTTATTCTGTAATAAACCAGAATGGGTGTACAATCAAATATTTAAACTGTCAACTTTCAAAGCAAACGAGTGGCTAAAACTCAGTTTAATAATTGATCCATCAATGTGCAGATCAAAAGCTAAGGCCAAAATTAAACAATTATTTTTCTGAAATTATATTTGATTAAAAATTTCCTGAAAGAAAAACAATTCAGCCATTCTTCTGGACAGTAATTTATACAGTTTAGTGATCTTGCTGTCAATAATATACAAATAGCACTAATATATTACTATAATGCTTCATTTTCATTAAGACATCTGCCAAGTTCTCAAAAACCTTTTCCATTTGGGACTTGACTTATAATTGCATAATCCCTTGGGGGAGTTTCAATATTATTTTAATCAATTTTAACCACAATACGCAATATGGATGATTACATTGCAATGTCATTTCCAAAGTTACTTTCCCCCATTACTCATTTGCAAGGGGAGAGGACACTACAAATGTTTGTGAAAGATATTCCGGTAGGGAAACAAATGGCAGAAATGCAGAATGAATTTCTCCACCTTTCAGAAGAACGGTAAGGCCAATAAATATGAATTTCCACCAACCGAGGCTCTGCAGCGAGCACCGGGTCTCACAAACCAGCGCGGCGGCTGCTCTTCGCTTGCTCCCCCCGCCCCTTCCCACGCACCAGGGCACCGGCTACACCTGAGAGAACTCGTGCTGAGAAAATACAGCTAATTCCTGTTCCTCCTCTCTGCTGGGCTGGCACGTCCCAGAAAGGCAGTGTCACTGGGGGGATGTTTCATGCCTTTTTTATTTTTTATTTTACAAAGTTTTTGCCAGTGCAATCTTTACCTCCAGCAACATCACCTGAAAACCGCATTCACTGGTGTCTGTTAGCTCCTCCTGCCCCCAGCCCCGTGTTTTCCCACATTCTCCGGGTACCGAACTTACAAATGACCTACTCCTCCTTGCTGCTCTGTGTGAAGCCCACAGAGAAGGGGGGGCCACGTCTCTCTCACCTGTCCTGATGGATCCACCAACGCGCACACCAAGAGGTAAGGCCAAAGTCCAACAGTCATTTTCCTCAAATGGTATTTGATTAAAAGTTTCCTGGAAGCAGAACAATCCAGCCACCCTCGTGCCAGCAGCGCACCGCAGCAGGTCTGGCTCCCCACTGGGGAAACGCGGCATTTCGGGTGAGGAGTGGGGAGCGGTGGGGGTCCGCAGGCTCTGGAGGGGACCGGGGCTCCACAGCCGTGGGGGGGGTGGGAGGATGGAGGCAAAGGGGCATCGAGGGAAATGTATCGACGGCGTTTAACTCTGGGGTGAGAAGCAAGGCAGGGTGCTCCGGGTGCGCTGCTCCTGCACGTATTTAACGTGCCAGCTCCTGCACAGCCCAAACCCGCCTTCAGACATGACCCTGGCAATATTACAGTGGTAATATTTTCACAAGCGTGACCTCCTCCGAATCTGGGTCTCCAATATATTCTGAGCAAACACGCTTCCCTCCCTGTCAGGCACGCCGTAGATATCTTCTTTCTCCACCTGGTTTTTCCTGAATGAGCGTATTCCTTGGATATACGTCAGTCTTTCAGCTGAGGCGCGTTACGCACACACGATACGGACGGGGAGCTGACAGCTGTATTTTAGTCGTTGCCACCAAGGCGGGTGCAGTTTCTTTATAAACGTTGGCGCTAATCTGGGAGTGGACGCAATTTAACGTGACGCAGGGTAACTCCTCGTTACGAGGCCGTTTGCGTTTCCTCCTGCTCTTTGGTGGCAGAGAGGCTGGTGACGCCGTCCCTCATGTACCAAAGGACGAACTCGATGTCTTCTCCGCGTAAACAAACCCAGCATCCTCTGAGCTGGTCTATTTATGCACTGAATTATTTCTCCAATGATTTGCAATAAATAAAGAGTTTGCTATTGCAAAGACATAGAGCCTGGAAAAGCACAGGCAGAAACACGCTCTCTGCCTCTGGCCCGGCACAGAGTCAGTGGGTTGGGTCTTCTGTGTACCCCAGAGAGCTGCTCTACCCATTGCTGGCACAATCGGCACTAATAGCGACAAATACGGAATTTGAACAGGTCTTTAAAAATCACTTTAATGTGATATTTCCCCCCCAGAAAAAAAATCACCCAAGAGCTCTTTGTTTTCACTAAATAATTTCCTGGTGTACTCAGAAAATCTCAGAAGCGTTGTCTGTGGTACGAAGTAAAAACTGCAAAGGCTCACGCAGCATAAACTCATCCACCACGACATTCTGCCAAACCCTGAAGAACTGTACGAAGAACCGCCACCCCAACGTCACGAACGGACGCCGAGCCGCTCCACCGCTTTGAACGAACGCCGGCTGGGTCACTCCGTGAAATCACTTTTAAAAATACAGACTGCTTGTAAAAGTCGCATGGCAGTCTGTAACCAGTAAAAAGTACGCTTTTTTGACTCCTTATTTTAAAAGAGTGATATTAGACAGCACTCGGAAGCCAAAAGGTATTTCCTAGGTGAAAAGGAGATATTCTGTGTGAGTTAACATTGAATTCAGACACTGCCTGTCACCGTAAGAAATCTATGCGAACACATTTTCCTTTTTCTTTAAATTGCTGAGTTTGTTTAAGCCAAATTCATGACGTGTCACATCAAGAGGTTCTGCCCCAGCCTGTCTTAAGAGACTGCTGAAATGTATTAAAATGAGGTCAAAATGCAAGAATGAAGAACTAGTTCCTGCTGAGAGAGACAAAGAGATCAGTTTTGTCTCCAGAACTGGTGGCAAAACGGCATTGAGAAGTTAGAGACACCCCAAACGCACTTGCTCGAGGTTTTGCCGAGTGCTGCTGGTTTCAGCAGCCTTTGGATCAGGTTTGAATTTGGTTTAGGACTTCTCGCCTTGGCCGGTGCGGGATGCGGCACCTTCTCCGTCCTTTCACCTCGGTGACTCACAGCTGCTGGTTTTTTCAGTGTGTTGGCTGATTTACTGCTTCTGTTGTCCTGGCATCAGCACCCAGTCCTGCACAGCTCCTTAAAAGTGAGCTGGCTAAACTCTTTTTAGGCGTTGTTGGGAAGCGGAATTCTTTTTCTGTGAGAAGTTCCCCAAACATGATCAAGTGCCTTCTTATTGAAAACGAAAACCCCAAATCAAGACGTGTGAAATGTGTCCGCAATGGCGCAGGTGGTTTGTTTCCATAAAACATTTCATTTTCACAAAAGACTTTCACTGATAAAATTTTTCAGTTTATTATGACTTTTAAAAGAGAGGAGTTATTTCGAAAAATGGAATATTTCAGCCATGGCAAAGTGCTCTGGAGCTGCCTCGTCCCTCGCGCACGGGCTCTGCAGGATGGCACGTGTTCCTGGTTCCTGAAGGTAGAGAAGACACACAAATACACTGAAAAAAATTCCCTTTTTATGCACGCTTAGCCGAGGTTTTGAGGCCAGCTCCCCTCTGAAGCGAAGCTTGTTAGACGGGGACGTGCGGCTCAGGGTGCCCATCCGGACCCCCGTGCTCAGGCTCCCAGAGATGCTCTGCCCGCTCCCGATCAAAGCGTTAACAGCGCGAAAGGAGACGTCTGAACTACTTAATAAACATGGAAAAGGCTGCTGTGGCCAGGCGTAACCACAGAGAAAAATCATTAAAAAGTCATTTCCACCAAATGGATGTTTTAAAAAAACATTTCTAAGCCCTACCTATAGCACTTTGCATAATTCCTCCCTGTTTATGAAAATGAAATCCCCGAGAAAGCGGTGTTCAAGCCCATATGGTGGCTGACGTGATATTTGGCATAATCGCCGAGGAAAACACGGCACTGCTAATTTGCCTATCGGCCCCTGGGACGGGTCCCTGGCTGCGCCGCTCTACGCCGTGCGATGCGAGCTGCAGGTCGGAGCCGTGTCAGGGCAATAGCCGCACCGGCCCCGGCCCCTTCCCGGGGAATTAACGACCAGGGGCAATTAACAGCCCCTGCTGCACCCCCGGCCGTCGGCCCCTGCAGCCAGCGATGTCCCCATGTCCCGGGCGTCAGCCGCTGCGCCCTAACGGAGATGTCAGTAAAAGGGTTAAAGAAGTTTTGACTGGTTTACTACGTGAATACTGTCAGCGGAATGCATTTTGAATCCCTGTTTAAAAGACATGTAATTGCCTCAGATTCTTTATATTATCATAACTCTTCAAAATTGATTGGTTTTAGGTTTATGGAAAAATATGCAAATGCACAGAGAACGACACACATTCCTCATTGTGGGTATAAAAGTAGTTCACAGAGAATCCATCTGATTGAGTTTGATTACTGAACAAAATCTAATTATTTTAGATACACGTTCAGGCTTTTCTGGAGAGGCGTGCTGAAGAGAAGAAATATTTGGTATACGTGAGCGTTGTTTGCCCGCTCAGATTTGTTTATTCACATATATTTTGACAGTCCAGAATTTTAAATAATTGATATCAATGTTCACTCTTCAGAGTAAAAGAAACCAACGCAATTGCAAAAGGACGGGTGCTGACGTGCTCGTGCGTGCATTTCCGCGGTGCACGCGTACCTTCGAAGGCGCGCTAGCAATGCCTTTTGGGTTAAATCATCGTTAGAACTCCTTTTTAGCAGCTCTTGCGCATGGTTTTGTACATGCACATGCACGTCTTTGTACGTCCCCATGCAAATTTCTGTGCCGAGGCGTTTCCAGCAGTTTCCCGATAGCCAGGAGAAGCGGGTGGGGATGCCGGGCTGGGCGCAGGTACCGTGGCCTGGGGCATCCCCCAGCATCCCTCCCCCGGCACCCGCGAGTCCCAGCACTCCGCTGCACCTTCGTGCCGGTTTATCATACACGCTTGAACATTCACTCTGGAGAGGGAGGGAAACGATCGAGCCGACGTTTTGGCCCCTCCTGGGCCTCTGTCAAGGAGTATTTATAAGTCTTTTAAAACAGCTTTGAATAATTACTCAATCCCTCCCTCTCATAAACAATTATCATCCTTTCCCAATTATCTACTCAATTATAATCTACAAAGTCTCTTGCATTAAATTAAACCATATGTTCTTCACAGCCACTTCTAGCAGGACTCTGCCAGTCTGCCTGGCCCTCCCCAACACACCAACTTCTTCTCCCCAAAATCCCTCCTGAAAAACCTTCTCTCCTGCAGCGGCTGCAAGGCGCAGCGTTTACACACCAAGACCCTCACCCGGGAGGTCCAGGAGGGTGGCAGTCCACCTGAGCTACGCGTGATCCGGTTCCCGAGGTCACCAGCCTTCTTCTTCCTTTTTTTCAATTGCATCAGTTGAGTTGGGCACGGAATTTGGATGGGTTTGCAGCTTAGTAAGACAGAGTGGCGCTTGGGCTCAGGGAACGCGGAGATGCCGTTGCAGGTCTCTGGCCAGACTTTAATAATTCCAATTATTAAAGCATCGACGTTGTTCCATCAACCCCTCTGCCTGCACACACGGGCGTTCCTGACGTCGCTGCGGAGGAAGGGCGGGCTCTTTCCCAGCCGCACCAGCACGGACACGGGAGTGCAGTGCGCTTCTTGGTCACTAACATTTCTCTTTTCTTGGTAAGGGTAAAGAATTATCATCAACCCCAATAATTTCCCCTCGTCCCTTAAGAGGTTTTTCCACGCGGTTAAGTGCCTGTATCGGGTGCTGTCCAGAAAGCGGGGCTGCCCACCCGTTAAGGAAATTGGTATCTAATAATTAGGATGTAGAGCCCCTCAAATATACCCTGTTATCAAATACAAAAGAATTACTTATGCATTCTGCTATGAGACCCATCGTTAATTAGGAGTTTTACATATTAATCGCAACATAGAAAAACCCATTTTTTCTCTCTCTGTGAAACGCCGAGTGATGCTGAGGGTGTGCAGCTTGGCATGCTGCTCCGGGAAATAACGGATGGAAAATTTCTAGACTTTAGGCTCAGTGGCAAGAAAATGGACTTAGGTGAGGAAATCTCTGGGCCGATTGCCCCACAGGCAGATAAATCCCCCAGCAGCGCTGGTGAGCAGGAGGCCAGCGCCCGAGGAGCAGAGCTGCTCTGGCCAGACCTGGCCGTGCCCATGGCGGGGGACACCCCCTCCAGCACCGGCATGGAGAAACGCGGGCGGTGGGAGCGGGCTTCAGCTGCTTGCTCCCTCCCCGAGAACCGGAACAGTAGGGTGCCACGCTCAATGAGGGGGCTCAAGGCATGGGACCCCCCGTATCGGTATTTCCGTCACGTTAGTGGGGCGGGCAGGGGCTGTCTCTGGGAGCAAGCTGACTTCTCTGTGCCTTTGGAAAGGTCCCAGCTCTTGTGAAACGTTTCTTCGCATGACCAAAGCATGGTCTCCCTCTCCCTCTGTCCCTTAGCTAGCCGAATAAATGATTTTTTAATCTGTTTGTTTAACTGGGATGAACTAGAAATCTTCTTGTCCGACTTCAGACGTGGCTAGGCTTCTTGAAGCTCCCACCTACACCTCAGGCGTGTGCTTTCCCCTTGCACCGCTCTGTTCCACCTACGGAGAGCCTTGAGCGCCCACCTCGAAGCAGGGCGGTACCTTCAGTGCCCTTGCAACAGGTCGGTGGCTGTTCTCCCCCCGTTTGACAGTTCCGGGCTCCCCCAGATGAGTGGGATGCTGTGACTCCCCACTGCTCCCGGAACAGCTCCTGCTGCCAGGGCAGGTCAGTAGGATGTTTGTACCGATGGGACGTTCATCTTCAGGTGGCGGGAACGTTGAGGTGAAACGTGCTTCTAATGAGACCATAAACCATTTTCTTCCAAAGGCAATTGCTAGGAAGACAGAACAAAACACCCACTATGTCAATAAGGATTTGCACTGTATCATCTATGCCAAAAAACTAACTCAATCTTCTCCACTTCAGTACAAATGAGAATTTATATGCAACTCCCCACTTCAGGTGGGCAATCCAAAGAAATTAACCTCAGGAGAAAATTGCTTTTTTCTGGCTTAACACATAGCTTATTATCATGTCAGGCAGAAGAGACAGTGGGGAAAATGCAAAATCACAGACATGATACAACAGTGCATCCATATATTCACAGCTAAGGAACCTCTTATTAGGAGAAATGTTTAAATTCCGAAGAGCAGGGTTCATTCTTTATGAATGAACAGACAGAGACTGACAGAGCCAATCCTAGGGGCTAATAAACTGAACTGTGCTACACAACCTCACCCCAAAACAGCAAGTCTGGTAGAGAAGATGTACGTACACTGCTGATGGTGAGTTGGGGACACGGTGCTGTTTTCTGCAGATATCCCAAAGCACCTTACAAACGGGGCAAAGGCTTCTGTCCAGGGGAAAATGAGAATCGGAGCGCGTGAGTGCAATCCACACGGTCGTACTAGTTGCATTTATTCAGTTAGTTGGGATCTCTATCAAGACAAGCTTGACCCAGCTGCTGACTAGGAGAGTGCTAGCTAGGAATCGGGCTTGGGAAGGCTGCGGTGCGGGTGTCGGGCAGGGCCAGGGGACACTGCTCAGGTGCAGCACTCCCAAGTCGTACAGGTCTGGCAGGACCGTGCTAGAAGCTGTGCAAACGGCAAGTAGATGAGGGTTTCTCCCCCTGATACCCTACCTGAATTTAAACCTTCCAACAGGAACAGTTGTTATCGTGTCTGTCTGGGAAAGGGACAGAAAACTTGGTATAAACCTATGCCATGCCGCCGGGCGGTACGGGGAGAGTCTCCTCCCGGTGTGACGCCACACGCAGCGTTTGTGATGGGAGGGGATCACTAGCTCTGCCCCCAACCACCACATTGCAAACGGGGCTCCTCGCGTTTCCCTTGCAGGTAAAACGTGTGTGGCGATTCGGCTGCGTGGTAACTGCTGATAAACACAAACCCTTGCTAAAGCGGTGCTCTGGGCAGAGGGGTGGATGGTGGCCTGGGCTGCTGGGCCTCTGCCTCGTCGGGGTGGCCACCACATCCCTCCTCACCCACCGTCCCCCAGCGCCAGCAGGGCTGCCTGCAGACAGCCGGGGAGGGGGACAGGTCCTGGCTCACACGGGCCATTGCAAGGGCACGAGGGACGGTGCGGTGCCGCCCGCAGCACTGGGACAAGCCAGCCTTCGGTAGCTGCCAGCACCACGCTGCGTCTGCTGACGTGCGGATGTGGATCATGGAATGACAGAATGACAGAATCACAGAACCCCAGCCTGGTCTGGGTGGGCAGGGACCTCACAGCCCACCCCGTGCCACCCCTGCCACGGGCAGGGACACCCTCCACTAGCCCAGGTTGCCCAAAGCCCCATCCAACCTGGCCTTGAACACTGCCAGGGAGCCAGGGGCAGCCACAGCTTCTCTGGGCACCCTGTGCCAGGGCCTCAGCACCCTCACAGGGAAGGATTTCTGCCTCACATCCCATCTCCATCTCCCCTCCTGCAGCTTAAAAACGTCCCTGTGAGACGTGTCTGGACCCAAACCCCACCAGGCTCCTGCAGTCGGGACTCGGCAGTGATGCTGCTGCTGGTCAGCGTTTACCTCCCTGCTCCTCCCCGCTGCTCCTGCCACCCATGCCACCGGTGTGGGACGTGACCATCGGGGGGAAAGCAGGTTTTGAAGCAGCTTTTGCCCCTTCCCCAGGCAGTGCGAGACAGAGCCGGAGTTCTGCTGCCCTCGGCCTGCCCCCATCAGGGTTCTGCAGCTGAGAGGCACTCGGGCCGGGATGCTCAAGCCGGCGGTGACTTCCCTGCTACGCGAGGGATGCCTGAAATCTTTCTTCAGAATGAAGAATAACCAAAAAAGGCTGGGAAAGCTCCCCTCCACAGCGCTGGTGGTACACACTTGTCCCTAGCCCCAGGTACGGTCCGGGCTGCACAAACCGGACGCCGTGCGATCCCACGGGCACAGCCGCAGGTACACGACTGTCTCTGCCCGGAGGCGCCTCCGCAGCCGAGCGAACAGCTCACCAGAGGAAAGTTGTCACATTCACTGATTCATCAACCCTTCCTCCGGCGGCAGCGGTACCTGTGCCATCTGTGTCGAGCACTTACAGGGAAACCTCTCCGCAACCGCCATACAAATCAGGGGCACCGCCAAGGTCACGCTGAAGGGAATTTCGGGACACGGGGAAGATGTTCGGCAGCGCGGCGGTAAGCAATAACAGCATCCCTGCGCGAGTCCTCCCGCATCCCCGGCTGCTCTGCCCCAGCCTTCAGCAGCCCGGGCCCCGCTGGGAAATGTGTATTATGCCTGGGTTAATTTACTGATTAATCTCTAGTCAGTGGTTTGTGCTTTCCCCAGATGGCCAATTAAAATTTACAACTGGCAGAGCAGTGCCCTGTTGGCAGGCTGCTGCGGGGCCGCGGCTGGAGGCAGCGACAGAAGGCACGGGCGTGCTGCCGGCGTCTGCATCTCTGCGGGCTTTCATCAGAGGGCACAGCAGCGCCCGCACCGCCGCCCGCACCGCCCGGCACGGCCTGGCATGGCTTGGCACGGCACGGCTTGGCACAAGGCATGGCTCGGCACAGGGCATGGCTCGGCACGGCTTGGCACAGCTCAGCACGGGGCACAGTCCGGCACAGCCCGGCACAGCCCGGCACAGCTCAGCACGGGGCCCGGCCGGGCTCACGGCCCCGGGGACGGAGAGCATCCTCCTCCTCCTCCCCACCTGCAGCCCCCGCTGCCGCCCCCGGCTTCCCCCCAGACTGCGCAGCATCTACAGCTGTTGGCATGGAGGCAAGTGCTGCCGGCGCAGGGGGTAGGAAGGGGTGCTGTGATACGTATAAAAGGCAACGTACTTTCACAGCAATAACGGGGGAAAAAAACCCGCAGAATTTTGTCTTTTGGCGCTCGATACAAACTGGTTTGGTTCCTCCATGCAAATCACAGCACAGCACAAAGGAGGAGCAGGATTTTGTGCCGTTCTTTGTTCTAAAGTTACATGCTCACTTATGTGTGGGACTCGTCTGGGCTGGAAGACTCCAAAGCAAATTATTAATCAAGACCATTGATTTCCTGACGATGCAAAACATAGCAATGATGATGTGCAATATCACAACAATTTGCTATTTTCAATAACTGCCCTTGTAACTCAGAGAAATACATAGTGAAAATATATTGGAAAAAACGCTGGTTTCAGAAGCGCTCCCAGAAGATATTGCAGTTCTCTATTTTAGAGCAAAATTTCCCTGCTGCTGCTTTTTTTTTTTTTTTTAAGAAGTCTTCATGAATATTGATGGTAAACATAATAACAGCAATACTCAGGAGTATAGTCAACTCTTGCTGTACAATTCACATAATTCCCCTTAAATTAATGGGAGTTACACGTGTGCCCTGGATACAGACTGCACCCCCGTGGACGTGGTGCTGAGCCGTCAGCTCAGGGTGCACCCATACCGCACAGCCCGTCCCGGGCAGGAGGTCTGCGGGGTCAGGCCCCTGCAGCTGGTTTGTTTGCCTTTATTTTTCAGGTTGAATTCAGTTGAGTTGGACTGCATGAGCGCGCGCGTGTTCCCGCACCGTGTAATCGTTGCATTTTGTAACGTAGACATCCGCTGCCGGACTGAGCACACGTGAGAACTCACACTGCAACGGGCAGAGTGAGGGTATTGTCCTGTGACTTGTGCTCCCTGGAACGGCCCTGGGAAGTAACCCAGAGGGGAAGGAACGTGGTTCCTTTCAGCGTTTGGGATCTCAGAAAATGTTTTGTACCTTACTCCCTTTTCCCAAGCTCTTACTCCAAGGAGTAAAGCTGAGACTATAAAATGTGGATGTCTGAGCGTGTAACAGGTGACAAATTCTTAAGCTCTGTGATATCTCTGCTGTTTTCTTCTTAAGGATGCCATGTATGCTGCGAAGGGAACAGCGCCCAGCACTGGGAGGTTTCGGGCTGGCAGGTGGATCCACAGGACGGGAACCTCTGCGGGACGGGGGGTCGGGGCGAGGCTGATGCGCCCCACGCAGTCACGCTGTGGGATTTGCCACCTCTCAGTCACACAAGGCGCTCTGCAGAGAGGTAAAAGCGTATTTTACTACATTTAAGGGAGTCTCCCTAAGTAAATAAAATATTGCATTGAGTTCTCACCCACGAAGGACTCATCCCACCGCCTCAGAGACCCCGTCCTGTGCTCCCGAGTACCCCCGGTGTGAGCGGCAGCAGAGCGGCCGTTCCCCCCGTGCCCAGCTGCCAGAGGCTGACCCGGGGACGCAGTTTGGGAGCCCGGCCGTGCCACCTGCCCCCCCCCCCCGCCCTTGCCCCCCCCGCCGCCGCAGCCAGCGGCGTGCCCTCAATTAGCCGGTGTAATTGCGGTGCGTGGGGTGAGGAAGCGACCTTGTCCCTGGGGCCCCGGAGGAGCTGCCGCCTGACGGGGATGGCAGAGCAGGGTGGGCAGCCCCAGGCGGGGGTCCAGCCGCTGCCATGCAACGCCCCGGGCTGGCCGAGCCCCCCGGGCAGAAGCGGGGTCACCTCCTCAACGCTCTCCCTCTTGGCCGCAGCCTGGGTAGGTGTGGGCATAAAATTTGAAAAAGATCAAGCAAGCAGAAGGGTTTTGCCCCAGCACACAGCCACCAGTCGCATCGGCAGCAATGAGATTTTTGGACCCACTGGTGTGGGTGAGAGGGAGCTGGAAAGCTGGCGGCAGGTCCCCGCCGCAGCAGCACCCGGGATGTGCAGCAAAGACTCGTCCCTGGCTCTGACCCACGGCTCTGAAGGGCCCGCACCCCTGAGCAATGGCTCGCTGCCGGGACGGGTGAGGGGGGGCTCTCCTGCACCCCGGCTTCTGCCGGCCACGGCGCACGCTGCGGACCCGGCCCGCCGACTTGCTTGCTTACCCACGCTAAGGCTCCCATTGACCTCGATGGCTCTTTGGCAGCGGCGGTTTTGAAAGGTGGACACACCACTGCGGTCAAGGGCAGCGTGGTTCAAGGACAAGCGAACACCAGGAAATGCAGTAAAGCAATTAAAGAAGGGCTGAATTAAAAGACACCCCTGTCTCGGAGAGCATCCCGCCTGGTCTCCCACGGGATGCCGGGGAAGCAGCATCACTGGAATGGCTGAAACTGCTGCACAAGGCACTCAAACCTCTGGAGGGAACAGACCTGCACTGGTGCGGGGGCCAGATGAGCAGACCTAATCGGTGTAACTTCTGGTGGTGGGAGCTTCTTTCTTTGGCTCGGAGAGGAGACAAGGCCCCCAGAGCCCCGCACGAGCCCACCTGGCAGCTCCCTGCTCTCGACTTTCGCCCACTGGCATCATACCGACACGCAGCGTGGCGGAGGAGAGGGAGCGACGGACACGTCCCTCGGCATGCCGGCTGTGAGGGCGGTGCGCTTGTGTCTCCGGAGTGTCCCGAGCACTGCTGGACCCCCCCTCGCAGGGCGAGTGAGCAGACGTGCCCCTCACACGCAGCCCCTGGAGCGAGCGACTCCGGCTCCCGCAGCTCATCACGTCACCGGGCCGGGTCCGGAGCCCTCCGAAGCCTCCGGGAGGATGTCCGTAGGGCTCGGGCTGCTCGGATCCGTGCCCATCCCTGCGGTGCTGCGCGGGGCAGGCGGGAGGGCAGGGGTCTCTCGGGGCTCCTGCTCGTCCCCACGACGCTGAGCCCACCCCAGGCTGCAGGCAGGGCTCTGCCAGGCAGAGCTACAGGCAGGAACGGGTGTGCTCCGTGCTGTCGGATCAGCTCCCGCCCAGCTCCGAACGTGGCGAGAGAAGGAAATAATGCGACCAGACGCAGGCTTGCTGCTGCTCCGCAGAGTCTGCCCGACAGACCTATTCCCCTTCTAACGCGGTGCTGCTTGCCGGGCGCTGCGAGTGCGGGATTCGTGGGAAATGAAGGTGCCACGGCTGAGCAGAGGACTCCTGACAGGGCATGAAAATATTCACATTTAAGAGAGCCTCTCTCAGAAGCAGAAAAAAAATTCTGCGTGACCAACGCTGGTAATGCTAGAGGAGCAACCAGGCTTGCCCACGCGCAGGCTGCTGCTTCAGCCCCGCTCAGCCCCAGCTCCCCTCGAGAGCCGGACTTGGTCTGAGTCCCGGCCGGTTTGGGAATGGCAGGGGTTTATTTTTTTGCTCTTTTTTTTTTACAGTTAAAAAAGATCAGCATTTTGGAAAAATCCAACACATGTTAATACCGTGACCTGCACGGTTCCTGTCAATAGAGATGGGCTGGTGATCTTTAAAAGGAGATTTTCTCAGGGTGAAGGACAAACATGACATTAGAGTCATCAAACTCCCTATCTGACAAGGACATATAAATTGTAAATGGTCGGGGGCACTGAGATCATCTTGTCTTTCTTCCAGGAGCTTTTCCATCGGAGTAGCGATCTGCCACGACAGCGGGGACAGGCGCCAGGAATGGCAAGGGTGCTGCGGCTTCCTGATGCCCTGACCCCTGTCCCCTTCGGGGAGACAGCTAAGTGTAAAAAACAAGGCAAGCGTAAGAAAAAAAAAAAAAAAAGCCAAGACTAAGTGTAAAAGCTCCACAAGTGCAGGGGAGCATCAGGAAATTAGGCAAAATCCTGCCCTTACTGCACTGCTGTAAATCTGTGGGACCCTCATTGGATTTATCCCACCTAAGCACGAGCATGACTGAGATGAATTCAGTCCTTGAACTGTAATTAAAAATGAGAATGAAATTAGTGCGCTCGCAGAGCCTACGTGTTTATGCAGATGAAGAATGCGCTTTCCTTCTGCTCTGCCGAGAAGCCGCTGCCTGGTGGTAGAACGTCCTCTGCACAACGGGCAGAAATTCGGTAAAAACATTGCTCTTTACGGGAAACCTCTGCACATATCATTTTCAGGGAACGGAGCCGTTCCTAAGCGTTGCTGTCAGAGTTCTGAAGACCGACTCTCATTTCACATCCGCTCTCCCACCATCTCAGCCCCGAGTCCTGGGCTCTGCGACGGCAACCGAGAGCACCGGGCGATGGCCGAGGGCTGCGGGAGAGCTGGAGCGCGGGCGATACGTGCGCAAAGCAAACCCTGCTTTTCCCCGTGCCCGTGATGAACGTGCCCCAAACCCAGTGAGCGCCCTGCTAGTCTGGGTAGGGGACGCACAGGAACCTGCTAGTGTGAGCGGCTTTGAGGTGAACGCTGCGTCTGCCTTCCGTGCCTCAGTTTCCCCATCTGTGAAATTAGTGCATTGACCAATGTTTGCAGTTCGGGGGTGCGACGTTGCTAAGTGAAGGATCTGGCCAAGATGATCACGGGTAATTCGCTGTTATTGCTCTTTGTCATTTTTGTAACCTGTCCATTTATGTCCTTATTTAGATGCATGCTCGGCTGCACGCAGTTAAGAACCTTTCAATTTACCTTTTAAGAGTTTGTTTTCAGAACGGCATAGCTGGAAAATTTTGGATTTTGGTGGTACCCCTGATGAGCCAGCTCTGCGAGGCACGCCTAACGGCCCCCGGACGTCCTGTGGCTCTAGCTGGCTTTGGTGGATGCACACAGCGTCAAACAGGCAAAGCAGGGATCGGCTGAGCAGGAAACACAGAGGGAGGGGGGCGATCGGAAGTTTTATTTTCTCGTCTGTAGCCAGGGTAAACTGAGGCATCGAGTCCTGCGGAAGGGGGCCCAGCTGAAACAGAAATTATATCCCAGCAGTGCAAATCGGGTGTTGGTGAGGGATTAATCAGGGCTTCCAGCACTCGCAGCAGCGAACCAAATGTCTTTATCTGCCGTGTAAATGCAATACAGGATATACGCCTAAGATTACAGAATTTATAGCCTCAAAAGGAAGAAAAACGTATAAAGTGTCACTTCTCTATAAAAACGTTGCTGCCATCTTCAACATATGTAACCCTCCCCACAAAGAAGTAAATGTATCATATAAGTCTTTTAAACCTCTCATATATATATATATATAATATATACGTATTTTCTAATGAACCACATTGAAGGACATTATGGTCTGCATTTTACCAGATCTGGCACCTTATCAATGCTATTCACATTTAATTAGTAGACATTTCTTCTCTGTGAGCATATTTACTTGAATTCCTTGTTCCTACGGCAACCCAGCCAGCACCACCGCTACCGGAACAGTCTAGACTAACCTAAAAAAAGGAATGGAGATTAACGAGCAAGCTCAATATTAAGATTATACCGCAAAGACTGAGCTTGGCAAGAGCAGCGTTACAAAGGCTCAGACAAGACTCTTCTTTCAAGGAGCCTATTTATAGCATTGCAGATTTGTATTTATTCAAGGGTACCTATGGTATACAGGCGGGGAGAGACGACTCATTTAGCACTAAGTTCTCAGTAATTGGCTATCAACTCAGGTAAGGGGATTTTTTTTTTTAATAATTACAGTCCATTTTCATTTTAAAATACCCACCGAGGGAATAGCTAAACAATATCCAAACCATTTCTATTTACAGATGCTTTCCTCGCTGATGCGAGTTTTAAAGCACACAAAATACCTAAATTACCTAATGGCACTGCAGCTGCCTAGAACAGAAAATATTGTTTAAAATAAGACGCACACATTGCCACTTTTATTTACATTCTCATTTAAGATTTCCTTACCCAGTGCGAACACTGAAGGCTGATTTGAGAAAAATATCCAACCGTTCTTCTCCTTCTAGTTTATAAATGTCCCTTTTTTTACATTGATAAAGGAAAATGCAAAATAAATTAAATAAAGAGGAAAGAGCCATTTATAAGTTACAGGGAGAAGCATCTCATTTAAACATTTTTTAATGCTTAGGGGATTCTGATCCTTTTTAAGGAAAAAGTACAGTCTAAACCCTCTCACGCCTTCTATTTTCAACCCAGTTTGCACATTTTAGCTCTGGAGCAGACAGCCCCGTTAAAAGACACGTACAAAATGTTAAATAAAATTGTTAGCGCGGCACCAAAAACTCGGAAGCGTTCATTTCTACAGCTCTCCAAACTGCATTATGGACTTTGGAGGTTAAAACAGATCTGTATATATTTTTACGGGGGAATGTTTAAGGCACCCTAAGTTTAGTGCCAGGTGTCCGCTGTGCTGTCAGCCTCCGTCGGGAAACCTCTGGGTGCCAGTGGGCTGGTTTGGAGACATCCGAGCCAGACTTCCACTGGGCTTGAGTTTCGGTCCCCCCTCCCCTGCACGAGCGGTCCCCTCCCGTGCCGGAGCATCCTGCCGAAGCCGTGCCCTTTGCGGCGATGCCGGGCAGGCGCCCGCGGAGCTCTGAGGCCTCCAGAACGGCCCCGGTGAACCACCCCGGCCGTAAGCCGTCGTGGGGAGCTGCTCGCCTGCGTTCGTCCTCTTCACGCCAGGAGCTGAGAGCCCCACAATTATTACTTTTACGAAAATAACTCTCAGGTGCAACCAGCCAATGTAAACACCTTCAGAAGTCTCTTCACTGCCTTTGGCTTGCAACGTGACGGGAGAGAGGAGATGGTATTTTTTATGCATTATTGCCCGCTTCCCGAGCTCTAGTTTCCCCGCAAATATTAGCCATCACATGAATTAATTAATCTCAGCAACCAAACAGCGGGGCGCCTTCTGCCGCGGTCCGTGCCCTGAACCCCGCAATCCGGGATGAGCTCCTGGGCTTGTACCGAGTGCCTTTTAATACCAAAGAACACAACAACTTAAATGCCATTCCCTGGTTTTATGAAAAAGCAATATAGGAGAGTAAATAGGGCAAATACCAACAAGGAAGGACACGCGAGTCGAATCGAACAATAAATTCAAATAATATCACTAAATCGAAGAGCAGAGGCAGTGTCTGAAAGCTCCTTTCTCTCCGTGACTTTTCTGGAGAGCCGAGCAGTCGAGCACATGCAAGAATAACCTATTCTCCCTTCCCATTAACAACAACAATCAAGGCTGGATTAAACCTCTTCAAATAATTCTCCAAGTAGAGATAAAGCATAAAAGAGAGAGAGAGAGGAAAAAAAAATCCAACATATTCTTTCGCCACTGGTAATAAGCTTACGCCTGGAATAGACTTGTTAAATAATTAGAGTTAAATTACCTCCTCTCCTACCACCGCCTTTCTCAGCTTTTCCTTTCTAAGTTGCGGTTTAATGGAGAGGAATCGGTACAGAAACAGACGGGAGAGGACGGGTGAAATACCAGGTTTCTGCCCCGTTTTTACGCACGCGCGTAGCCGGTCATTACGCGTTGTCGCTGAGGGTCCCCGGGGAGCCGGAGCAGCCCGACCCCGGCTCCAGCGCCCGTTTCTCCCGACGGCAGGAGGCAGAGGCCGCGCTTCCTCCATGCCCTGGCGCCATGCACACGCGCACACGTGTAACGCACACGCACATGTACACGGGTGCAGGCATGCACGCGCGCCCCAGGACCCGCAGCCTGCCAGAGCCCCAGCCCAGGTCCCTGCTCTTAAACAGAAGGCACAAAAAAAGGAATTGAGATTTGCAGATCTGATAATGAGCCAGTTAATGACATAAATGATACCTCAAGAACCTCACTAAACCATCCAGGTCCTACAATTTAATCTGTAATAAATACTCCTGCATCATTGCGAGATGGCTGCTCATAATGGCAAATGAAATATGCTGGTATGATAGGTACAATAAATCTGGATTTTCCTATGGTTCCCTCAGGCTAGAACAATATGTAACCAGAGTGCGCACTGTCAGGATGAGCAGATCTCAAAGCCATCATAAAATCTAAATGGGGACTAATTAGGAGGCCCTTCCCTTCTAGAGTTACTATTTCTATTGACATTTTCCATGCATGAGCCCCTCCATAACATCATAAGTCACCAAGATAAGAACTCCCTAGATTATAGGGAAAAAGCTTTAATGGAGAAGTTGAACTCAAAGGCGATGCATAAATTTTCCTTCTGATACCCCGGGAAGTCTGTGTTCAGTACTTTCTTTACAAACTTTCCTCCCCGGCGTGGGTACCGCTCCGTCCGGCCCCGTCCCTGCTCCCACCCTGGACGGGTGCCCCGGGGTGCAGTGGGGGGGGACGTGCCGCCTGCGGGGTCCCCAGACGCCCCGAACCCGGCTGCGGGGGGGGGCATCCCCCTCTCCACACCCCCGCTGCCTGTTGCAGGCAGTGAGCTGGTGGGGTCACCGGGCACAGGAAGGTAAGTCCCAGGGCACCTATGGGATCCATAGGTGGCCTCCGCAGCCCCAGGGGAAGAGGGCAGCGTGGCGTGGGATGGAGCGCCTGCGCTGCCGGGGCCTTTGGGGCAGAACGCCAGGGGGGCAAACGGCAATATCAGAGCCAGGATGGTCCGCGGGCGTGCGATGGGCTGCGGGGGCTGTGCCCGGGGCAGCGGGGCGGGGAGCGGACCATGCTCCGTGTCTTCTCCCGGCTGCAGGGCATGCCCTGGGGAAACCCAGCACCCCTGGCGTGAGGACGGGTGCATCCCAGTGCAAGAGCATCACCGCCGCTCCCGTGGGCATCCTCCTCACCCCCCTCCGGTCGCCACACAGAGGTTTGGGGAGCAGGGCCCTCCAGAGGTTCCTTCCTCTGCCCGAGCACACAGGGGTACGGACGGGAGTGACGGGCGCTCCGTGCTGGGGCGCAGACAGCTCCAGTCCCCCTCCGGCCCCTTTACCGCACTACCTACACGGAGACTTACAAACACCTGGGCTCCTCCTCGACTGAGCACAGAAAGCAAGATTTATTGGCTGTTTACAGCATGCTTTACATTCAATTTTCCCTTGTCACATTCGCACAAAGTAATTGCCCTTGTGCGTACGTGCACGCTCCCGTTTGCCGAAGGCGCGGAGCCTTCCCTGCCTCTCCTGGTGCATTGCCTCAGGCCCAGCCTCCGGCCGCAGGATTTGGGAATTGTCCTGACCGCGCTCCCCAGGTCGGCCCTGAGCCCGTACCTATAACGTGGGGGGGGTCCCGTACGGCGCTGCACCGTGGTGCTCAGCCAGCAAAAAGGGTGGGGGAGCGGCCCCAGGCGCCGGGGGCTGGACAGCCCAGAAGGATGAAAAGGCAGCAGCGGCGCAGCCGGGCGCTCCGACCGGGATGGCCTTCTGCTCCCGGCGTCCTGCCCCCACCTCAAGCGTGCGCTCACTTCAGGTGCCTTCACGAGAGCTTCGCTGGACCATCCACGGCTTGGCGACAGCAGCAGATTCGGGTCTATGGGGCTGGGCTGGGGGGTCCCGGGGCGCCCGTTCCCCCGCACCGGCGGTGCCGGCAGCCCTGAGCCCACAAAAGCCCAGTGCGGACAGAGGGAATAATTGGCAGGAGTGGATCTGTCCCTGCGCACAGTCACCCACGCAGGGGTTGAACATGTTTTCCCCTCCCTGAGAATCCCCTCTTCTCACCCAACAGACGAACGGCCAAGGCAGCCTCAGCCCCCGCGACGTCCGTGCGAGCACACCCACCCCCCCGGCACGGGCACCCCCAGCCTTGGCCGTGCCGACACCAACACAGTCCCCTCGTTTTGCCCTCTATAAAGTAAAACAGCACGGCATGGTCTCCTGGCTGGTTTGCCATCCTGTTTTAAAGGTGGTGGGTGCTGTGCCATGCTGTGCCGTGCCATGCCGTGCTGTGCCGTGCTGTACTGTGCCATGCCGTGCCGTGCTGTGCCATGCCGTGCCGTGCCATGCCGTGCCGTGCTGTGCCGTACCGTGCCATGCCGTGCCGTGCCGTGCCGTGCAGTACCATGCCAACAGCAGCGCAATGGCTCGCAGTTGCCCCAGGCGTGCAGCTGGCACCCACACCCGCTAACTCTCTGCAAAACCCCAACGTCACCGGTGTCCGTGACACCCCAACAGCTTCCTCGGTGTTCTAGCATGAAATAAGTTATTTTATACAACCACACACATTTACATAAAATTAAAGTGGCCCCGTTGAGCCCAGCTCAGGTTGTCTGATTGTTTGGTATCAGCCTCTGTGAATCAGCCATACGTGATGTTAAAATTTCGTAAGATTTTTCAAAGGGTCAGTTTTAGAGATCTCTTGGGCTTTGTAGGTTTTTGACTCTATCGGTCAGGTTTTTAATCTCTTTACTGAAATTTTTAAAAAGGGAATTTGTCGCTGCTGTTACTTTTTTTAATGGGAAGCCCAACTCACATCCGATGACGTGCCCGTAGCTGCTGGGCTGTATACAATTACCAGCATAAGGCATCGGTGCCATTATTGAGCACACAGCTGGGATGGATTCCTTAAAAACCCTCAAAATGGGGGTGCGGGCGGCTCTGAGCACCTTCTGAGGGTGGGGGTGTCCCCTTCTGCCCTGCCACCGGCTGTACATTTATAAGACGTCGTATTTTTGGTACTTGGGAACCAGAGTTGTGATTTTTCTCCTCAAGGTTGTCCGTTTCTGTAAATGGGGGAAAAAGATAGGGGAATGTGATGTGTGCCAAGCACGTCAGCAATGGCTCATTCTTTTGTAGTCTTAAAATATACATTAAAAAATGATTTCTATGAGCTTTTACAAATATTTTTCCCCTTGCATACATAAAACAATAAGAAAATGCACCGAGAAAAAATTGTAGCGAGGTAACTTGCATTGTATAGAATACATAATGGCTCCTACCTTTGATGACATTTATCTTTACTCATGAGGGAAGACCTAATAACATGAATTATCAGGTCCCTCCTCACTCATGAAGAATAATGTCATAAAGGACCCACGCCATCAGCCATCGGAGGTGTTCGGTATTAATCCTCCCATTGTTAGAGCCGGCGGATCGCTTGCCTTTTCATTGTTTTCCTGATATAAGGCAAGCCTGCATGGAGCGGTGGTGAAAATGCAATTCTGCAGGAGCTTCGACCTGATCGAAATGCTGGAGTTTTCACACGTGATTATCTTTGATCTTCAGATGCACATTATATTTTTGAAAATTACTGACATAGGTAAACAAGCATTTTCTCAAAAACAGCATTCCTGAAGGATGAGTCTAAATACCCTTTCCTCAACTTTGTGTTTACCCAGAGTTATACAGGGGAAATGAGCCTTCAGAGAATTATTAGAGGGCAAACGAGAAGCAGCCAAGTTTATGAAAAAATAGCACAAAAATGACTGAGAGGATAGAGATCTATATCCTAAGTCAACTCCAGTTCCATTTCATTTTTTCCGAAGGAAAAGCACTGGCAGGTGTGATTTACTCTGTATTTTCCAGCAGGATTTCGCTGAGGAGGGGAGCGGCTGCCCCGGTCCCCAGAAGCGACGCGGGAGGTGCCCTGCCATCCCGTCCTGCCTGCCCGGCCGGAGCGGAGCGGCTCTCCGGCGGGAGGCGAGGGCATCGCCGGCTGCGGTGCACGAGGGCTGCCGGTGCAGCCAGAGCCCGCCGCCCTCCACGCCTTCCCCACCGCTCGCCCCTGCCTCCTGCGCTGCGCCTCCCTGCTGTTTGGCCGACCGGTTTCAGCCCCGTGGCAGGATGCAGGTTCACGTACAACGTTTGCTGTAAACTTTGCACGCTGCTTGCACGCAGCCCCTGTGCGCCACAGCTGGCGGTGGTTCGCCCGAGCCCACCCAGGGTCCGTAGGGAGCCCATCACCCTCCTCCTGGCGCTGGTCACCCAGCTCACGTGGAGCACCGTGGCATCCAGCCAAGCCAGCATCCCGTTCCAGGCACGGCAATAAACGCTGTATTCTACCTCGCAATTCTCATCTGAGGATTTTGAAGAGACTCTCCAAGAGCTGCATTTGTAATTGCAGGCGAGATTTCCGTGGCAGAGCTATTCTTCCAAAGTTATGCTCAGATACTTTGTAATGACAGTGTATAAATATCAAAGACAAACACCCACTAGCTTTCCACCGAAAGGATGGGAATTCAGAGAAATGGAAAATAAATATATTTAGGATTTAATGCAACACAAATTCTTGGTCAAATAGCTGTTGGGTTTAAATGGATCTGGAAACCATGCACTTGAAGATACACGGACGAGAAGCAACACTTTGTTCTCACACATTCAACAGAATCCCTGGTATCGTAGCAGGGCTGCTTGGGCTTTTTATTTTAAATATTACCGTCATCGGCTCACGCTATGCAAATGAGGATGGGTGGGTTTGTTCAGTGGAGGAAAGTAATTCAAAACCCAGCAAAATAAATAGGAAAATTCATGAGCAATCTCTCCCTCCATAAATTTTCTTCTGCTTTTTCCGTAGGTGCTGCCGAGGTAAACGAAGGGACCGTGGCCACCCGCCCCCGGGAGCCGCGGTGCGGGACGGCCCATGGGTGCGATGCCCGCGGACCCGCGCCCGGCACCGGGAGTTTCAGCCTGCCCTGAGCTTTGCACCCGGAGAGCACCGCCCACAAGGTGATAAAAAACCAACCCAAGCCTCTGGTGATTTCAGCAACGCTTCTTCTTGCCCCTGTTGAACGTACGTGATGTTTGCGGAGAAGCCCAGCGATTTCCGAGGGCGCCTGCCGACGTCCCGGAGCCAGCTGCAGGAGCGTCCTCCCGGCTCGCCCTGCGCTTCAGGAGGCTCCTTCTCCTCCCAACGGAATCCAGCCGGACACTGCTAAGGAAGAATGATTTATCCACAGATATAAATCAAAATGACTGTTTAGCAGCGCTGATTAGCTTGAAATGAGTACTTGTGGAAACGCAACCGCATCTAAACATGACACATCTGTCTCTGCTGTCGCGGCATGGCATAGCTCATTTAGCCGCTGTACCCATTTGTACGTGCCCTTTAGTCCCGCCAAAGACTTAGAAATCGGGAAGAAAAGAATTTTATCTCATATTAAGGATAATCCTATTTCATATGCCAAAAATCTATAATCCAGCCGGTGCAATTCAGGATCACAGCACTCGTTCCTGCCGACGCAGGCAATACATCATCACGGTGCCCCAGGCACGGCGAAGCCGGTGCGTGCCGCGGTGGGTGCGGGGGCATCGCCGGCCTTTGCGGGTTTACGGCAGGAGCCACGGCATCCTTCTCCATCCTTCCTGGAAAGTAAATAACTACATGAACTAGGTGCACAGTGGCAGCAGAAAAGAGGAAAGCAGGAATCCTGAAGGCACGGGGCAGAAACAGGCCATCGCTTTCAAACCATCGCTGCTTTGGAGTGAACTCACGGAGCTGGCACCCAGCTCCTGGTTGGGGTGTTTGGGCCCCGGTCGCTATCACCTCATCACCGGCTGTGCTGCAGGGCAGCAGCCGCTCGATCCCGGTGCGCTGGGATCCGTGCGTGCTTTGGGCAGCGCGTTCGGCACGAGCCCAGCCTTGGCGAGCAGCGGCTGCCCCTCGGGGCGAGAGGCCGCCAGGAGCCCCCGTAATGCGCCGCACAATTGCAAACAAGTGGGGAAATCGGTGTTGCTTAGCAATTTGCTGCAGCGCGCTCGAGGACTGTGGAACGGGCAAAAGCTTTGTCAGGAGCTACAACATTATTATTATTACTATTTAAAGAGCATCCCAGATGTGCATGGCACTTTACGGACAAAAATAATTGATGGTCCTTGCCCCCTGAAGCTGAAATAGCACAAACCCAGCCCCAGACAACAATGAGCACGGCTGCGGAAAGCCGGAGCGCGGCGGCAGCGACGGCACTCACGAAAGAGCACGGGCTGCACCCATTATCACATCTGCTCTTGCACTTGACCTGCGCCGATTGCGGTCACGGCAAGTTTTTTTCTCTGATTTTCACCGAACGCCCGATGGCAAGGACAGGATACAGGTTGAAATTATTTCATGTCTGTCTCTAGAGCTGAAGATGGCATCCGGGCAGGAGTCGTCACCGTGCCGGACGCATCAGCGGCATCCCTGGGCAAGGACGGGCCCTGCGGGGCTGCGGCAGCGCTGGCGGGGCAGGCAGGGTGCAGGCAGGGCAGGCAGGGTGCAGGCAGGGCGGGCAGGGCAGGCAGGGTGTGGGCAGGGCAGGCAGGGTGCAGGCAGGGCAGACAGGGTGCGGGCAGGGCAGGCAGGGTGCGGGCAGGGCAGGCAGGGTGCAGGCAGGGCAGGCAGGGTGCGGGCAGGGCAGGCAGGGTGCAGGCAGGGCGGGCAGGGCAGGCAGGGTGTGGGCAGGGCAGGCAGGGTGCAGGCAGGGCAGGCAGGGTGCGGGCAGGGCAGGCAGGGTGCGGGCAGGGCAGGCAGGGTGCAGGCAGGGCAGGCAGGGTGCAGGCAGGGCAGGCAGGGTGCGGGCAGGGCAGGCAGGGTGCAGGCAGGGCGGGCAGGGCAGGCAGGGTGTGGGCAGGGCAGGCAGGGTGCAGGCAGGGCAGACAGGGTGCGGGCAGGGCAGGCAGGGTGCGGGCAGGGCAGGCAGGGTGCAGGCAGGGCAGGCAGGGTGCAGGCAGGGCAGGCAGGGTGCGGGCAGCCCGCTCAGCCTGGGCGCAGAGGCGAGGATGCCGGCGCACCCCCTGCCCGTAGGGCCGGCAGTGCCTGCCCCAGAGGTTCCCCCAAGGCCTCTGCTACCAGAGCGGCTGGCGAGTTTTGCGGCTTTCCGTGGGAATCCCGACATACTCCCGAGGACTAATTAACTGCTCCTGCGTTTTGGGACCGCCGTTGTGCGAGGGCGTCCCTCCGCAGCCCCGGCCGGGGCTCTGCTGACCGTGCCTGCTCCTCTTCGCAACAGATGGATTTTTTCATTCTGACCTGGCCTAGAATTATGTTAACGGTGGTTTAGTATTTACGGTACAAAAATGGTCTTGAATATTAATGTCACGCTGCATTTCTAAATACAGCCCATTAGAGGCAAACCAGGCACCGCTACTTAAAAACCTAAACATCTGAGAACCTAAGAACCTAAAAACCCCGTCTCTGTTAAGGTGGGATCCAGGACTGCTCGGATCAGCGGGAAGTTACTCGCTCGGTCTTTGCCAAGCGTCGCTGAGCCCTCCCAGCCCGCCCCGAGGACCGTGACGAGGGGCACTAACGACCCCAACCGCAGCAAACCCCGTCACCCGCTCGCGGGGGCCAGGGGAGGCATCCCGGCGGGAACAGAGCGAGCAAAACAAGCCCCCCCGGGCTGCAACGACACAAAGGCAACGTCCGAAAATATTCCAGGTTTGTATACCGGCTTTACAACTCTTTGAGGCTACACAGTTTGCATCGGGTACTTCTCCACAAAAGGAACAAACAGACCTGCTTTTGCATCAGAGAAGTCTCGGTCGTAAAGCACTGTACTGCTCTGCGTACTTCCAGGATTGGGACCCAAAAATATAAGGCTAGCCTGACCCAGAGCCCATGTAAGGCAGGAGGAAGCTTCCTACAGCTTTTAATGAGTTCTGGATTGGGTCCCAGGTCATTCTGGTGCTGTTTTGCGAAATTACTTAGATTTATGTCCTGCTATTTAATATCAGCCTAGAGGAAAAAAAAAAGAAAAAAAGACAACCTGCTTCTGCTCAGCTCCGTGTTTGACTGCCGCTCTTCCCATACAAAAATTTTAAATTTTTTATATCTTGTTCATTTTTTTTCCCCTTTGCACTGATATTTTTTCTAATTTGGTGATCTCAGGAAGATGTTTGGGATGCACTTGACAGAGCATAATATATCAGCTGTCAAGAGATCACGGTTTTTAAAAAGTTGGAAAATTACTGGTAAAATTGCAGAGTAACCACTTGTCCGGGGACGGGGAACTCCTCCGTGCCGCGGGGTGGTCCGAGAACCTTTCCCCCCGGCAGCACCAGTCCGGCCAGCGCTGGGCACTGGTGGGAGCCTGACAAGGAGGTGATAAACCGGGGCTGCCCCGCTGCTCCGAGACGCTTTATAACCGATTGTTTTAATACCAAAGTGACACCAAAGGGGGGTCAAGTAAATAAATATGCATGCCTCACCAGTTCAAAATAATAAAATTCCAATGTGTGCAAGCCTGCTTGTTGAACATATGTTTGCGGCACGGCTAAGCCATCTGGCTCAATGTCAAGCATTTACACCAACTGCAGTCTTACACTACCTGACAGCAGAAAAGCTTTATTCCCTTGGTGTTTGGGCACAAATGGAGAAATATTATTGAAATGATTATCTGCATCAAGACTCAGATTTGGTTTGACATTTAGCTGGCTCTGTTTAATCCAAAGGGTTGTCTGAATGAATAAAGAGAAGGGTTCCTCCAGAAGATGCTGCAAGCAGCCAGGGAAAGCCAAATGATTAATGAGACTGAAAGGCTGGGTGGACCCTGCCCACCTCCACCCAGACCTCGGTGCCAAGAACTGCATATGAAATTAGTCTGAGGCTTTTGTAGCTTGTCAGGAGGATGCTGGCGGCCGAAGGGGCTCTATTTTTGGACCTTAAGAAAACAAAAGAAATAACTACGTTGCCTCGAGCCGAGAAGGAAAGCTCTGCGTCCTAATTAAAAGCAATCTCCCACAAGTCACAGGTCACCGTCGCACCTCGGTTAGAGCGAGATGCCTTTCGGACCTATGTCCCTCCGCCCCCGGAGGAGAGGGGAGATGCCTGGTGCGGCAGGGCGGGGGGAGCCCCCCCTTCCCCTGCACCCCCTCCCAGGGCAGAGCTCCCTCCGCACCCTGGGATGGGGGGGGCAGCGAGCCCGCAGGGAGGGCAATTGCATCCCGAAGAAGGTGGCCCGCTTCCTCTTTTCAGAAAAGTCTTCCGTACCACCGGAGTGAAGGAAAAGCCAGCCCCTGTGAAGTTTGGAGCGAGTTAATAAGAAAAGAGTGGGAGCAGGATTGGTTTGAACTCCCGGGGCTGCTGAAGGCTCAGTCTGACAAAGACAAATTTATCCGAGAAATCAGACATACTATATTTTAAACTAAACCAGGATGGAACTGCAAGGCACAAGGCTCTGATCAGCGTTATGGTCCAGAAAATCGTTCTCGTTGGGAGTACTAAAGCGCAACCTCCTTCCCTCTCCCCACAGGAGACCAGGCTGCACTGGGTTCTCTCCTTCTTCTTCGTATCTCCACTTCTGATTCTTGATTTGGATTTAAAATTAATTTGGTGATTTGAGTTTAATAAGAATGTTAGACATGATTTCCTTCTCACTCTTACTTTTAATTAACTTTTTAATTGAGATTTAAATGAATTCTAATGAACAGAATTGGTAGCCTAATTGATTTGTTGCAGCAGCATAGTGAGGGATCAGTATGCTGGCAGCATTTTGATAGATTACTCCGTGATGTCAAACAGTTTACAGGTTAATTTTTTGGCAGAGGTTACTTAATGTCAGCAGAAAACAATAATTTACTTTTGATTTATTAGTAAACAGTTCCTCCTAAGTGCCCGGTCCGCAACGTTTAAACAAACCCGTGTTTACGCGCAGCCGCCTTTGCCACCCGTTAACGCCTCCTGAGGAGCTGGCCCTGGGTCTGTGCAGGAGCGCGGAGCCTTTGCCCAGGTGCGTCCGCAGACAAACGGGTCGTGGCCGAGCTCTTCCCCCAAATTCACGTCCTAAACCCCTCTGCCCCGCGCACGGCTTGGCAAGCGCTTTGTTTCTGAGCAGGCAACCCTTCCGCGGTTTTCCTAAATAAACGCCTGTGGAACCGCACGCTTCTACCGCCTCAAGAGCAACGAGCGGCTGAGGAGCCACGCTACGGCAGAGCCTAGCGCAGGCTGCAACTTCTGGCCCCACGAATTGCCGTTTGCCCCCCTTACCATCCAGAGAGCCCAACCGCACCGTTCTGAAAGAAAACGACCGGCGCGTGATTAATTGCGAGCTCACAGATTTTGCGCCTTGGAGAGTAAATCAACTGCTAAGAAGTGCTAACTTGCTAAAATATAAACTAATTTTAGTCTCTAGATATTAAAATATAATCCATCTTCCTCCTCCATCAGGAAAGCTCATTAGAAGCTGTGGCTGGCACGAGGGGACGCAGCGGAGAAAGCCGGATCGGGCCCCCCGCGCGCCCCCCCACCGGGGAGACCCTGCCCGTGTCAGAGCACCCACCACCCCCAGCACGCCCGGGGCTGCCCGCGCTTCCCCGCAGAAGCTGCCTGCCTTGGGCTCCTAGGGCTTGGCTCTCCTCCGCCCTGCGTGTAAATCAGAACGACGCTGGACCTACGTGGGTGTAAATGCAAAGCTTCAGAGACGTTACTGCAGTCAGAGGGTAAAGCAGGATGGATGGAAAAGGAGAACGGGGACAGTGCGGGAAAATAGGATGAAAGAGAGAAATATTGCCGGCAACGTACAAAATGCCTTGAAATATAGGGTGCTACTGAATTTAAAGGAATCAGGTTTAAAAGTTTCATTTTACGACAAGGATTTTATGTGAAAATAATATTCAAAGACTGGCACTTTTTTTTTTTTTTCCCCCCGAACTACCAAGCTGTTAGCTGGGAAGAGAGATCCAGGGACAGCGTTAAAGCCCCCCGTCGCCCTGGAGGGAGGTGGGCGAAGCTGCCGGGGGGGGCTGCGGGAGGATGGCGGCTCAGTGGCCACGACGTGCCGATGCTGCGGTGGCCAGCCTGCGTGAAACCCCCTTCCCCGGCGTGCAACACACAGCAACCTCGCTTCTGACGGTGGAGGGGCTCTTTGCCAGTTAAATGGTATAATCTGTAGTGGAATTAATTAACAAATTAACAATTTTCGAAACATTTCTGGTGATGTAGAGCTGCAGGCTGACCCCGGTCCAGTGTGTCATTACAGCAGAGGATGGTTTAGCCACATTGATGTTCTACAGGATAAAAAAATCTGTCAGTTCAATATATGAATATCTACAGTTCAACGTATGAACAGAGTACAAAAAAAGGCCCGCAGCAGTTGGCACCCCGGGCGCAGTGCTGCGCGTCCGAGCGAGGGGGGATCCGTGTGGCTCCTGGGGATGGACTTTGTCTCCATCCCTCTGCCTCTCCCCCTGGAAACGGAGGGACTCCAGCCCCGGGGCCGCGGTGGCCTCGCTGAGGACCCCCAGACGGTGGGGAGGGCGAATTGACACCGCGTGTGGCCCCACGCTCTGGAGGTGCGGGTCTCGTGTTAGCAGAAACCAGCAAAGTGGCGAGTGGAAGTGGAAATGAAAATTGTTGCTATCCCTTCTCATTCCTCTCCCAGATACAGCGGCTTTTTGAACATGAAATAACAAAAGTCATAATTTGCTCCAACGTGCTCTATTTAGCGTATTTCGTACATCACAAACTTGAGATTAAAGAGAGCGTCTTTCTCAAATGCAGCTTAATTTTGTTTTTCAACTTCTTAAGCTCCTGTTAACACCTTTTCTGCAATCAGTACAGTATCTTTTCAGTTAATTAGTTCTGGAAAAGAATTACTAGTGTAATTTGTGACGAGACCTCCCTCCCTTTCATTCACCAGACAGAGCAGCATCTGATGTAGATAAAAAGGACCACTGGAGGCTCCTCTCGTGAAGAGAGATGGTTAGAGATGAACTCGGATAACATCTTCAAACCGTTTATCCCCCTTCAGCTCTGTAAGCGGGCAGAGCTCAGGTTTTAGCTGGCATGAAGCACACGTTTCCATAACCTGTCTCCTCCTGAGTTCTGTAGACTCCTAAACACCGTACACCCCTCGCGGGGGTGCACCTCCCACAGCGGCTGGTGCCCATTTTTCTTGTGCCGGTGAGTCCTCCATGACTGGTTAGTCCTGGGCCAACTGCTGCTGCTTCGTGTCAGCTTATACACCGTGGAATTTGCAGGGTTTCTGCCTGCTCATCCCCTGCCTCCAGCAGCTTCCCCCAAAGCTTTGGGCAGCCACTGCCCACCCGGCCCGAGGAGTCTCTGCCCAGAGATGAAGCAAGCGCCGTGTTAGCTCTGCACCAAATTTTCATGCGGTGCTTCTAATTCACTCAGAAAATCACAATAATTTCCCGCGGCTCGTTAGCCATCGCAAACTCCTAACTCCAAATTCTGCATGGTTTCCGGCTGGAACCACAGGTTAGCACAGTTCTGCCTGAAAATTGTCCAGGGGCATCAGGCAACGCGAGCAACATTTGTTTGATGAACGACGCTGCAGTGAAACCTTCTGTGAAACTGAGCTGCATTTTGGGTTCTACACAGACTGGCGTGGGGCTTAAATGTTTAAAATTAATTATGCATATCCTTGCTTTGCTGAAGAAGGCCGGATGTTAGCACAGCTGGAGCTCCCACACCACAACACCACTTCTAGCTTTGTCTCAAATAGCTGAGGAATTGGCCTTGAGTGAATGACGTCCACCGATCTTATCAAATTCTCCACGTGTTTATGTATGTCGGTGTATTTTAACATACACGAACTATCCACATTGAACTTTCACAGCATCTCTTTGACTCACTGTCAAGTTCAATAACGTCAGAGATCAATCGGTAGTGCATAAATTTACCTTCAAAGAAGCCCAAAAGCTGACACGTTAAGATGATTGGTATCCTCCTCTGGAACAGTGTTTTATCTTCTAATAGAGAACAGGAGTGACAGTCAAAATTTCCTGCGCTCCCCATCCTGATGAAAGCCCAGAGACAAACCCACTGGCCGGCGTAAGCTAATACCAGCCTGGTGCGGCCGCTGCCTGTAACGATGGGTTCGGGCAGAGTCACGTCTTGGCCAGCTCCTGGCAGCATCCAGAGCCTTGCCTCACCCTTAAGGACAACGCATTTCTTTCAGGGAAGCTAATCCTGTTAGAGGTGTACGTAGCAGTAACTTGGCGATATTGGCCTCCAATACTAATACTTTGATTAATTAAATCCAAACGGAAAACATTTATGCAAAAAAAAAAAAAAGTCATTGAAGCCCGTTTTCCCCGTAAACCCCACGTATAGCTGTGCCCAATCTGTCCCTTTCTGCAGAGTTTGTAAGTGTGATCGCTGTCAACCTTCCTGCTTTGCATGGGGAGGAGGTTTATTCATAATTTGCAATGGGAAAAGCCTGTGCTATTTGGCAAGACGCATTATTTAGCTGATTCTGACTTAGTTAAACTGTTATGCTAGATTAGCAAATAACCTGGGAGAAACTTTGCAACTGAAAAAAATAGCGTTGAGTGGAAACTGGCTATTAGCCGTTCTGATGCAAACCAAAGTTCTGTTAACCCGTAATTGAAAGTAACAGTCTAATGTTGTCTGACACTATTATGCAACTTTTCAGCACCCTTATCATTCCTTAAATGCTGCTGACAGTGAAGAATGGACTACATTGATCAGAGCTTGGCTCAGTTTTCAGCCAGTTAAGGATTCAACCCCAATCCCTGGTACTTTCTTAACCTGCAAGGGTCAGGGCTCTATTGACGTTCACGGTGTAGGGTCGAAGCCAAGAAAGCGATGAGCAAAAGGGGAAAAATCCCCTGAATTCCTGCTGCCATTGAGGCAATTGCATTTGCTAGAACGCAACAGCACGGGGCTGCCCTGTCCTGTGCTCTGCAGCCCGGGACACCGGGCGCGGGTACATCCTGCCCGAGGCTCTGCCTTGGCGCGGTGCTCCGGCAGGACGGGGGCTGTGGGGGGCTCGGGCTCTGCGTGCCGACCCCACTGCGCCCCCTCCTCTGTCCTCTTGCTCCCCAGTGCCCGGCGTTCGCATCAGCCCCGCTGGCCTCACGCTGTGGATGACTCTGTGCGTCTCACCGCATCCTACATCCCACAGCAACTCCACCGCTGTACACCCAGTACTTTTTTTGAATGGAAGCTACCTGACATGGTTTTGTTTTCTATTCCTCTATTTTTTTTTCAAGCTCCTTTAGGGCTGAATTATTTTGTAGAACTCATTGGGGCTTTTTGTATATTTGATCTTCTTTAATTTTAAAATAGGCAGCAGGACCGAATTTCTGGGTGCTGCTGCAGCTCGCTGCTTCATTAATGAAAATGTCTCTTCTACGACTAGATCCTTGCCGTCACCACCCGAAGCTTGTGTAACGAGGGCCCTTGCAGTTTAACTACCAGGTTTCGAATGGTCCGGCAGCCATGGTCTTCCATGGTCCAACTCCAGCAAAAAAGGCATTAGCAGAGTACTTTAAAACCAGGAGAGCCCGTGATACAGCCTTTTGGTTCTCAGGCAAAGGCCCAGCCTGGCTGGCAAACAGCTACAGAAAAGCGTTCGCAGCAGGCGAGCGACTCGCCCAGCTTTCCTCCCAGCTCCCCAAAACCCAGGCTGATCGGCTGCCCAAGCCAGCAGCCCACCTCCCCGTAACGGCAGTGGAGGGTTTCCTCATCCTCTGCCCTGACACCCCAGCCGAGCGATGGGCTGCCGGACGCCCAGCCACCAGCCGAGCGCTCCCTACGTGACCTGCCGCATTAACCCACCCAACTCAGCGTGGCATTTGATCATTAGAGAGGTGTTATTTAATTTATTTTTTACGTACTGCAGTTAATTACACCGTCCCTGATTGTGCTGATAATTTTTGCTCCTCCTCAGCCCAGTAATCAACAATTACTCGCAGGTCTTGTGGCAACACCAGCGCACAGGACACGATGACTTGATTTGTTCTCGGTGTGAACCAATTCAGCCAGCTTCTTTGGGGTTTTTCTCCTGGATGCCCTTCCCCTTCTTCTGTCTGCCCCGTGCCCCTCGAGGTTCCCCATGATGGATACCAGAGGGCTGAGAGGCGGCCGAGTCCCTGCCAGGCTGCTGGTGGCCACCAGCGCTGCACGGAGGTGATGCTGCTCCCGCACCATCAGCATCCTCCAAGGCTGGACCCGCTGGTACGTGCCTGGGGCTGCCGGGTGCTCAAAAGGGGGCAAGGTCGGCTGCGTGGCACCCTGGCCGAAAGCTCAGCCCCAGGGCGGGCTCTTATTCAGGCTGGAGATGGGAAGTCTGCAGGTTGAGCGTTCTGCACCGCCCTGCATCTCACCGCAAGCACAGCCTCAGCATCCTGTTCTGGAAGTTCGGAAGATTTTTTCTTATGTGACTTTGCCAAGGCATGAAAGCTAGAAACTGTGAAAAATGCCAAGAAAAGTGAGGCTGGAAAATGAGCAGAGTCAAAAAGACTCTATCTAGGTGCCTATTTTTTCCTTCAGCAACGCAGAAACGAGTAAATGTGTCCAAAATGACACCAGTTCGCCGTAGTGATACGAGTTTACTTACCAGGAGGGTTTCCTCATGTACTCATTGCTGCTTTTTTTCCTTTCTTTTAAACGATGCTCTGAGCAACTACTTCTATGATATCATCTGCCAAGGTCTTTCGAATTTCTGCTTTGCATTAAAGACAAAGAATTCTTCACAATTAATGTGCTTTGAGGGTTTCCTGTCACAGGAACATAATTAACTCTTTGCTGGCCTAACTAATTTCTGCATTTTAAAAAGTAGCCTGATAATGACAAAAGTGGAGCACTCAATCCACAGGATAGCCATTAACTGCACTCAGTTATTGTGCAGTCTCAATTCAGACCACAATTACTGTCAGAGAATTGCACTGGAAGCTACTTCTTGTACGCAAACAAGAATACTATTCATTAAAGGCCACTTTCAATAAAATACAATCTATATTTTTAATGAATATTTGAGGAAGAAAATACAATCTTGGATTCAGAAACCTGCAATACAGTTATTATTCTTTTAATAACAGACTTTCTCAGGTACAGCTACTGACAGATGTCGGAGAGGCAGCAGAAATGAGATGGCTGGTGTAAGAGCTTTGACTCCAGAAATGAAAAGCAGAGCTCAGGGTAAACTCAGCCCATGTTAAATAAGGCTTCCCCAGAACCACCTACAGCAGAGCCAGCTCCCCCCAGGCTCTTACTGATGTCCCCGCGCCAGCACACTGCCTTAAACCTTTCACGCCCGGTTCACCAGAGGAACAGGGGAACTGAGAGGGGCGCGGGTGCCCCCCCCGTGCCTCCCCCCAGCTTCGCCCTCGCCCCCCGCAGCGCTGCCGCCCTCCAGCCCCCCGCTCTGTCTGGGACACGAGCCCTGGCAAAGGGCCCTTTCCCTTCCCCTCTCGGAGCAGTAAAAACTTGGCTTATCCGTCTCCAGAAATCCGTATTTTCCCTATGAACCATGAACGTTGCCCGAAGGCTGAAGGGCCGGAGCTTTAGCAGCGCAGCGCATGCGACTCCTGCCGCAGATGTGTGCCTGCGGCACCCGGTCAACGCGCCGCGGGTCCCGGGTCTGGCCCTGCCCGTGCTAACGTGCCCTGCTCAGCCCCCGGCCCCTCCCGCCGGCCACCGGAGGGCAAAGGGCCGCTCCCGGCCCGGGGACTCCGGCAGCCCGCCCCGCTCCGCGCCCGGGGAGGGGGGGGCCCCGCAGAGCGGCCCGGGTGAGGCTCGGGAGCCGCCCCGACGGCCAACGGCGCTCCCCGGCAGCGCCAGCGAGGCCTCCGCGCCCGGCGGGACCCGCTCCGGGGGACCCGGGAGCAGCGGGACGGGGGGCGGCCGCCGCCCGCTCGGCTCCGCGGGGGGTGCGGGGGACGCGGGGGAGCCGGCGCGGCCGCTCGCCGCTTCTGCACGGCAACATTGCCCTCTTTCGGCTGAGCGCCGCGGGCCGCGGGCAGCGGGGAGCGGGCAGCGGGCAGCGGGGAGCGGGCAGCGGGGAGCGGGCAGCTGGCAGTAGCAGCGGGCAGCAGCCGCTCCCGGCAGCCCCTCTCCTGCCTGCCCTGCCGGTGCGCGGTGCCCTCCCCGTTTCGAGCGGGCCTGGGCACGCCGGGGTGGCCGGGAGAGCCGCAGCCAGCACCCAAGGCCGACCCGACGTGCCGCAGCCCTTGCCTGGGCTTTCCCGCGGCGGCGGGCAGGTTCCCGTGTTTTCCCGGCCCGGGTGACCGTCCCTCGCCTGCCCCCGGCACGGGGTGACGCCGTGAGGGGAAGGGGCCTTCGGGCCGTGGCCCCGGGGGATTTGGGGCGCGGCTCTGCCCAGGGACGCGGCCCAGCCGGGGGCCCCAGCGGCCGCTCTGCCCGGCCTCCCTGCCCCATCGCCCTCCGTCCCGTCCCCACGGCACACCCCACGGGCCGCGGACATGCTCCACATCTCGGCTCCGTTTCTGTTTGCAGCCCTACAGAAACGCACGTGGTTACAGGTTTCGTTACAGGCTGAATTTGGGAAGAGGTCCGGGGAAATCAGCTAAGTCGTCATGACATTTACTGTGAGGTCAAACTCCGCTCTTCTGCTCCTGAGGTTTTCGTGCACAAGACAATTCAAAAGAACTCCCATTTTTTAAGGAAAGCATTGAGTTTAAAGGGAAGCAGAGATCCCTTAGCTGAGAAGTCAAAGCATTTTGCACAAGTGTTCACTGACGGCGTGTTCTGTCTACGCTTTTCTCTTGTGTTTTATAGGTAGGTGAGCACAGCCAGAGATCGACAGTCCCGCAGCATTATTAATTAAGGTTTTCTTCTTAACTGTGTAGAAACAGGTAAGCGATGTAAAATTACTACATAATAAAATGTTTACTGACTTTAATATCTGAGGTTAAATACATTGCAATAGAATATGATACCTGCTCTTCTTTAACTCGGTCTGATATTTTTAAACATCAGAAGTATTTTGTGCAATGTCTCCTGTGTTCTTTCATTGCCCAACTGCTATTCTGAATTCAGTGACAATTACCATCGGCTCTTTCAGGTTTGTCAAAATACCATCTCTTCTCCCATATCAGCAATTCCGGACTGCCACAGACCTCTCTCCAGCTGGGGCTGAAGTGAGATCCAGGCTCCAGCCTTCAAAAGGAGCGGTGAAGGGTCCCCAGCATTGCTTTGCAACTCTATTGATACTGAAGAGGCTTTTTTCTTCTCTTTGTCACGTCAGACTTTTAGCCAGAAGACTTTAAAAAAAAAAAAAAAGGTAAAGCAAGCAAAGTAAAATATCCAGTATGTGTATGTGAGGAATGGAGCACATCAGTACAAAACTAAGCACAGCACCTATACACTCATTTTTTTAAGGCCCTTTGTTTGTGCGGGGTGCGGTGCCAAGCAAAACAGGGACCTGAGGCAGGGCCCTGGGCACACAGCGTTAGGTGTTATTTTTAAAAGATATGAATATACATATTCGATGGGATATATTTTAGAAAATGATGCTGCTTGCGTGTAAGTGTATTCAGGCATTAGCGGGACAAATGGTTGCTTCTCTTCTCATCCTGGGGTCCTCTCTCTGACACGTACAGCTTTCCCAGCCACGTGGAAGCCTCTGCCGGGCACCGCCAGCTCCAGTTTGATGTACAGAAACCCACATCGGATGTTTCGGTGGGCTTCCAAGGCAGTTGCACCATGCCTTATACTGGCACAAACTCGGCTGTTACGTGACCTTCCTGATAACTTTCTTCTCTTGAACATTATTTTGCTGGATTCTCCTTTGATCTGGAGGAATTTGCATACCGTTACCTGCCTGGGACTCTGGTCTGGGGCACGTTCCTCGTGACAGCCATACGCAAACCGGTGGGAAGCTACAGGAGCATCGGTTCCACCCGCCTCCACGCCGCGGTGCCGATGCGCTCCCCAGCAGAGCGGAGCGGTGGCAGGACCCTGTCCGTGGGAGCGCGCTGCACCTGGAGCTGCTGCTTCCACCGCACAGCCTGCTCCGCAGCAGACGTCGTGTGCACACCTCCGAGGGGCAGGGAGAGCCGCAGCGTTGGTTTGTGTAAAACTGCCTCAGAGTTACACTCTGGATATTGGGGATTTTTATCCTCTTGGATAAGATTATAAATTGGTTCAGGATTTGTTTCGCCAAGCCTCTCCTCCAAGGGATAACGAGCACTTGAACGCGGCACCAGGGGCTGCGGGTGGGCTGTGGGCGTCCCCGCCGCGGGCTCCGGCCGACACGAGAGCACCCGAAGCTTCGCCAGGCAGGAACAGCACGGGAAGACAGATACCTGTTGTGGCATCCCTGCGGGACGGGGCAGGGCCCGCCTTTCCCTTTGCCCGAGCTCGGCTTGGTGTGAGCCAGGGGAAGGCAGCCGGGAGCCCAGCATCCTTGTCCACGCTGAAAAGTAATTAAAGCTGACTACGTAAAAAACCTCCTGAAGGATGACGTGGGATTGCATGGTAGTGTTTCTACTGCACAAGTAAGAGTTGACCAAATTACAAAAGAAGCCGGTAACAATTCCCGTGTGGCAGCTTATAGACCTGAATATGCAGAATGGCCGAAGAGGGAAATTTCTGAGGCTGCAGAGAAATTACACCCCAGGGAGGTAAATAGTAACGTGGAGGGAGGAGGGCCTGAAGGATGGAGTAGCTTCCTCTACTAAAGTAGTCATTCCCAAAATAACTTTTGTTTCTCCAATACCAAAACTATATTTAGTTAAGATTTTACAAATGAAAATCTTAATAATCAGGAAAAAGAGAAATAAAAATATCGTTGACAGTGTTAAATACTAACATGGCTATTTAACTTAATGGCACCGCACATGCCGATAAATCCTAAGGGATCCCTCCCCCTTTCTCCCTAGTGGGATAAACACGGTTTGTCACATTGAGAGAATATTCTATAGTGCAGGAATAATCAGAACATATTGTTGGATCCAATTTTCTATCATTTACTTTTTGATGTCAAACAAAAGTAGAGCTCAGTACACAATTTAGTCATGGGTGGAAGGAGAATTAGCCATATAATGCGAACTACTTTTGGAGGTAAAAGTTGAGGGAAATGCAGCTTGCATTAATTCACATTGTTCGCTGCCCTTACTGATGCGATGAAAGGATTTTGATTTTCATTATTATGTACTTTGCATGTTGCTTGTATTAAATCAATGGGCTACTTACCTCCTTGTTTTTCCTGCAGCTGATCTAAAAGGCTTTTTGAAAGAAAACTGAACTGGCGCAGACAAAGACTGATTCTTCATCCATCTGACATGTCACGCCAACAAATGGGGTTTTGTGCACTCTGTCAGTGTCTTAATCAGAGCGTCACGCCAGCCCACAGCACCTTCCCGGCTCCGAGACCTCTTCCAGCACTTAATCCTTCAACTTGTGTACCTTGTACAGACATTCAGATGAGGGCCGATAATACCAGAGATTTACATGTTTCTGTCATCGCCTGGATTTGTCACACATCACAACCCGGCGTCCTCCCACCCCAGCCCGGGGGCCGGTGGTTGGGGAAGGGGGGGGAGCAGCTTCGGTTTGCTCTGGCCGGGGCGTTCCGCTCGGACGAAGCATCTCGCCTGGTGGGTTTCGCGTGCCGGCGGCGTGGGCTGTCACACGGGATGGATGGGGCTCAGCCGGTTACGGGGGAAGGAGGCACCCGCGGCTCCCGCGCCGGGAAGGAAAACAAGCTGCAGGCATTCCTCCATGCCCTCGGCCCCTGCCCGGGACCCCGGACCCAGGACCCGGGAGCTGGGAGCTGGGAGGGGTGGCGTGGGGCTGGCACTGGGCGCAGGGAGGGGTGTTTGTGCCAGTGCTGACCCCTCGGGGACCCCCATGCCCCCGGGCTCTGCTCCGATCCACTCCATTCCGCCTGGGCAGCAGCACCCCGGTTCATCTCCAAACACAGGGAGGGTTGGGCAACGCATGAAACTGCAGAGCTGGAGAAAATGCACCTTCGGCACACCCTTGGGACACTCCTCGGGTATCTCCTGGGTTGCGCTCGGTGACCCCGCTCGTTAGCCCACTGGGTTCAGCACCCAGCCCCCTGCTTGCTGTGGCCGGGCTGGTGGCACGGGCTTGAGGCAGGTTCAGGGGCGCCCAGGTTCGTTAGGAGACCACCTCACCTTCCAGCCTTAGTGGAGACAAGCCCTGGGCTGAGTTCCTGGCAGCTCTGTGAAAGCCACTTTCTTCCCTCAACAAACACTTCCAACCCAACGTCCCCTACCCCGCTTCCCTCCCCGGCCCAGGGCTTTCCTCCTGCACGGGGACTTTACAAAACCAGGTGTAACCCCATTGTAGAAGGCCACTAAATTTGTCAGGCACCATTTGCCCTTAGTGAAGCCATGTTGGCTGTCACCAATCACCTCCTTATTTTCCATGTGCCTGAGCTTAGTCTCCAAGAGGATCTGCTCCGTGATCTTGCCGGGCACGGAGGTGAGACTGACCGGCCTGTAGTTCCCTGGGTCTTCCTTGTTTCCCTTCTTGAAAATGAGGGTTATGTTTCCCCTTTTCCACTCAGTGGGAACTTCACCAGACTGCCACAACTTCTCAAATGTGATGGCGAGTGGCTTAGCAACTTCATCCGCCAGTTCCCTCAGGACCTGTGGATGCATCTCATCAGGTCCCTTGGACTTGTGCACCTTCAGGCTCCTTAGTCTCAAACCTGATCCTCTCCTGCAGTGGGCGGTTCTTCATTCTTCCAGTCTTTGCCTTTGCCTTCTGCCACTTGGGCAGTGTGGCTGGAGCACTTGCTGGTGAAGACTGAGGCAAAAAAATCATTGAGTACCTCAGCCTTCACCATATCCTGGGTAACTATGTCTCCTGTATCATTCCAAAAGGGGCCCACATTTTCCCTCATCTTCCTTTTATCACTGACGTACCTATAGAAGCTTTTCTTGGTGCCCTTGACATCCATGGCCAGATTTAATTCTATCAGGGCTTTAGCTTTCCTAACCAGATCCCCGGCTGCTCAATTCCTCCCAGGCTACCTGCCCTTGCTTCCAGCCTCTGTAGGCTTCCTTTTTGTGTTGGAGTTTGCCCAGGAGCTCCTTGTTCATCCATGCAGGCCTCCTGGTGTTTTTGCCTGACTTCCTCCTTGTTGGGATGCATCGCTCCTGAGCTTGGAGGAGGTGACCCTTGAATACCAACCAGCTGTCTTGGGCCCCTGCTCCCTCCAGGACTTTGTCCCATGGTACTCTACCAAGCAGATCCCTGTAGAGGCCAAAATCTGCTGTCCTGAAGTCCAGGGTAGTGAGCTTGCTGTGCGCCCTCCTCGCTGTCCTGAGGATCTTGGAACTCTACCATTTCGTGGTCACTGCAGCCAAGGCTGCCCTTGAGCTTCACATTCCCCATCAGCCCCTGCTTGTTGGTGAGAACAAGGTCCAGCGTGGCACCTCTCCTCGTTGGCTCTGATTAAATTAAGCACAGAGAAATGCTCCAGGGAAAACGTCACCGTGAGGTAGCCCAGTGCTAGTGTGTGGCATCCACGTAGGACTCGCACCTCCCAGTGCGGATTGCCAGGTCGGATGGATACCAACATCCACTGGGAATGGAAAAATAAAACACCGGGGGAAACACGGCTCACGGCGGAGCGCATCGGGTATGTTGTGCGGCAGTTTTAATAAGACTCTGGGCGCTTGGTAGAGAAAACAGCCATCCGGAGGGAACGCATTTCAGGCAGCTTTTATTTCCTTTCCGAGAATCCCACCACACTACCCGTTAGGGCCCCGCTTTGCCCACCCGCCTTTCAGCATCTCCTGGATCATTGTCTCCCGAAATGCGGACGTACGGCCAGCTCTGCGCCCCACACAATGCTGAAATCGCGCTGCTCTTTGTGCGACATCCAGTTTGTCTGGCATCTGACATTAGCATTGCTGAGCGCCGAAGTGCCGAGGGCTTACCGGTTCCGAGAGCGTACCACCGCGTCAGTCATCCCGACCCGCAGCCAAAAAATCTCACAGGGAAAGCCAAGAGGGGAGAAAGACTTCACGGCCAACGGGAGGCTGCCCGGAGAAATAGAATATGCTAATTCAAAGGCTTCAGAAACTGGAGTGCTAAGAAAAAAAATATTCTGTAGAGGATAAGATATAAAGTAGAAGATTTCAGCCTTATCCCAGCCTGACTCCCAAATACCGGAGCGTCAGCAGTGCGGACTTTGCGCTGGGTACAATAAAAAAGTTGTAATTCACGGCGGAATAAAGCGTAGCCTCTATTCTGTGCAACTGCAATGCTTACATATAATCACTCCAACACATATTTTAAAGTACATTATGCAATACATAAAAAATAATGATTTTGAGACAAATTAAGCCGTAACAGCCTCAAATCAGTTTGCCTACACAGTTAATATGTTGATTAATGTCCTGTTAGGACCGAGACACTCATTTTTATCTCATTATTCAACTCAGTGTTTTCCCATAGCTATTGAATAAAAATGTAATTATTGCTCTAAATTATCTTATTATTAACTTTCACATGGTGTTTCTCGATAAACAGCAGCACAAACAGAGGGCTGCCGGTGGTGAGGAGACAGGAATAAAAAATACTTAAATAAACAGAACTGTTTATTAGCACGGCTTTTCACGTTAGTGTCACAAAAACAGTCGGCTATGCAAATAAAAAGTGGGCCGCGTTTTGCACAGCACGCCGGCGGCGTGCTCGGACGGGACAGGACTGCACGGGACGGGTGTTCCAGCAAGGCGCCGTTGATGCGAGGAGGGCGGCGTGGCTCCGGGGTCCGTCCCCCAGCGCGGGGCCAAACGCTGAAGGCTTGGGCCAGCGAGGCAGCCTGCGGAGGCACGGGACGGATGGCTGGATTTGTGCCGCTCCCGTCCCTCGGTCCAGGCTCACTGAGCAATTCGTTACCTGCTCCGCGCCCCCGTTCTTCTTCTGGGAGCGCAGGTCGAACACACCCATCCCTGCCCTGTCGTCTTTATTCGCTGAAATTCTAATTGGGCTCTAAAATACGGAGTTGTTATTCAGAAGCAATAGCTATCGATATTAAAACCAACACGATTGTCTGTTTCAAGATTCATTATCTTCTTAGAGTTGCCAAAGTGCAATTTAATTGATAAGTCGAGAGGTAGAAACGCTTGAAAACAAAATGAAAGAAAATCTTTTTAAGCATTTAAATTTTGTATGGAAGGAAAGCTAAGGTGTTTGCAGTTTTTTTATTGAATCTAAAATATTTTTTCAGGGTTTTTTTTGTTTAATCAAACAAAGTAGAATGAAAAAAAACCCCAGCCCTGGTTCTTTTTGATGTCTCACTCCAGACACATTTTTTTTAATAATGAATTGCATGAAGAGTGCAGATTCAAACCCACCTGCAAGAGCATCTTTGTCTGGATGCTCATTTGAAGGACCATAAAAAAGGGAAAAAAAATTATATTCCCGAAGAGAAGTACATCCACTGGGGGACCTAAACTTTTCGAGAACTTCCCAGGTGTCCTGACCATTCCCAGCATTTTCCAGCCTGGCCTCTCCGCCGGAGGCTTTCCAGGGCGCAGGGCATCTCCAGCGCCCCGTGCAGCGGTGGGGAGAGCAGGGGGTACCCGGCACTCGGGGCTGAACCCCTGGGCAGGGACCTGCCGGCTGCCCGGCCGCGCTGCCGCCCCGGCGCTGGGCTGGGACCGGTGCTCCCCAGCCTGGCACTGGCACCGGCATCGGCATCGGCATCAGCATCGGCACCAGCACCGGCACCAGCCCAGCCGCGCGGCAGGGAAGCAGCAGCCCTGCACGTTGACGCCTGCCTCTCATCCCCGTGAAGGAAGAGACGTGGGTGCACAGCCGTTGTGGAGGAGGTATAAGGGATGCTTAGCTTGATTGAGAAAGGTTAATTACATGTGAAATGAGACTGGGATTCAGACTATGTTTGCTCTAGATTTTGTGTAATGTTATATCAACATTGGGATTCTCTGTTATTCTATTAACAAAATAAACTCATTTTGTTTGGTTTCATTTTACTGTTGTTTTAATCCCACTGAACATTTATACTGTTATTTAATTTTACTAAACATGTGTGGATAGTAAAATACCTACAGAATTAAACTACCCAAGGATATTAAAGTGATCCAGTTCTCATAGAGATTTGATCTGCTAATTAGCCACACCAATTTTATGGATCATTGCAGCGCACTTAAAATGTATTGTTATATGTTCATAATCTTTTCTTAATGAGCTTTTATTGAGAGCACAGGCCAGCCTCGGTGCAATGTTCAACAGAGGGGTTTTTTTCAAAGCCTGTGTGCCTGTGCCTGGTTAATCACAGCACAGCACTGCAAGGGAAACCGCCAGCAAAGAGTTATTAAAACGCAGCCTTGCACGAGGCACTGGGGTCAGCGGAGCGGGGATGGGGGTCCCCCGGCCCTGGGGGTGAAGGGGGCTGCTCAGCCAGGGCAGAGGGGCAGCATCCCCCGAGATGCACAGTGCCGCCCCGCTCCGTCCTGCGCTTATGGCAGACGGAAAACACGTTAAAACCCGGCAAAACAGGAGCGCGCAGGAAGCACCAGAACTCAGGTCCCCTCTCGCCATCCCAGCCCAGCGCGGGAGCACAGCCCCGGGCCGGCTCGCAGCAGCCGCAGGGCACGGCCCCGTCTGGGCTCCCAGCATCTGGGCTCCCAGCGTCCCTCCCGGGTCTGCCCCGGGCACCCCAGACGGAGGGAGGGCGATGCTTTCACCCGTGGGTGGGTGTGCTCTGGGACCCCGGAGCTGCACACCGGGGCCTGGGCCCCTCTTGGTGTTCAGGTCCCTCAGCCTGCAGCAGCGGAGCAGAGATCAGCGCCAGCCCCTCGGCAGGAAGAACTGGGACCAGACTCTAACTTTGTTACCATCAGGTGTTATCTTTGGCCTAAATTTAGGAGGATGCTGAAGGTTTGCTTTCTCTCGCTAAGGAGGGAGTTGAGCACATGGGGTTTCCCAGCACTGGCGGGTTAATTTTGGCCAAAGCCAGAGCCATTGCAGGTGGGCACAACTTGCAGCTCCCCTGTCCCGGAGCCGGCCGAGTGGCGGCCATGGGGTGTCCGACCCCGCTTTGGGCACCCGACCCCTTCGTGCAGCCCCAGGCGGCAGCGGGGTCCCCTCTCTGGCTGGTGCATCGCCCGAAGCGTGGTGTCAGCTCCCGTCATCTCCAGCCCGGTGTGGCCACGGCTAATCCCTCCCGCCTACACGTCGGGTCACGGGAATCGGAGACGATTTCCTAAAACCCAGAGGTAATTGGGTCACCTTTTGACACGTGGGGTTCTGAGCAAATGTAGGGATCCCTGAGAAAGCTGAGGAGAGCATCCCCAGTCCAACGAACGGTGGATGTGTCCTGTGAACACGCTCCCCGCAGGTCTGCCTGGTTTGGGTGGTCTCCAGCCTTCCAGCGCAGGGACCGGGGGGGGGGCGGCGTCCTGGCAGGAGATGCAGTGACACGTACCCGTCCCAGGTCCACGGTGATGCCCAGGGCTTAGTTTTGCACCGGGGGGGACACGGCTCTGACACGGCCACCCCAGGGATGGGACGTCAGGGCGAGCACAACCCACAGCGGCTCCTGGGGGTCCCAACCGTCCCACCCCTGCCCCAGCCCCGGGGGCTTCTGCAGTCCTCGTCCCCCTTGCCGTTGAGGGGTTGCCACTTAATTAATTAGAGACGAAAGAATTGAGAGCCGAGGAGTGAATCGTAGATCACGGAGTGTGCTGTTCGGCGCTGGCACGGGCTCATTTAACAATTCAAGGGTCACTACCTGCAAAAGTGAGGACACAGCTTACAAGCGCGCGGATCCAGCCAGTTACAATGTGCGCATTGGGATAATGAACTTAAAACAATCGTAATTAGCAGGCCGAGACAAAGGATTAAAATTAAAAATGAATGGTGCGGTGCATGCAGCTTGCTTGTAAAACAGCACTAAGCCAACTTAATCCATTTTAATTCAGCACGGGACGCGCGGTGCGAGCGCGGCGGCGCGGGGTCGGGTTCAGCGGCTGGGGAGGCGCGATACATCCGCCTGCCGCGGTCCTTCCCAGCGATAACGCCCGGCACCTCCCCGGGGATGGCGCCCGCGGCTGGGCTCCCCGGGGAGCGGGTGTCAGCCGTGTCCATCAGATGCTGGGGGGAACGGGGGGAGCGGGGCTCCCCGCTATTGTGCCACAGTTGTCATTGACTGATCAGGCCTTTTAAGCGCGCTTTCAGAGTCAATGAAACCACCTGAATAGATGAAAGGCAGACAGCTCCTGACAAACAAGGGGCTGCGGAATATTCATTGTGCATCTGCGAGGGAAAGATTAATGTATTAGAAATTAAAATGGGCCCGGGACGTATGATCTTGCTCTAACACTTGGCCAGACCTGTGTCACCCACCGCGAGCGCCTGAAGTCGGCAGACAATCCTGCCAAGGTAGCGGGGAATCATTAAGCATCCGGCTATTGTGCACAGTGAATAATAAAACTTTCCCCCTATTCTTTGCCCGGAGCTGACAATGAATAATTCTGGAGCTATTTGCAATGTTAACAGCACCTATCTTGCCCATCCATTCCTTTACGATAAGGATGGAAATATGCATTTCAACAGTCTGCACAGATAGTGATTCACAGGCGCTTCAAAGGACACCTGCCACTCAAGTGAAGGGCTGTCAGTCTCCCACCGCTGACGCTGCCAGGAAAATGGCGAAAAAGATTATCTGCACTTTATTTCTTTTTTCCTCCGATTATAACACTGTTACATTTGCCATCAACTGACAAGTGATTTACACTCGCAACTGTAATGTGTTTAAGCTAGAAAAAGCTATTCTCTTAGGCAGCCCTTATTCTTTCAAGGTTTACAACTGTATCAAATATACTATCGCAAATGTGATCTCGACCATACAGAATGCCATTATAGGAGATATTAGAAGCGTTTAATCTGTTTGCTAACATAAAGGTGACATTGATAAAGCCCTATCTTTGACGTCAGGACCCAGCCAGCTCAGCCTATTTTTAAAAACCAGCAGGCCAGCTGCAGTTCTTCGGGGTGTGCCTGGAGGGTCTCCAAACTCCACCAAACCAGGCACTGGGAACGGATACCGCTCGCTGGAAGTCTCTTTTGCTGGAAGAGGGGTGAGCCTGGAGCGTGCCGCCATGGGCTCCTGCAGGCACGCGGGCGGAAGGGTGTTCGTTAGCTCTGAGTGCCCCCGTTAAACTGGAAGGTGCGTCCTGGCACAGCGATCTCAGGGCAAGGCCGTAAGCCCCTCTGGTGGGCGAGCTCCCGGCGGCGGGCACTTCTCGTGGACAAACATCCAGACACCAGACGGTCCTGGGTTCCCCTGGGAGCAAGGTGCCCCATGGCTCTGCCATGCGAGCAGGGGTGTGGGAGTCATCCCTATGTGCCACTTGCGCCCCTGGGCAGCGGGCGACCTTTCAGACCCTTGGGCACGGCCAAAAGCAGAGGCAGACGGTGCCCGAGTCCCGCTCCCGCACCCCGGGCCTGCCCGTGAGGGCGACGCATCGGCAACGGGCAGAGCTGCAGAGGTGTGTGCTCGCGCGGGCTCAGCTGCGGGATCTCCGGCACCACTGTTCCCACTGGACCCGGCCTCACCCCAGGACCCATTTATCCGAAAAGCAGCTGGAGGGATCGGCCCTGACACCCAGCACAGCCGCTCCCCGCAGCCATACCTGCCCGGCCAGCCGGCGGCAGAAAGGGAGAGCAAGGGGTGAAAGAGCTCAGGAAGCTTTGGGACCCCCCGAGGGCTCCAGCCCAACCTGGGCAGCCACCACGTGCTCTGAGCCAGCTCTCGGCGCTGTGGGTCACTGAGGCGAGCGGAGCCGCGGCACTCAGCGGCAGGTCGTACGCGGGACAAGATTTCGCTCGGCAGTGACGCCGCGCGTGCTGCCGCTCCCTTCGGCACCCTCACTCACAGAGCAGCCCCGTGCCGCTGTGGTCCCGGCTCCTTCCTGGCAGCCTCCGCGCCCGGGGCCACGGCAGGACGGCAAAGCCATCCCGGGCACCCTGAGGAGGACGTGGGATGGCCACGGGGTTGCTGCCCAGCCACGTGCTCTCAGGGAGGCTAAACGCAGTTAAATACCACCCTCACAGAGGGTGCGTCTGTGGAACAGTTCAAGCCCCCCAAATGCACACATACGCATGCATATTTATATATTTATAAAGTAATCTGTTTTTTCCCAAGCACTGGCAGCCAACCGGTTGGTGTTGCCCCTGGCCGCAGCCTGGGCAGCCTGAGCGCAGCTCTCCTGGGCAGAGCCTGCACGGGATCCCTCCACCTCGGAGACATGCGGCTCCCCGGGCAGCCCCGGGCCGTTCCAGCAGCTCAGCAGTGCTCTTGCTCCGCTCTGGGTTCTCCCAGGGGAAAAACAAACAAGCAAAAAACGCCACCACTCTGTTCACATTTATCTTAAATATTTTCCAGATTATTTGCTTCAAATTCTTCCTCCACAATCTTCCTATTGTGGCGTTTAAGTGGACTCCCCAAGCAGCGAGGCTCCGCTTCATGAATGTTCACTTTCTTTCGGCACCAGTCGGCAGAAATACCGGGGAGTGACTCAGAGCTGCTGCGGCTGCGCTCAAGTTCTTTCCATTGCAGAAATAATTTTAGTTTGAGAGGAACAAACGCCAATGTGTTGTGCACCCTGTCTGGCATGATTCCCCACTGCACCCGTGGTGACCGGCCATGCCGAGCGCCGGACGAGGGCTTGGGGACGGGCAGGGTCTGGCCACAAACCTCCCCCCAACCTGCCCTGGTCCGTGTGCTCGCAGCAGGTCCGTGTCGGCAGAGGCAGGACGGGCGGGAGCCCTGGCGTGCACCCAGAGGCTCCCCTGGTGCCGGCACCAAGGCATCACCAGAGCGGCGCCGAGCGCCATGGCCTGGGCAGGGTCCTGGGTCCCGCTGCTGCCACCCGGACGTATTGGTGAAACTCAGCTGGACCCACCAGCTGACCTCATCTGCTTGGATAATGAAACACGGATTAATTAACAATCTAATCTCATCCCAGCAAATGGGACGATTTGGAAACAGGCTCCTGCAGGACCCCCGCAGCTTGCAAGAGCTGAAGTGCAAGGCATTTGACACTGTCCTGCACGACATCCTTGTCTCTAAACTGGAGAGACGTGGATTCGATGGATGGACCACGCAGTGGATAAGGAATTGGCTGGATGGTCGCACTCAAAGAGTTGTGGCCAACAGCTCAATGTCCGAGTGGAGAACAGTGATGAGCACCGTCCCTCAGGTGTCGGTACTGGGACCGGCACTGTTCAACATCTTTGTCAGTGACATGGACAGTGGGATCGAGTGCACCCTCAGAAAGTTTGCTGATGACACCAAGCTGTGTTGTGGGTCAACATGCTGGAGGGAAGGGATGCCATCCAGAGGGACCTGGACAGGCTGGAGAGGTGGGACCATGTGAACCGTATGAAGTTCAACAAGGGCAAGTGCAAGGTCCTGCACATGGGTCAGGCAATCCCAAGCACAACTCCAGGCTGGGTCAAGAATGGATGGAGAGCAGCCCCGAGGAGAAGGACTTGGGGGTGTTGGTTGGTGAGAAGCTCAACATGAGCCAGCAGTGTGCGCTGGCAGCCCAGAAAGCCAACTGTGTCCTGGGCTGCACCCAACACAGCGTGACCAGCAGGTCGAGGGAGGGGATTCTGCCCCTCTGCTCCGCTCTGGTGAGACCCCCCTGCAGTGCTGCGTCCAGCTCGGGGGTCCCCAGGACAAGAAGGACCTGGAGCTGTTGGAGTGAGTCCAGAGGAGGCCACGAAGCTGATCAGAGGGCTGGAGCAGCTCTGCTATGAGGACAGGCTGAGAGAGTTGGGGTTGTTCAGCCTGGAGAAGAGAAGGCTGCGGGGAGATCTAATTGTGGCCTTCCAGTCCCTGAAGGGCCTCCAGGAAAGCTGGAGAGGGGCTGGTGACAAGGGCAGGGAGTGACAGGACAGGGGTAATGGCCTGAAGCTGCAGGAGGGGAGATGGAGATGGGATGTGAGGCAGAAATCCTTCCCTGTGAGGGTGCTGAGGCCCTGGCACAGGGTGCCCAGAGAAGCTGTGGCTGCCCCTGGCTCCCTGGCAGTGTTCAAGGCCAGGTGGGATGGGGCTTTGGGCAACCTGGGCTGGTGGAGGGTGTCCCTGCCCGTGGCAGGGGTGGCACTGGGTGGGCTGTGAGGTCCCTTACCACCCAGACCAGGCTGGGGTTCTGTGACTCTAAGTTGCACGAGCAGTGCCGGTGTCCCCGGGAGCCCTGCCAGGGCTGCTGCAGGCAGGGCAGGGGCTGGGGTTGCTGTGGGGCCACCCAGCACATCCCCACAGACGGCTCCTCTCTGCAAGAGGCACCATCCTCGTGCAAGACCCAGATGACTCCTGCGCTGGACAAAGCCGGTATTTTCTGCCCCGCTCTGCAGCACGGCACTGCTGACGATGCCAACGCTGGAAACACTGACTCACGGCGTTTAATTCTCAGGCAATGTTCATGCCTCACCACCCCCGCCCGTGCCCCCCACCAGCAGCCCCTGGGCACAGCGCCGCAGCCCCCGTCTTCGCCAAGCGTACCCCAGCCGTGGCCGCGTCCCCAGGTGACATCCTGCCTTTCGCCCACGGTTCCATGCACAGATTTTCCCAAGTTTCTCAGTGTCACATCCAACCCTCCCCATCATCAACGCAGGGCTGCTGCCTGCCCTCTGCCACCTCGCATCTGCAGTTAAGTCCGTTCTCCATTTTGCCATAAAAAGTGGAAAACTGCTTATTTTGTAAAGCCAGCTGAACCAGGGAGAAGATCCAATTTAGCCACTCGTGACTCCCTTGTGAATGTACGGCCACTTCTTGGTTTACACAATAAACTTTTAAAGTCGAACAAGAGGAGGGGAAATACCCTGAAACAAAGGACAGGCATGCGCTTTGCAGACAGGCAACAACAAAACCCTCGCTGCAGTCAGCAGGTCACTTGCTGGCTGATGACAAGGCAAAAATGCGAGTGCCAGCAGCGATAGCGTGGGTGGCAGCGGCACGGGCAGCTAAACGAAAGGGGTTTCTCCTCCTGACTGTGGGTACCTGGTGACGGGGCTCCAAGTCCCAGCTGGGATTTACACCCTGCACACGATTTCCATGTTAGCCATGGGCAGGGCAGAGTCGCCTCGGAGCAGAACAAAGATGCTTTTAAAATGCCATTGCTCAGGGGAAAAACGCCGACGTGGGGGGAGAGGGAGTGGGAGAGGATCTCCTGAACTGGAGGGCGCAGCGAGATAGGGCGGAAATCTCTCCCGGGAGAAAAATGTTAACACTAACCTGACTCCCTTCCCTCCCGCACCTCGGTTTTAGGATGCGCTGGGAACATATTTGCTATTAAACGGTCTCATGCAGTTTGCAGCAGGCAGTTCTCTTTGCCGATGGTAGTTATTTCTAAGGTAGCCAAGAGGACCAGAGGGGAACTATTCGGATATTAAAACACACAGTGTCTCTACATGTTTCTAAGAGTGCAGCTCAACCCTCAAACTTGCAATCTATCTGCCAGCACCAACCGAACCCGGAGCACACTTGTGCGTGTTGCAGGGATGCAGGATCAGGGTCGTGCTTGCAGGGGGGGTAAATGACATCTTAGTGTTTCATATCTATTCTCCCTCAGTGACTCCCATATAAAATTTGCTCAGAGTAAAAGTCAGACCCAAAGTTTTATGACTACAAATGCTGCAAACTTGACCTCGTACCTGAAGAATCATGCGGCGGACCTTCTGCTTTGTACAATGCCAGCAGTAAAGATTTGAGAATCAGGACCGGGCAATTTCATTGCTAATTCATGAGAGGGAAGGAAATGCAATTTACTCTCCTCCATCACAGCCAGATTTTGCTTTTGCGATTGCAGTCCGTGAGGGACAACTCATTTCTCTGCTGAAGTCGGCACAGAGGGAATGTCACGGCAATTTCTGCGGCCCCGTGCCGGAGGGACAGTGTGGATTCGGGGCGAGTGGACCCGGCGCAGCTCCCACTCACGTGGCCAGAGATGAGAAGCGTCCTGGGATCCCAAGCAGGACTGGCATGGGGTGCCAGGAATTTCTTCGTCATGGCTCTTTGAATATTCCTCAACTTAGCAGGAAACCGCAGCGCGCTCTGTGTTAGACATCTTGCGCTTGTTTCTTGTGCAAGGTTCTAGGTTTTGATTTAGATTTTCCATTTTCCCCAGAGAAGTTCCTGGAACATTTTCATTTTTGTCAGCACTAAAGCTGAACGCAGAGCACGGTGCAGGACCAAGGGCCTCAGGAGGACTGAGGACATTGTTCTGAATGTCCCACAACTGCTCTTCATGGGGTCCTCTGGGAAATCCGTGTCTAACGCGTGAGTTTTCCCAGAACCAGGTCACACTCCGGCTCTGCAGGGAGAAATATTTCTACTTACTGGTGTGAGTGACCAGGAGTTATGAAAATACTTTGTGTTTTTGTTTTTGTTTTCACATTTGATGGAAGTCCTGGCAGAAGGCGCAGCATTGCCTGGCTACGTCGCAGCACACCAGGGTGCGTGTTCCCCTCCCTCCTATTTCTGCACGTGGTCCCCTCTGGTGCGGAGCCGAAGGGGCCAAAGCGGACCACTCTCCAGGCACACCATCCTCCTCTCTGTGCCCGGACCACATCCACGGTCATCACCGAGCCGCTCACCAGGCACAGCTCTGCTCTGACCTCTTACAGCAGGGACTATATTCTGTTGCAAATGCTGCAGAAAAAAACTTGTGATGCCAAAATTTCATTTTTCCTAAAGTTGAATTTCCCCATTCTCTTGCGTGAAGGCAAGTTGTGAAAGCTTTACTTTCAAAATAGGGCATTTTTCAAAACAGTTAATTTTCATCCAGTAGGATGAGAGGGTTGAATTTTCTGCTGGAAACGATGTTTTGAAACAATCTTTTTATCTTTAAAAATTCTCAGTAAAACAAGAAAATAATAACGGTCTAGACTTTTGTGTTTCGGTGGCAAATAACGAGTGCATACGCGCACGGTCCCAGCTGACCAGCAGCAATTTTAGAAGGTGCAAAGAACTATTGGTTTCTTTCCCTCTTCCTTCCTTCCAAAACCAGGATCCCAACACAGCCGCTTTTTCAGCAGATCAGCTTGAAACTAGTTTTAACTTCGTTCTGCAGTGGCGGGTCCTCCCTCACGAGGTGATGGAAGCCGGCGCGGAGGTTCCCGTGCTCCCAGCAGTTCCTCAGGTCCAGCCCGCGGAGCTTGTCCGCTGCCTCGGTCAGCACCCAGGTCTGGCCTGACCCTTTCTTTTTGGGAACGGTGCCCTGTAATCGCCACAGTTCCAGTGCTCGATGGGGTCCCATCATCAAAGGCTGCGCTGCTGGCTGCCTGGATCTTGGGTGTGCGTCCCTCCCGCCAAGCAGCGCGCAGTCAGCGCCCTCACGCAGCAGAACCGAAAGGGAAGGAACCGCGAGCCAGGCGGAGCCGTGCCGATGGGTGCGAAGCGAGTGCATTTTGTTCGGAGGAAGCGATATTTTTAAGACCATCTCTTTGACCTGTAAACAGAGGTTATGGTCCCCACGCAGAGCTGGGCTTTTGCAGACCCCGGCTGGGTCCCCACGAGCCGTGGAAGGTTTCTGCGTCGCCGGCTGCTCTCCTGCCACCCCCGGCACCGGTCCCTGCGGATGCTGCGCCGGACCAGCATCTGCGGCCGCCCCTTGGCAGCGTCTGGTTGTGTACAAACGTTCAGAGCAATGTGTGTTGTAGGTTATGAAAACACACGAGGATCCTCATTCCAGCCGATTTATTCTCCTGGATGAGGGTGGAAAGCGATCTGGTTTATGTCGGTAAGACTTAAGCTTAATAGAAGAGTGAATTCAGCCTCCGTCCCACTAAATTATCTGGCGAGGGCTGAACCCTATTTTTCTTTTGAAGAAGAACAAGGGCGCTGAAATAATTTGTGGATCTGGGTTCCTAATATTAAATAATTCTTACCATTTAAAACAGTTTTTGTAGGAAATATTTTATAGTTAGAGAAATAGTTTTTGACATTTTGGGGGGGAAAAGAACAATGGACCGTTTACAGGTCTACACAGTAGATTAATGAATCTAATTGAGTCTGTAGGGAAATGCTTCAGTTTAACTACTGGAACTAATTTATACATTCACTACATCGTAATAAGTCAATTTAAGTTTCTGGAAATAAAACTGGATATCCTGGGTATAGATTTGAACTATAAATTTCTGCAAGAAAGGAGTCTGTGTGTTCATTATACATTGTAAAATTACCATATGGACCTGTCAACACTTCTTAGCACAGCTTTGTAATAATGTCATTTAGTTTAACATTGTAATGTGCCAACTGAATTAATGCGTATGACACAATGAATGCCTCCCAACCGCTGGTTCTGGGGAGGTTTGCAACTTTTAAAAGATGTTTCTTATGCAAAAGAGTTTTGCCTGTATTTGCACAGCTAATATCTGGCCTTTGATCGGGTATTATCAGCTTTAATGAATGCCAGAGAACTGTTCAACTCCCAGCAACTACTTCTGCGGTTTCAGGCACGGGGACCGGTGTGCTGCAAACCCAGCGAGATCCTACTGACCGCCAGCGGGACGCGGTGCCGGAGCGCCTCTGCCAAGCCGCGTCTGCAATCACGTATTTTTCCTCTGGCTGGCACTGCTGCCGTTCTCCTCCCTTCCACTGTTATTTACGGCTCGGCAGCCGTGCTGCTGCTCCTGTCGGCCGCTCTGGCCACATGAAAGACGCCCGTTGTTCTGGGTTATTGTATGCCCGCTGCGCTTCTCCTTCCCCACTCTCTATAACTTGCTCGTAATACCCTTTGCTTTCATCCAGTTAAAAAATACAAGTCCTCGGCAGCAAACGGAGCCAGAGCCGACGGCAGTGCCCCCCTTTCCCTCCTTCTGACGAGACACGTCGGGCACTGGTGCTGCAGCCTGCGGGGCAGAGCGCAGAAATCCATTTCACACCAGACCCTGGCCATCTTGGCCAGGCCTGTTTCCAGATCGCAGCCCCATTTTGGGGGGGCGCAGCCACCCACCGCCACGCCGTACCTGCCGGGTTGGGTGCCCGGCGGCCTTTCGGGGGAGGCAGCGCGGCCTGTGGGGCTGCAGCCCCTGGGGTGCTCCCGCTCCTTGCCCGAGCTGGCGCCCGCTCACCCGTGCACGCTCCCAACCCCGGCAGTGCGGGACAGCGAGGGCACCCGAGCCGTGTCCCCGTGGCAGAGCCGCCGGGTTAGCCCCCTTTCCGTCTCCCCACTTGCCAGCCAGCCCGTGCTCCCGGTAAGAGCCCCCTGGCTCAGCCCTGCGGGGCGAGGGGTGAGCTCGGCTCTCAGGCGGTGGCGGGGCTGGGGAGGGTTTTTCCCCCTGCACAGCAGGGCACGTCTCCCACTTTTTCTGCTTTAGACACCCCAGCACCCCGCTCGGCACCCGCACGGTGCGCGCCAGCCGTGGCTTACGCAGGACAAAGCCGGCACGGGGAAAAGGCTGAAATTTCCCGAGTCGTGCCTCCAGCCCGGGCAGAGTTCCCGTAACGGAAAGGCACGCACTAATTACCGAAGCTCCCTGAAGGCTGCAGTGAGGATCGAAGGGAAACTCCTTTTGCAAAGCTGAGGACCGATCCTGCAACGCTGACCTCCCGCTGCCGCTGAAGTGGAGGGGAGCTTCTCCTGAGGATGCTCTGCATAAATCAAGCAGCATTTTGCCCTTTGTCCTTTATTTGTCTACTTCTTTTATTTCATCCCCTCCTCCCTACATCTATCAGCAGCCTTTCTGAAGTGACACTAGAGATTTCATAAAATATTACGGCATTTGGCTGGATGAGGGGACGGGAGGGGGGCTGCTACTTAAGGGTGGAAAAAATAAACTTGCTAATCTCCCTGTAATTGGGCTACAGGCATCACAGTGTGAAAGCTTTCCACTCTCTTCACTTGCGATGGGCATGGCTGCCGTTTGCCTGAGCAGCCCAGCCGCGGCGCCCGGCGCAGCACCAGCGTGGGTTACCTGCCGGCGGGAGGGATGCTGCCTGATTTCCCTCAGGATGCTCTCTGAAAGTCGAATAACTAAAAATCCTACCTCAGTGAATTAGCTGAACAGGCTAATCCCCACAAACAGATAGGATTTAGGATTTGATTCTCGGGTTCTTATCCAATTGCACAAATCTGTGTAGACCCAGCCATGCCAGAGCTCCCGAGCCGCGCCGGGAGGTGGAAAAATGCTGGGTAAGCGCCCAGAGCCGGCGGCTCCGCACGCGTCAGATGGACCAGAGTGCTCCGCTGTGAACAAGTGTGGTGAAACATACCCGGGGTTTGTAATTAAATGTTGTAACTAAGGTTTTGCATCACTAATTACATATTAAAATCCAGTAGTTATTTACATTTCTGCACTCTGATTTCTACTTAAAGCTATAACGGTTAATGTCACTACTTATGCAAACCTGATGGCATCTGCCTATAAAAGGATGATTATAAAAGATTAGCGCCTTACCTATAAATTCATCTCACTAATAAGCAACACGCTCATGATTGAAAGTCAAAGAGACTTTTGAAAGTAGTTAGATGTTTTATTTCCTTTAAAAAAAATTATCTGATGACAATGAAAGAAGTGCTTGAGAACAGCGTGTGTGTCAAAAGTATTAGTGCCGCGCGTTCGATAATTCTGGGAAGAGTGATAAATAGCGGATCCTCAATTACATCTTTGCTTTATTCCCCAAGTGACTTGTATTTTGGTTGATATACAGTCAATGTGATTGCAGTTGTTTCCCAATGCAAGGAAAATGCCCTTCATGCAAACATTATTAATTACAGGGAGCTGTAATTGTGGGGGATGCTGGCGGAGGGGCAGGTGGCTGAGAGGGAAGGAAGCGCCGCTGCACAGAGCGATGCCGTGCCGGCACCCTGTGCCCCGTGCCGGGGCTCCCGCCGCCCACGCTCGCCGTTCCCTGCGGCCACGGGGGACGGTATGGCGAGGGGCGGCGAGCGGCTCACCAGCGGGGACCCACGGGGATACGGGGGGAGCATCACGCCCAGCACGGATGGAGGAGGAACGCTCTTTGGGAGCCCCCGCCGCCCTCCCGCCCTGGGAGGATAACGTGATGGAGAGGCGCCCGTCTGTGCTGGCTCTGAGCGGGGCCACGTCACGCAGGTCTGCGCAGGCAGCACGTCCTCTCCCCGCGCTGGCTTTCACCGCGTTCCTCACCCACCGCGTCAGCCTCCGCCGCGCCCAGGTGAAACACCTCGGTGCCGGCAGGAACAGACGGCAGAAGAGCTGTTCCACACCTTCGTCCCCGGCGCGACAGCTTGGCCGGGGCTCGGGGCACAGCCCCTGCTGGAACCGGTTTGGCTCTTTTTGAAAACGCCCGCTCACTGTGTCCATAAAACAGGTTTTTCCGTTCATCGTCCGGCCCTTGTTTCCCTTTAATAAACCTGTAATTGTACATGCTCACGGATATTTGCTATGCTTCACGCTTTGACATCTCCTGCATGAACCTTATCCAGGTTAAGAGAGGTCACTAGGCAGTAATGATTTCCCAAGAGCCCAAAACCAGAATCTATTTTTTTATTTGGAATATCTTTTATTTAATTAACCGCCGGATCAGGCAGGCGGTGTTCTCTGCATAACCTACCGGTATAGGAAATATTTCAGTGAATTTCCAACAGGAGAATTTCTCCCCCCCACAGCGAAGCCGCCCGCTGCGCGCTCACGGGCCGTGCCCACAGCACCAGGCTGTGGGCTCCTGCTTCCTTTCCCCCCTCTTTTCCTCTCTCTCTTTTTAATTATGAAAATCAAGGAACCCATAATTCCCATGACAGCTGTGATTACATTCAGACTTAACCATAAACTATGCAGCAAATGCTTGGTTTGTAGAAAATCATGTTCTATAACATATGTTTCTCATTATGGGGTAAATTTGCAAAAGAATAAGGCTCGTTTCTTCTGCAGGTGCAAAGCAAATGCATTTCCTGCTACCTGCACTGCACCTGCAGCCCAGCCTTTGGAGGTGCAAGGACTAAGGCTCACGTTTGCAATGCAACCGGAGGAGCAACTCCTGCGTGTGTCGGCCGTGTCCTTTGCACACTCACCCCGAGGAGACGTCTGCATGACGGGTGGTTGGTGGTGCTTGCAGCGGTGCATGCACCAGCAGTAAAGCAGTGCCATGACTTGTTGGCGACAGGGAAGATACTGCACGGGAATGCTGTGGTGGGAACGCGGGGGTTAGTGGGAGCTGGGGCTTCCTGTGCTCCCCCAGAGCCGGCCTGCGCCCGCTTGCCTGTGCGAGCCGGTGGCATGGCTGTCGCTGCAAGGACAGGGACGGGGAACTGCCCCCGACTCTCCCTCTGTGCCAAACCCTCCCTGGCCCAGCCCGAGGAGGAGGCAGCGCTTCGCAGGGGTTTCAGTGCGAGGTGTGTTGCCCCAAAGCTCTTCCTACAGTTACCAGGTCAAAGCCTGCCGTGGCCTCAGCAGCCCCTTTGCCCTGCCGCTGGTGGCACCGACCAGACCGCTCTGGAGCCCAGCACCTTCATCTGGGACTTGCTGTTCACGTGTATTTGTGCGCAACGTCCGGCTTTGTCTAACGGTCCTGCTCCGCAGGCACGGGGTGCGCTGAGCGCCGCTGCTGCTGGCACTGCTGGTGCTGCTCACGGCACCGCCGCGGCACTGCCCGCAGACACGCGACCCCAGCGTGCTGCACAAACCAGCGCAGGGGTGCCGCTGGTCCCGGTGGGTGCCCGGAGCCTCCCCGTCCCCCCACACCACGGCTGCGTGGTTTTGGGCTGCGCTGTGTCCAGGTTGGGCTGTCTGCATCTGACACGGGCACGGGAGAAGGGGGTGACTGTGCCCTCGCACGACACTGCCTGGCTCTGCCGGGGTGTCCCTGCAGTCCCAGGGCTGCACCCCAGGATTTGGATTGCTGCAATGGGAACCGTCCCTCGACACGGCCCCGAAACCTCCGGCCATCCCCTGTGCTCAGAAACAAGGCTCAGAAACAGTGCCCAACCTGCGGCAGCCGCCACGGGACTTCGGAAGGTAACCGTGGGGCAGAGCGAGGGGCGTTTTCAGCGGGGCAGGCAGAGATGGTGGAGGCCCCGCGGAGCTGATGAGGGGTCCGTGCCCTCGCCCCACGCACCGGTCCCGAGCAGAGCGGGACACCAGGGCAGCGGGCAGCTCATCCCATCCTTCCCCCGGCCTCGGCCCCGGACCCCCGGGGGCTCCCACCGCACCCGCGGCCGGCTCATGTGCCGCTACGCAGGGCCCAGCTCTAAAGTCCTCCTCCATCTAGTCCCCAAGTAAAGAACACTTCCTCCCCCTCCTGGCTGCTCTGATTTCATCCTTCCACGGCATTAACCACATACTCCTGCTCTCCCACGATCAAATCCTTTCATTTCAATTCCCTCCCCGCGTCCATTGTCTCCTCCTGTGTCCATCCACGATGCCTCACTTCGTAAAAAGTTTGAAAGATCTAGCAGAAGCACATTGCAAATGGAAAAGAGAATTTCATGTTAGTCAAAACGGGTGTTGGCAAATTCACCGGCAAGAAAAATGAAAATAAAGTTTCTGCTTCGTCTGGAACCATCGCTGCTGCCTGAAGGAAACGCTGCAGGGGAGTCACAGCGTGGCTCAGCCCAGCCGAGCGCTTTGCCCCCTGCCTTGCTCTCTGGCCATCGCCTTCCTTACGCCCTTCTCCCACGCCAACGCTGCTGACGCTGCAGCGTGGCTCCTGCGTTCCCCCGGGTGGGCAGGCAGGGGGTATTGGCTCTGCTGTGCCGCTGCCGGGCATTGCCCGGGGCTGAGCCGTCCTTGTTTTCAGAAGCAGAGCACCCGTACACCTGAGCGTCGCTGCAACAGGCGTGTCTCTTCATGCAGGATGCTTTCACTTGTCTGGTGCTTTCACTCAACGGCTTCTGGCCACATGAAAATCTTGGCCGCCCCTGCAGTTTTAGGGGAAGCGTTTTGCTGCAGATAATTTTGTGGAGAAATGTATTGCAAAAATTTTAGTCGCGGCAGTCCGTCTAAGATATTGCAAACCAAGACGGCCCTCTGCCTCCCGCGACACCCGCAGAATAAGTCTGACCTCAACCTACCTTGCAAGAGTCTCTTGGGACAGTGTATTTGATCCTCATCACTCAATTTTTTCGGTTGAAATCTCTGCAAATTGGGATTAGACATAAAGAAAAAGCAAACAAAGTATAAGATGTACAGAAGTATGTTTTCCCACATATATTATAAAATTGCTTCATTGACTGTAAGAGCAGAGTTGCCATTAAGTATTAACTAGACAGGTATTAGCAATAGCCCATGTCACTGTTTTAAAGGAAATCAATATACAACATAAATGCAAAATCAAAAGGTTCTTCCCCTGATGGTATCATCCTACCAGCACCGAACAAATAAACCCCACGTCGCCTTTTACTGCTCCCTAGCCCCTTAACCTTACTTGAATTGCTCAGATGTTCCAAGACACGCATGTCGGAGATCAGCCCGGAGAACGGGCGGCTCGCGGTGAAGAGCGACCGGCGGTCCGTACCGGATGGGCTGCGGCAGAAGTGCCCCAGCCTTGGGCAGGGCCAGCCCCGCACCCCCGTGGAGCCGACCGTGCTCAGCGGCCGTGGGCTTCGGGCACACGGAGGAGCACGAACACCTGGGTCCGGTCATCACGGCACAGCCCTGCACGGCCACAGGTGTGTTTTGTAAGGAGAGGTGGCTTTCCCGGTCTTACAGGACAAAGAGGAGCAGGACGTTCATGTCCGTACTTCTCAGATGGGTGATGGCGTAATCCCAACGCCTAAAGAGCAAAGCGCTTTATCTGCTGTATTCTATAGGCAGCTACCGGCACGGGAGAGCCGGGCTGCCCCGGCTGCCCCACGGCAGCACGTCCCTGCGGAGCATCGCCGAGGACGAGCCTCTGCTCCCGCAGGCACCACCCGAGCAGGGGCCAGCGGGGCGCCAGACCACGCGTTGGCCATGCCCAACGTCCACCACCAAGCTGAGTCAGAGCGGGTCTGTTGGATAGATGTGTAATCTGGTGTTAATGACTAAGCCACGGGGGTGTGCTACCTCCCCTGGTAACTGCTCCATATGTTTAATTATGCTCGCTGCTAGGAAATTACATTTTCTTTCAAGGCTCAATTTGTCTAACCTCAACTTCCAAGCATAACTTAAGCAAAGAATGAAGATTATATTTTTAGGATGTGTGATCATTTGCTGGGAGAAAGCATATAGAACACATAACATATCAAGAGAAGTTGCCTCATTAGATTAATTAACTTGTGCAGGCGAAGCCTTACATGCCAGCGCTGGAAGGAGCGAGAGCCCTCAGCTGCCATTGCTTCCCGGGGAGGGGAGCGCCCAATCCCTCAGGAATATTCCGCCTCTTGCAGGCCTGCAAGGGCAGAGACCGAAATCTGTGGCCCTTGTTTGCCGTATAAATGAGTGCATAGCTTTTCCTTCGGTCCACCCGGGTCATGTATAGAAAGTCCGTGCTCTTCATGAATGAAGAGCAGGGCCCATCCGTGGGGAGTCGCCCCGGCCAGCGCACCGGCTGTGCCCTCAGTGCCCCGTGCTGCCCGCAGCAAACCCTGACGGCTGGGGCAGCCGGCTCTGCCGGGGAGGACCGCTGTCTGAGAGCCGGGGTGCCGGCATCCCCCGGGCCATCGCCTGCCGAGGTGGTGACCCGTTCTGTCCCGCCTTCCCGCGCCGCGCAGCCCGTCCCCTTCCCATCCCCGAGTCATATAATTCAATGTCAAGGGGGCTTATGTAATATTTAGGCGTGTATTACACTAAATTAATCTTAACATGAAAAACCTTTTGATTACATAGTATGTTTTTGTCATTGATTGATTAATTCATTTATTCATATAGTAATGCTATGTCCAACTTCTATTTATATTCAGTTGTAAGAGAAAGTTCCTATTCGTGTCAGAGGAGATGAATTAAAATAGTTATCAGTGGTATTTGCTAGCCTACTATTTTGTAAGGTCCCTTTACAATAGGTACTTTCTCTCCGGTACAAGCCGCCTGCCCCGAACCCGTACCATTCTCACCGTCCCCGTGGCGGCCGGACGCTCTGGACCCAAGCAGAGGCGCCGATGCCGTCCAGCACGGAGGACTGGGGAGCGCAGGGGGTCACGGGGAGCCCCCCAGCCCAGGGAGCGTGGGGCTGGTGCGTCCCCAGGGAGACGTCCGCTGCCCGCCCCCGCAGCAGGGGTGAAGGCTGAAGGCAGCGTGACACCGGGTGGCCCTCGGACCGTGCTACCGGCACTCCGGCATCTCCGTGCCGCCCGCTGCCAGTACTGCGGTATTCATTCCCGGGAAGCAATATTGCAGGGCTGAGCAGTGAGAAAGGCTTGGTTGCTATGGCATGAGGCTGCCCCGACGCAGGAGAGATTCTTCTTAATTTAAAAATAATGCTTAATTAATTGTAATTCTTTTATGGGCTCGCTCATGCCGTTAAGGCAGAGCCCTGAGGTAACGGAGAGCAGGGCGGTAACGGCTGCCATGTGCGCATCCCCTCGGCCCCCCAGCCCCACGTCCCCTTGCCATCGTGCCGAGTGCCGAGGCAGCGACCGGCTGCGGGAGGCGTCCCCTGCCCTCGCCCCACTGCGGAGCTGGGGGACCCGGCCCCAAACCCTGTCCCCTCAGTGCGGGGCTGCTGCGGCCGGCCCCGTGCAGGGCTGAGGATCCGCTGCTCTGCCAGCGCTCGCCCTGTTCGCTAACAATAAAGCGGGTAAAATTATCATCAATATGTTATTTTAATTTCACACACAATAATGAAGCCATTGGAAAAGTGGTTGTGTACACACGAAATATACCTTCTGCTATTTATATGTGTTTTTCTAAATTAAAGGGAATATAAAACCGGTGAGAAATCAACTTGGAAGCATTCCCCTTTTGGGTAGAACAAAATTTCAAGCCAAGCAGTATTAGAAGGAAAGGAGAACCCACCACGCAGCAGCTTCACGCGCGACAGCAGCAGGACAGCCGGGGTTCGGCAGCCCCAGGGTGCCCGGCGGGCGGCGTGGCGGCAGCACCGGCCTCGCGGGCTCCTGGCACGTGGCGTTGGCAGCAGCCTGCCGGGCACGGGAGCATCCTGGAAAGCTGCGCCCGGCTCTGCCCCTGCTCGGCAGGGACACTGGGAAAAGAGCAGAGGTGATGCGGGGCTGGGCTCAAAACCTCTCCTCAGAGGGCTGGAGGGTTTCTGAAACTCAGAAAGCCTTGGTGAGCACCGGAGAATTCAGAGGGGACTGTAGCATCTCTAGAAGTAAAATCTTTTTTCTTTCATCAGAGTAAGACGCTTGGACCACCAGCTAAAGTGAGGTCAGTCAGATCGCAAATGCACGAGCTTCTTACGTGGAGATATTTCACAACGGTAGCAACATGCCTGGCAGTATGAACAAGCCTCCATCGGGAAGGGCCGGGCATTTCTCCGAGGCAATCCCGTCCCTGCAGCAGATGCTACAGCCTGCTGCGAGGCAAAAGCTCCGCCGTGGTTGCCCAGCCGGAGGAGCCGTGGCGGGGCCGTGGCGGGGCCGTGGCGGGGCGGTGGTGAAGCTGGTGGTCCCTCTGTTCCCCGCTGGCTGCGTGGCCCCGGGGCAGACGGGCGTGCGTCCGGGTACCCAGCGCTGCTGCATGGTGCGGATGGAGCCGTCCCGTGCCCGGCCAGCGGCTGGGACGCTCCTCGCTGCTGGGAACCCGACTCTGCAGGGCCACGGGCCACGGCCGCGGGAAGCACGGTGCCTGCTGCTGCGGTGCGTGCTCAGCGCAGGGCACTGGTGACGCCAGCGTCTCTGAATGGCACCTGCTGATTGGCACCTGCAATTAGAGCCTCCCAGACGAGGATGGCCCAAGGGCAGGCTTTCCTGGCTGCAGGGAGCTCTCCCTGCTCTCCCGCACCGCTCCAGCCCCCAGGGCCCGTGGGGCGCAGCCCCAGGTGCCGCAGTGCCCAGAGGCACCGGTGAGTGCCACGGAGCGTCCAGAGGCTGATTTTAACAGCGCTGCACTTTGCTCCCCTCCTCTCTCTGCCCTCTCTGCCTGTATGTGTACCTCTTACGCAGCTGCACAAACGTGTGTGTGCGTGTGAGAGAGGTTCCCGACGGCTGCAGCCCAGGCTTGGAAGGGCTCCCAGCGCCGGGGCCGTTGCTTTGTGACCTGCAGTGGCCACCCGGCCGCTGAGCACGCAGAGCGCAGACCAGGCATTGAGGAGCTGCGGTCGCATCCCGGGGTACGGCGTCGCCCCAGCGTTTCCCGCGCTGCCCTGCTGCGGTTACCTGCTCCTCAGCCCTCCCGTAACCGAAGGCGTTTGGGTACGGAGCAGGCGATAAGCAGCAATTAGTGCACTTACTAGCCTAATCTCGAACTGACTGACAGATGAGAGCTCTTGCAACTTTCCAGCTGATTTCTGTGCCAGGAAATCGGATCAGCTAACGAGGACCTGGCTGCCAGCTTCTCCTCTTCTCCCGCAGAGGGGACGCTCGGGTTTGAAGTGGCTCCGCAGTGCTTTATCTGAAAGCTAGTGTTGTGGGTTTTACATACACACACACGCTCCGTTCTGTTCATCAATATTTCACATATGCAGGTGTACATAATCTTCATTTTTATGCAAATCTCTCTGCAACCAGACAGGTGCATTTTCTGATCTCTATTCATCATCAAGAAATCCAATAACTTGGCTGTGTACTTACATCTGGTTAGGGGCTGACCCAATGTGCACTTAAGCATGGATTTCAAATATGGGCAGCAGGGAAATAGCTTATTTCCCCCCTGGCCTTTATAAAATTAAATGCAAAAACCCCCAGTGTTAATGCAATGTTAATGTTGCAAGATCAAGCACTTAAAAGTCAGGAAATTCCATAACTTGAGGTTGCTCCAGCGATGCTGAGTTGATACGTCTTCCATCCTATATATTTTCTTGCAAACTTTAATGATAAATATTAGTAATTAAGCAACTAAATAAGCAATATTAGAATATCGCTAGTAGGTCAGCAATACTGAAATAAAGGGAAGTCTAGAAGAAAATACCCTGTGTCTACTAGGAGACCCTTCAAGATGTCCTTATTAGTACAGATAAGAGTCTGACAAAAAGGGTTTGAGGAGGTAAACCGGGGCTGTGACAAAGCAGCGCCTTTGGGGGCTGAGAGGTGCCGTCAGAGCCTGGTGAAGCTCGATGCTGGCGGTGGCGATGGGGAGGGCTCCCACCCCCCGCTCAGCGCCCGTTCTCCGCGCTGTAGCACGGCTGTTAAGCCACGTCTGCTCGCGTCCAGGGAACGGTGTCTGTCCTCCGTCTGCCTGTCTGCGGGCACCCTGAGGATTCTGCTGTCGCTGCTTCTTCAAAGCCGTGACGCTCCGGTTTTGGTTTGCTTGTGTCGAGCGGGAAGAGTATTTGTTTCCTTTATTATCTTGGAAATAGATGAAAAAAATTAATTCCTTTTCTGAAAAGGACATGTGGCCTTTGGGGTGGGCCAAAACCGAACCCCTTTGACCTAAGAGGGGATTATTTCCTACAGACAGGCTTCTCGGTCCCACTGCCCTGGCTCAGCCCCTGTGCTGGGAGCTGGGACTGCACAACTCCTCGGCAGTCCCTGAGGTTCAGTTGGGTACCGACACCTGGAGCAATTCAAACAATATCAATGGTGGAAAGTAATTTTTAAAGTTACAGGTAGGCTCCCAAATCACGTAGGAGAGCCGTTAGGAGACTGTTTCTAGGCACACGCTGGAAAACAGCAGCTTCGTGCGCCCTGCTCGCCTGCGCTGGGGTAGCCGACGGAGTGTGTGCTGATGGCATCCGCGGGCTTTGCGAGTGGCCTGGATGCTCCACGCAATGATTCTGTCGTCATGACACGAAACGTTATGTTTCGACCATGTGTCTATTTACAAGTTTGTGTTTGTCTCGAATACGCTCGGATTCAGGTGTATGGTGTCCTGCCCCTCACCGGTCGGGGTAGCGTCCCCTTGCCAGTGCCGGCTGAGCAGCCTGTGCTCCCGGTGCGTTCTGCAGACAGACACTGCGTGGCTCTGACCGTAGCCAGCCTCGGCGAGCGGTGGGTGAGGTTTTCAGGCTTCCTTTCATTGCACTCGCTCACCAGCCGCAGTCCCTGCCAGCGTGCCTGTACGGAGTACAGGTTACATCTGGGGCTCCCTGACAGCCCACTGCCTCTGCGCAGGCGCCTGTGACTAACCAAAGACCGGGCTTGTTTCTGGCCATTCACCGAGTCCTCCCCACGAGGCAAGAAGGGGGAAATCCCTGTATAAGGATAAACAGCTCTCCCGCTCAGATGAATTCACTTCCCCGAAACAGGGACCGCTGCCCACAGCCTCCCATGGCCACGGAAGCGGCTGCCTTGGCCGGGCACCCGCCTGCCCGCGCCGCCGTGCCGGAGAGATGCTGAGGACGCAGACCCCGCGCTTACATCCTAGTGCAGGGGTACAAGTGTGCGCCTCACGTTATTCCTGCCTGGCTGCTGCAGCTGCTATGCCTTCGTTCCAAAATAATATTTTTTCAAATGAAGTAGCAGAAAACAGCTTTACATTTTTGTTATCCCTTCCAGCACAAAATAAAAAATTCCTGTGCTGCCACTACCTGATTCAATCAAGTGGAGTACATTGGATACCCACAGGCTACAAGCACTGGAAAAAGCTGACTTGTATTTTAATTAATAATGCGATACAGTGTCTCAACAACCAGGCCTCTGGCAACATGCTTTGCTTTGTTCATTATTTGCTGTAAACAATTTTCAAGCAATGTGTAGACAACCCTATTTTTTAATTTCTGCTAATTCATAACATTAACAGAATGCAGGATTTTTCTTGTGCAATAAAGCAAGTGATTAAACCTCCTTTCTGGCTCATGAAAGATTTCAGACCGGTTCTGGTTTCGGACCCAGAAGAATCCACAGCCGTTCGGCACGGCTCCGCGGGCTCTGGCAGGGGGCGGCTTTGGGGGACAGGGGACAGCCCCGGCTCAGGACACAGGGACTCGCTCCCCTCTCCGAGTGGTGGGTTCGGACTCCGAGGTGGAAAGGGAACGGGATCTGAACGGCCCCGCTGTGTTTGCCAGGTTGTCCAAAGGTCTGTAACGGCGGCTGCAACGTTGGTTAGCGATTGCTCGGGAAGAGAAAGCCAGCGGGGCTGCGGACAGCAGCAAATGCTGGGGGTGACGCCTTCAGCCCCCAGCCGTCTCCCGGAGGAAGCAGAGCCGCCTCCTCTACCCTTACCATGGCTCGGGCTATTGTTCTGCTACTTGCTGAGGTGTTCGATGGGTGCTGGGGGCCCCATGTGCTGGGGTGCAGGATGTGACTGCACCAGCCCCCAGCCCGCTCCCAGCTCCCGGGTGTGGGGAGCCCCAGACCTCGGCCGGTGACTCCTGGTGCCTCCCCCATCCTTTCCACGGACATCTCCGCTCGCTGCCCCGGCTCCTTAGGGACTGTGCGCAGGCACAGCAAGCAGCGGGCTCAGGGAAAGAGCTGCTCAGCCACAGTGACATTTTTCTTGCGGAGCATAACTTGTATTTGGAAACAGCCGAGATCCAGGCTGCACGCCTCCTAGTCTGCTTTCGCTGCTATTTGGCAGGCAAGGAAGGACCCTCCAGCTTTTGCCGTTCTGCAGATCCTCCTCATGAGCACAAATAGCAGGCTCCCGCACGCAGCAGCGCCCTGCTCTTAATTAACGTCTCTTCCCTGGGCCATCTGCTCAGCCAAGATCAGGCTCAGCCCTCCCGGAGCCATGCGCGCCCCAGCCACGGGGAAAACGCTGCTCCCCGGGGACGCGCGGGCAAGCGAAGCGGCTGGTCCCGGGTCACCTCCTCGGCCGGTGCCCGCCCGGTGCGCACCTTGCCTTCCTGCACGCGGAGACGCGCTCCCGGGGGCAGCGCGAGCAAAGCACGAGCCTGCACCCCACCTCCGCCTGGCGCGGTCCCCGGGGGGAGCGGGCACGTACCGCCCCACACGCACCCTCCCCAGGGGCATCACCCCTTCCCAGGCTCCCTCCTAACGACTTGGCAGCAGACTCGCTGTTTGATGCTACCAGGTAAGAGGCGATTGGTCAGAGCACAAAGTAAAATGTCACCCAAATGTCACAGCAATTTCCTAAGTGTCCACAAAATGGCAGATGCTCCTTTTCAACAGCACGTCGGCTTCTTCTTGGAACAGCAGCACCTCGCTCCTACCCGCTGTCTCCCCTGTCATCGCTGGGCGCTAGTGCGGGGTGCTGAGGGACACGGCCGCCGTCGCGCTGGAAGAAGAGACGTTAGCGCGTTAGGAGAGGAGAGCTCTCCTGGTCATGGGCGCAGGCACGCTCACCGCAGCCCTCGCCCTTCCCCGCCCGGCTGGGGAGCAGCTGGTGCCCACGCGGTGGCCGAGGCAGACCATGTCTGCCGGCCTGGCTCTTCCTCCCTTTGACGTCAAGCCCCACGGCCAGAAGGAGGTCAGGCACTTTCCAAGGCTGAACAAAGAAACAGATCTAATCTATGTTTCTTCTAATTTTAGAAGGGCAGAGCTATGGGGCAGCACTCTGAAACCAGCGGTAAACACGGACAAACAAGTGCCCGCACGTGCGCCTCAGGGCTGGGGACCCTTCGCACTCACACTGCACGTGTACGCTCATGGCTGCGAACCTCTCATCTTCTAAATCATTAACCACTGGATTAAACAGCGTGATCACAAAATTATCCTGGGCCATCCTAAGCACTTTGCATGCCTTCTTTATAATGGTGCTCCCCATCTGCCTCACCTGTGGAGATGCTCTCCTAGGTGCATTAGGCATCAGAACCATCTGAAGTCCTTCATGGAGGCTTCCAGGTCCGTTTGTGTTTAAGGACCAAGCTGCTATTTGCAGCACTTGCAGAACTGCAGCACACCACCTTCTGTGGACACCTGAGGATGCCTGGACTGCACCAGGTGGGGAAGAGGAGAAGTTGCCTCCAACCCATCCTGTTCCCAAACCCTCCCAAGGTCTGTGAGAAAGACCTCACCCCACTCCTCAGACATGGGTGATGTTTTTTGCACTTTTGATTCCTGCAGGACTGGCTTCCAACAAAGACACCTGGGCAAACCCTGTTATCACCAGGGCTTGATTCCTGACGGTGGCATAGCTCTTCCTGGTGCTGCGGCTCCCGACTGGCAGGCCTTCCACAGCAGCAGCAGATGGTGACCTGGAGCAGGGCTCCAGTTTGGTCTCACCTTCTCCTGTGCCTGGTCATCTTCATACACTACACCCTGCTGGTACTGCACTTGCTTCACAGGAGTGGAAGATGCCCTCTAACAAATACGGCCATGATGGCACGCTGGCAAGGTGGATTCATCTTCATATCTCTGCTGCGTGCGCGGTGTCTTGCTGTGCCTAGCACTCCCGGTACAACACGCACCGCTACAGTCTGAGCTGGAACATTTCTGAAGAGGCTGGCAGAGCCGCACAGCCTGCTCCCTCCTGGCAGCACGCTTTCTTGGACATGACCTCGTGCGACTGAAAAGACATTGCAGTAGGAACACCTCTCCCTTCTCTCCCGCTCATCATCAGCGCGTATGCAATACAACACAACAGTGACACATGCTCACAACGTAAGACAAGTGTCAGAAACAGCGAGCTCTGACTGCTCTGATGAACATGTAAAAATATCACCAAGAGCCACAGAGGAAAATGGACCAGAAATAAGAATACGTATTCTGAAATAGCACACCATCTGCTGCATAAAAGAATCTTATGCAACCACAGCCAACCCATTGGTACGTGGTGTGTGGAGACAGATCTCCCCTTCCCAAACTTCTTCTGCAGTCTATTCTTATGAACCTGGAGGGAAGCCACATCTCCTGCCAGAGCAGGAGACCCAGCAGAGGGTCCTCCCATACACGTTGCCTTCCTTCAGTTGAGCCCTGTTGTTCATCCGACAGCGACCACGCTGTCATCCCACCACAGCAGCGGCACGCAAACTATTGACTTAGTGGAGGTGAAACCCTGGCCCTGTCCAAATCCCAGGAAAAATCCCATTTATGAGGCTATGAGTTTGAGGGCGGTATGTAAAGCTGCACGTTGAGGGTTACACAGCTGCTGTGCTGACGGAACTGTTTTGCCTGTGATCACCCCGTTATTTTGTGACATTAGTTCATCCGATCCCTTCATGCTTGTATGTGCATTTAGTTCTCGCAACTTCAGGATCAGTTTTCTAAATATCTATATAAATGTATGCATAAATAGCTGTACTATCTATTTTGCCTGCTTAGTGCTTTAAGGACTCCAGACGTTGCTCTAAATGACTTGTCAGACACCTACGAAATATGCCTTAACATCATAGCTAGTTTGATGAGCTGCAGTTTGATAGCTCGCTTCTGATGAAAGCCCCCGCCACTGCAAATACAGGAAATTACAGTATTACAGAATGCGCAGCCCCTGCGTGGCTGTGCTGTAATTATACAACTTCTAACAATTAAGTGCTTACTGATTATGTGTTGAAAGGAAGCTGAACACCATCAGATCACATCATTGCTGATTTATTGAGTTATTATTGGCCACATCCTGAAGCTCTGACTGTCCTTCCTTGATCAAAACCCCTCATTTACCTGAACAAAGATGAAGAATTTTGCCCTGTAGTATTTCGGGCACTAGTGTGTAATCGCAAAACCTTTTCAAATGCTATTTATAATCCTGAAGCATATAGTTTTATGCTTGTTGAGTTTTATAAACAACTATTCTTCCTGCAAGGATAAAAATAAAGTCAACCAATGGCTTCTGCATTTAAGTCAGGTCACCGCAAAGTGCAATAGGCAGGATTTTAAAAGGTCTGGTTTTACAATTTATTGAAGATGAAAGAAAGACTCTTGAAAGCTTCCCAATATTGTGTGCGCTACAGTATGTTATGTATAAAATAAGGTCATATATGCGTTATCTTTCTGCTAGACATTAGGCATGAAATGAAACAAAGCTGACAAGCAGTTTGCATGTTTTGTGTTAATATCACGAACTTAATTCAGCCGCGAGAAGACGCTTTGCATAGCGCGTGTCATTGACAAAAAGGTACTAGACAATCGTAAAGAGAACAAGGTAAGTGATCTTCATCATTATTATTATTATTTATTCCATCTCTTCCCTTTTCCCCCATTAAGCATTTCATTTGGAAATTCACTGGGGAAAAAGAATGGGAGGAAACGCGTTCTGCTTTCCCATCTGAATATCCTTAAGTCACATATGTTATAATATATTTGCATTTTTAAATAAATACCCCTCACAAAAACAAATTAGAAATGGTTATTTATGTCTTATGAAGCTCTGTTACCCTGCAGGGCTGTCAAAAGGTCAACCATTGCCTCTAACTTTGCTGTGCACACAATGACCTGGAAGTACCATCGATAATGACCCTATGGCTGCAAGTCTTGAAGACTTAATCATCTGACATACAAGGAGCCCTACGGCGTTCGTACTTGGCATTTGCCTTATTGAAATGTACACAGACAATATGCATTTTAAACAATTCCAAGCTGCGTGCCTAAAATAGTCATCGGGCCACAGATCCCTTCCTGAAACAGGCTTCTCGCTATTTCAGCTCTCTCGCCTTGATGAGCAAGTCAGCTAACGAAACAATCTGATGCATCTGGAGCTAGAAACTAGCTGCATTTATTATTGGCATTTGCTCCATATTGCAAGGGAAAGTTATCATCTGCGTCATCTGGAACTTAATTACTATCTGCCACCAGCCAAATTTGATTTTAAGCCTCTCTTACAGAGAGTTCATAAAACACAACAACAAAAAGGAGGGGGAAATTCTGCATTAAAAAAGAAACCCATACAAAACTGAGTTCCCCTGCAAAAGCAGCTGCACCTGGAAGCCCTGCGTAGCTTTGGTGCTCGGTCAGCGGGGTCTGCCTGCTCCAGGTCTTAAAGTGGTCCAAAAAAGCCAATTGCTGCAAATCTTCCTTCGGTCTGGCAGAGCAAACCCAAACCTATAAGGAGGGAGATGACACCTCCCTTGAGCAGGAAAGCCAAAGTCAACGTTAACTATTGCGATCACGCAGTACGTTATTTAACGATCCCCTGCTTAAGAACACTTTTGCAAGACCACCATATGTTGCTGAGTGAAACAGGCCTAGCAGGAGCGATTTCTGAGGTACAGCCATCGGCGGGCTCTGCAGAGCAGATGCTCTCACCTTGAGCGTCTGCGGACACGCGGATCAGAAGCGCCTGCTCACCTGTTGCTGTGCTGCTCACGCTCCTTCCAGCTAATTAAAAGCTTCTCTTGCAGAAGTCAAAGCCCCAGAGAGGGACCCGCGGAGGTCTCAGGGTCATGGTGAACCTCTGGGTCCGGCAGTCGTCTGGTAACACCCGTACGATCCTCCTGAGACGGTGCCCTGTGCCGTCCAGCCCGGCGAGGGCGGGTGGTGCGGTGGGCAGGGATGGACGTTCCCCCCAAGGTCTGGCCGAGGGGCTGGGAACGGCCACGCACCGGCTCTGCCCGCTCCGCCGGAGAGAGGGGCTGCTCCAAGGGAGGATTTCTGAGGGGGCTGAGGATTTTGGGAGATTTGGGGGGATTTTTTTTTGAGCACTCGCTGCCGAGCGGGCAGAAGAGGCAGATGGTTTTGAGATGGCATCCAGCTGGTGATGGGTAGGTCGGACAAGGTGGGGTGTCACCACATCGCCTGGAGTGACCCCCATTGATGGGAGAAGCCCGTGCGAGGGCTGCGGGTACCTGTGGATCCCCCCAATGTGCTTCAGCAGCTCCGTAGGGGTTTGCTGCGTGTCCCACCCGGCGGTGCACACCGACATTTCACGTGGGCAATAAAGACCGTACCAAGGGCAGAAGCTGGAGGCGCCCAGGCCCCGGGGCGATGCCGGGGTGTTGCGGTGCCGGCAGCCAGACCCACCCCCAGCAGCCCCTGCCCGGACCCTCGGTCCCAACGCTGCCGCAGGAGAGCGTGGAGACGCGGTGGCTGCCTGGGACAAGAGGCGGCATACGTTGGTGGAGACGTAGCTGTTTTCTCTTGCGTGTTTACCCTCCTACGTATCTTCTCGGAGGCTTGAAGGAATTATGCTTGATACAGAAAAAAGAAAAAAAACTCAGAAAAAAAACCTTCCCTTTACTACCCACCCTTGAAAAATATGCCCAAGTGATGTCTCTTTCTGGTATTTCACATCGCTGGGAGTCAGGAAAACTAGCCCGTGCACTTTCCGTGTCTTCTGTTTTAATAAACTGCACATTAGTTTCATTCAGCAGCTCCAGCCTCTGGCTATCCGTTGCGCTGTATATTAGTTTTAAATACACATTGCTTGCAATAACACTGGAGCGGGAAGCTGTGCCTCAAGTTAAGAAATGGTTAGGATTGCTTTACATTTGCAGTCTCATTGAAAACATTTATTCAATCAAAGGGAAAAATAAATGTGGTCCCTCCGCTCTGTCAAGTATAAACTGTTATTGATCCCCTAAATGAAATTTGTCCATGCTGATCGATCAAACACATTATCTTTTTTCCCCAGTCTATTACCAGCAATTGGAAACTCTCAAGCATCAATAGCAGCTTGACCACACGCAACTGTAAATTTAGCCTATCGGCTCCCAAAATCTGAATTATTCCAGTCCCCCTCCTTTCTCTGCAAACAGCGGGATCTCTGCATTATGACTATATTTTTCCTGAGATGAAGGTTAGAAAAAGTTACATTTCATGAAGTGCTGGGAATCATTTGTGTCGTGTTAAACTCCCTCGGCGTGGTAATGGCCGTGTGACAGCGCGGGGACGGCACCAGCGCCCATCCAGGCTCTCCGGCGGGTCCTGGGGACGTGCCTGCACGCCAGCCCGCAGCTTCCCAGCTGGCCACGTCCACCGGCGCAAACCAATGGATTTTAGTGTCTCCTAGTATTTTGTTTTTGACAAAACCGACATTTATCATGAACACTCCCGGCGTATAAGCTGCCTTGCGTGTTCCCCGCTGCGGGCTGGCCCGATGACGCCAAGCCACAAGCCCGAGCGAGGCGTCCCTCTGCTCGGCAGCACCGCTGGCTCTCCTCATTCCCTAATTCATCGTGCCTTCCTGGGCGCTGCCCCGCTTCAGCACAGCCCTGGCCCCCGCTCAGTCCCGGCAGGATCTGGCCGTTCTGCCCCATCCCTGCCCTCGCGCCAGCCTCTTAGAGAGACGCGTCTGCGGAAAGAGAGGGGCAAGCGCAGCGCGTCCCGGCTGGAAACGCAGGCAGCACAGAGCGCACGCGGGGCTCTGATGGGTCGGCGTGTTACCCGCCGGTCCTCTCTGCTGTCCTCATCTTCACCAAGTAGCGAGAGCCCGGGGAGAGGGGAAGGGTTGCACATCCTGTTCTCGCTGTCGTGGAAATGCCGTGCCACGTGAACCTGGCTAATGAGGATGCTCCAGGGAGAGGACAGCGTACCGGGGTGCTGCGGGCGACCCGGCGCTTCCTGTGGGAGCAGGAGCGGGGGGTCCTGCGGGGTCTCCGCCTGCCCGAGGACACAGCCTAAGCGCGCCCTTGCAAACCCGCCCGCCTCACGGACACGCCGAGCGTGTCTGCTGTGAGCTCCCAGGGCTCAGCGCAGCACCGATCCTCAAAAAGAACTTAATTTCAGGTAGGCTGTGGAAAAAAAGGTAACGCTTGTCTCTTAATAGCCATCATGAGGGGCTTACTCTCCGCTGCTGCCAATAGCTCATATGTTTGTCTTCTGTCTTGCTGATAGGTAATAATTTTCCAAGCAAGCTTAGGGAGCAGTGACTCTTTATTAAAACTAATAAGGGAGGGAGTCACGGGTTTTTAAAAATCACTCAGGAAATTATTACTGACAACTCTTTCTTGCCTCGCTCCGTGGAAGGAAAGCAATGAGGAGTTAAGATGCCTTGCATGATGTCAGCTCGTGGGTCTGCTGCCACATACACTCAGGACACACAGGCTTTAGAATGCAACGTCTTGCAACGGCGGCTTACGCTGCAAATCAAACAGTCCTGAAACTTCACCTGGAGTAATAGAAGCTTCAAGTGTAAGTTGTTAGAAACGCCTAATTTTGGCTAAATGTGGCAGAAATTACATTTTAACTAACTGTGAAACATTTTGGGTGCTTTTCAGCGCCTGCTCAGGTACCGAAAATTCAAATCCCGAGAAAAAGTAGTGAAGGGCAGCACCGACCCCGTGAAGGAGGAAGAGCCAGGCACTGGCCTCGCTCACCGGCACGTCACCCCGGGGCTCCGCATGCAGGGTCCGTCCTCTGCCCCGGGGCGAGACAAGGGCAAAGCACAGCAAAGTAAAGCTGAGCCCTCTGCCCGGCTCAGCTGGGGCAAACCCTTCCCGGCCTGGCCCTGTCCTGTGCACCGCACAGGACAGATCCCGACGTCTGCAGCCCCGAGCCGTCAGCAGGCTCCTGGGTTTTAAGGGACCGTGATACAACATAGCCAGAGCTTTTCTGCAACCACACCAAAAACTTCCCCCATCCATATCAAGACTGTATCTCCTGTCTCACATCTCTCTCTAAAAAACCCCTTATCGTGGCATAGCACAGAATCAACCCCTTCCCTAGACGCACTGTTCTGACGGGTCATTGCCTGCACAGATCTGGACCATTTTTCATTCTGAATTAATCCAGCTTCCGCTTCCCGCTGCTGCTCTTCATGCCGCCTTCCCTTCCCGGAGCTGCGGAGCACAGCGGGTTCGCCTGGATTAATGAGACCAACTTTCTAAGCACCGTGCTTGAGGCAGGTCTGCTGCATCTCTGGTTACTCTCCCGGCTTTTCTGGACACTTCCCGACCTCTACATCTCCTTCCCGAGGAGCAGACAGCAGACCTGGATGCAGCATTCCTGGGAAGCTCCCGCGGGCCCTGCAGCGCTCCCTTCTCCCCTCCCGGCCGCTTCTCCTTCCCTTCTAGACACCCCGCGGTTTTCCCCCACCCTGGCTTTGGCACGGCATCGGAGCCTGCCAGCATATTGCCGCCAGCAAACTTGTTTGCCTCATTATTTAATATTTTCCATCGCTTTACCCACAGCATTTGTGGGGGTTGTGTGACACCCTTCCCCTCCCAAGCCCCAGCGTGGCATTTCCCCTGCCCCATCCCACCGGGCTGGCCAGGTCCGAGCCCCCTCCCGAGCCCCCGCTCCCCAGGTGGGAACCGCCACGCTGCGCACTCCTTTGGGGCGATATTGAGCCCAAAGTTTGCTGCTTCTGTTTCAGACCTCAAGAACACGCGCGCCCAAAGCCGTGTCCGTTTTGCAGCCACTCAAGCAGGTCTGATAGCAGCGATGACCTCTGCCCGTGCTCCAGCCGAGAATGTGATCCCGATGAAGTTACTTTTATCCATCACGCTTTTAACCTAATAAAAAGATGACGGGGGAAATGACATAAAGACCAGTTTCTTGGCAATATTGTTGCATTTCATACTATTACAACAATCTTCTGTGAAAAAAAGAACGTGACCATGTGTGGCCACATCCATTTCCGTCTTGAGAAACGCCGGCAGAAACGCTGCCTTATTGCCCCGCGGGAACTGCCGCGCCGCGGGGAGCGATCCTTCTCCCTGCCCGGCGGGGCTTTGCCTGCAGAGCAACTCCTGATATTCTCTGCCGTGGGGTTTTGCCCCTGTGCTGTTTTCACAGCTGGACTACCATGAAGATAGCGACATGACTCCTACTTCGTCACCCACAAAAAGGGAAAGGTAGAGTCATTTTTTCTGGAGAATTTTGCACTATTGCCGGTGGTGGTGGAACAGCAGGAGGTCAGAAACTGGCCGTGGCTGAGGCGCGGTGCAGGCATCACCGAGAAGCGGTGCCACCGGCCAGGGCCCCCGCCGGTGCCCCCTCCCAGCGCTGCCGCCACATGTGCAGAGCCCCCCGAGCCCCTCCTGCCCGCCGGACGTGGTGCGGGTGTGTGCGCTGCGGAGCCAGCGACCTGCCGGTGCCGTCGCGGTGTATGAGTAGCACCAGCCCCAGAATACTCGGAGAGTTTTGCATTAGTTTCCCACTCGTTCGCTGCCTGCCTCATGTGTGTAATTTCCAGGCCATGGGAACGTAAGTCCCGGGGCCAGAGCGAGTGTGGAAGGGGAGAGGTGGGGAGCGGGGCGAGCGCGGGGGTTTCCCACGCTGGGACCCTGCAGGCGGGGCGGGGGGAGCCGGGGTCCGGCGAGCAGAGGAGCAGGCAGAGGAGGGGTCCCACCACAGGCACCGGCTGCACGGACGGCGGTAACCCCGGCAATCCCTCTGCATTCATTTGATACCAAAACAAAGTCACTTTTTTTGCAAAGCAATCTGAGTTTTGAGGTTCAAAATTAACGGTGATTGAAAAATTGCAGTTTCTAAGTGTGAAATGATATAGGATTGGTGGGGAGGGTGGTTTCTGCCGCTCTCCCACAGGGCTCTGAGGGCGAAGGAACACGCTCTGCAGTCTGGGATGGGCACGGATATTTGGGATGGGACCCCCCGGCTGGGTTTGGTTCCAGGTAGGTTTGGGGGCACCTTGTAACAAAGCCCTCTGAGTCCTCAGGGTGGCCTGGGCTTCCACAAACACAACTAAAAGGAAAGCAGAACCCAGAGAACAAAGTGGCACAAAGCGCCCTTGGTGTGAGACCTGCCAGTGCCCTGTGGGCTGCACTGCAAGGAGGAAGGCTCCCCCGGTGATGGTGACCGCGGTCACAAGAGGGTCCCGAGCCCCGACCTGCCTCAGGGTGTGCGGCGTCACCGCCGTGACACGAGTTGCAGCAGGTCTCAGCCTGCCTCCCAGCGGGATGGCAATTGGCTGTGTTCTTAATTACCAAAGCCAAAGTGGCATCAACAGATAGAATAGAATAGAATAGAATAGAATAGAATAGAATAGAATAGAATAGAATAGAATAGAATAGAATAGAACAGAATAGAACAGAACAGAACAGAACAGAATAATAGAATCTAAGAAATAGAGTGAAAACTAAGAAATAGAATAGAACTAAGGACTCTTAGTCCTGAACTTAGACTTAAAACCGAAAAGTTAACTTTTAATATGTCTCTTTTTTCTTCCGGTTTGTCCATCTAGATAAACCCAACTGATTTAACTGTGCTCCGGTGCCTATTCTCCCATGACCCCTTTGGCTCTTGAACAAATCGTATCAAAATGTGGATGTTCTTCCCCAAAAAATCCCTTTTCTCCTTTACTTGCATTTTTTTGGCCGTGTGCCTATTCCATTTTCTGTGTGAGTGATAAATTCTCTCACTCTGACGAACCGGACGGGAAAAGCAATCCACTTTACGGGAGGCTTTCTGCTTCAGCAGCAGAGACGCCTCTGCATCCCCTGCCAGCGCTCGGCCCCAGCCGGCCGAGGGGGCGAAGGGCTGGCAGCGCCGCTGGCACCGGCAGGCTGACGGCAAAGCGCTCGCACGGCCCGTCAGGCCTTGAAATTTTATCGATTCTGTGGTCCTAGTCCATGGAGGAAATAGGTTTGATTTTTTTTTTTTTTTAATTTTAAGCGTGGAGAAATACGGAGCGCGCCACGAACTCCCGTAACGCTGCTGGTGTCACCGTGGACCACGCACTAACGGCGTGAGACACGCCAACTTTCTGTGTGCTCCTGCCTGCCCTTCCTCTGACACCTTGGGCACAGCAAAAGCCTCAGAGCATTGGAAAACAAAATGCACCCCAAAGAGACGGAGCTTTACCAGGCTCCCAGCATCTCCCAGTTCGATAAGTTATAATTACACAAGCTGATTTTTCTCTTTAATCATGGGGTGAGCTTTTAAAAGGAAAACAGCCAAGTCAGTCAGGTTCTCTATACGATATTTGCTGGTAGATAATTCAATTATTGTAGAAAATTATTTTAAACATTAAGATACACAAAGTTCAGTTTTTCCCCATTTCTGCTACTATCACAGAAGCTATTGATAAGATGTCTAAATTTATTGCAGAATAATTCTGCAGGAAAAGAGATAAAAGGTTCCTGAATAAAATATGAGGCAAGAGCTGTAAATTGTAGCAATGCATATCATTTCATTCAAATGTAGGAAGCAATTACCATCTGCTATACTCATCAGTTCCCTCCTTTATGACTTAATTATATGTTTAATGCTATCAGATCAAGGAAAGGGCACAATAGATGAATGAGTGAAAGAAATAGAAAAGATTCAGCAACAAGACAAAAGGCAGATGAAAAGTAACCCAAGAACAGAATTGATTTCATTTGTTGGGAGAGAAGTTAATTTAAATAGTATATTCTATCATCTCCTGTGCTGTGCTGAGATAATATAAATCATGTGTTTGTGAATTTGCTTCATACAATTTTAACAAAAGCATTCAAGTTTCTGAAAACCTAGGGTCTGCAGGTTTTGATTTATTTATGAAACGAGTAACATTTACAAAGAAAGAGCAGTGACTGACAACCAAAGCATTTAAATTATTATTAACAGTACTTTGCTGTACAAGTACGAGATGATAGAAGGAAAGCTGACGAGCTCTTCTTGCTCCCCTCCTATCTGGGTTCCAAGATCTGCCGAGATCACCTCCCGGCGGACGCGGCCTCAGCCGAAAGTGTGGGGTGGCGAAGGGACAGGGAGGATGCTCTGGGCTGGCAGCCCGGGGACCACTCGGCATCCCTCCGTGGGATGGAAGTCACCGTCCCACCACCCGCCCCGGGTTTGCTGGCTCTGGCCATGGCCTGGCAGGGCTGCCCATACCCTGCACCCTTGCACCCTGCACCCTGCATCCTGCACCCCTGCACCCTCCACCCTGCACCCTGCATCCTGCACCCCTGTATCCCTGCACGCTGCACCCTGCATCCTGCATCCCTGTATCCCTGCACCCTTGCACCCTGCATCCTGCACCCCTGCACCCTGCACCCTGCATCCCTGCCCCCTGCACCCTGCATCCTGCACCCCTGTATCCCTGCACGCTGCACCCTGCATCCTGTATCCCTGCACCCTGCACCCTGCATCCTGCACCTTGCACCCCACACCCTGCACCCCCAGCCCTGGAGCTGGCTGTGCCTGCTTCCCTCACAAGAACAAAAGTTGGAGAAGTGTCTGTCTGATATTACGGTCTGTGTCCGGCCTGTCCTTCCCTTCGAGCCGCTCCCCTGCGCCCTTGTGCTGTGCCACGGTCCCGCTTTCCTCAGTCCGAGAGAGATCGCACCCCTTACGTTAGCAGTGAAATAACAACTCACATGTTGCCGAAACCCGTAGCGCCAAATATTTTCCTACGTTTGAAGGTCCTGCTGCCTTAAAATATTTATCAGTTGTTTGACAACACACCTGCCTGCTAAATACTGGGTTTATATTGAGCAGGCTGTACACTCCCGTGCAGCCTGGCTCCAAACAGAGAGGTCCCTCCTCGGCCTCGGGGGGGCTGGCAGGGGTGGTGAGGCAAGCAGAGGTGAGCGGGGACCCTGCCGACACGGCCCAGGTCACACGTTCCCTCAGAAAACCAAAACTGCCTTTTCTTGACATTTAGAAAGGATAAGCGTTCGATTTAAACTAATCCACTTTAGCTAGCCCTTGTTTGTCGGGGATTGTTTTGACAAAACAGTGCAACACCCACCAAAACTCTGGGAAACCGGTGCAAAAGGGAGTAGCTGGCTGCGAGCCCACCCCGCCTGCCTTCGCTGGAGCATCCCGGGAAATGAGAACCAGGATTTGCGCCCAGGCTGCACGGGGAGGCAGTGGCCGGTGGTGAGCCCGCGGAGGCGCAGACCCAGACCTGCCGTTCCCAGCCGGGCGGCAGCTGGTGGAGCTGCCCAGGGCATCGGGAGCGGGGAACTGAGCGGCTGCAGGCAGTGATGCTCGGGAGGGAGCCTGATCTGTGCTGATGGGCTCGAGACAGCTCCGTGGCTTCCAGCTGCCGCAGGAGCCCTTTTGCTGAAGTGTGCACGGAGAACGAGCAGAGGAACTGAGACTCAACAGCTTTCCAGGGCAGCCCCGTCAGAGGGGCCGTAGCCACCCCCTGCGAGAGCGGTTTGGGACCGCTGAACCCAGCCAGGGACCTGTGTGACGTGGCAGGTGAGACAGGCGCTGCCCGCCCGGTTTCCCCGAGCCTGGGACAGAGAGCAGGAACAGCTCCACGGCCCCAGCGGGGCTCCCACGGGCGATGCCGGCCACGCGCCGTGCTCCACACTAGCCTCGAGGGCAGCAGTGCAGCTACCTGTCTGAAATGCATCGCCTCCGCGGAGCGCTCCGATGGAAAAGGCTACGGCACGGCCCCAGCGCACGGGCAGGCGTCCAGCGAGCGAGGGTGGTCCTCCTGCTCTGCGCCATCGGAAAGGCCACGGCCAGGCTGCGGTGACCGACGGAGCCATGGCATTTTGGGAAAGACGTGGGCAGGCAGAAAGGGGATCACAGCGGTGCGACGAGCCGTGGCGCAAGACGCCTGCCTGCACAGGGGAATCACCGCGGCGGCCGCACCGCGAGGGGCGACGGCGGGGCCGGGGGAGAGCGCAGCCTGCGCGGCGGCTGGGGCCGTGGCACACGCCGCACAACGGGCCAGTACGGGGGCTGCACCGCGGAAAATACTTTTGGACGGTGGGGAAGTCTGGCAGTGGAAGAGGCACGGCGGGGAGGAGGGAGCTGCCTTAGGTGGGACCCTGAAGAGCAGGTTAAACACATACCTGCCGAGAAGGAGACGGGGCCGCCCGGGGAGCAGGTGGTCTCTGGGGGTCCCACCAAGCCTGTCCGTCAGGGGCTGTGTGATACCCAGCCCCAGGGCAGGTACTGCCGGTCCACAGCGAGATCGGGGTTGTAACCTGAAAATCGCAGTCAGCAAATAACCACAAAGTCCTGCTTTCATTCCTAGCATCCAGAAAACTGGTCTTCGTTTTCAGACACCCAGTCGCTGGAGGCTTCCCACAGCTGACAGAGCAGCGGCCACAAAGACAAAGGCATTGCTTGCTGTGGATAACCAACTAGCAAATAAGAAACCCCAGAATAACCCTGGCAGCAAACATCCATAGTTCATCCCAGGGCTCAGACTTTCTTAACTCGCTTAGCTGTTTATTTTCTCCTTCCACTTTTCTTCCCTCCCCATCCCCTGGGGCTCCCGGCACGGTCAGTCATGGGACGGAGCTCAGGATGTCCGTACGGCACCGCGGACAAGCCAGGACCGCGCCGAGCTGTGGACAGTGGGGCTGGGACCTCCGAGCGGAGCCAAGCGGAGTCGCCATGAAGAGTCTCCACGTGATGTTGGAGATAAATCGTGAACTGAACCTGCTGCAGAGCCGAGGGCTGGGCCGGGGGAGCGGTGCCTGGAGCGGCAGTCGGGGTCCTGCGGCCACGCTGGCCGGCGGCACAGGGGCACCTCGTGCTCGGGGGTGGTGAAGGCGAGCTCCGGCTGCCTCTTCCGGGGCTAGCAGGGTTGCAAAGGGAAGAGGGGAACGCTGCTGCCATAACCACCGGCTGTACCTCCTCACCGCCGGCCCTGCCCTTGCCCAGCACGCCGGCCAGGCTCTGGGTGCCCCGGACGAGCTGCGGTGGGACGAGCACCTGCCACTCACACGTGTCCCCATCGCCCAGAGAGGCCACCACGTCCGCAGCGCACACGGGGAATAACAGGGCACCGGCACTCCGGGCGCTTCGCACGTGTTCTGCGGCCTGGCACGTTAACGTCAGCAGAAGCTGATTTCTTCACAAATCAGGTCTGTTGCCTTGCCCCAGCGCGGGGGCAGAGCCAGGGACTGTTTGAGATACTGAGAGGGGTGGGAACACGCAAACCCGTGGGAAAGCCGAGCCCAAGCCATCCCTGCTGCCTGGGTGAAGGCTGCGGCACGGATCCTGCCGGGAACGCCCGAGGTCAGCACACAGGTCTGATGCTCTCCCTGTGTGGCACTGCTCCTAATAGAAGAGAGGCCGCTCCCTGCCCTAACTTCATTTCCCGAATGGTTTTAAGGTGTAGCCCCATGTCGAGTCTATTGCGTTAATCTGTCCTTAATGGCGTTGCGCATGCAGCACTTCATTAAGCGCCTCCCGTTACCCGTGTGCTCTCACCGACGTGGATGGGTCTGAAAACTCGCCGTTGGTTTCAGTGGGAACTGCCTGGTCCTCTCCATGTGAAACGCAGCCTATTTTCCAGCAGCTATCGAAAGTGAAAATTAAGGCACAGGCTCTCCCTTCCCACGCTTCTCAGCGTTTACAGAGCTGGGCTGGGTTCAGCAGCGAGCTCGGTGCCGGAGGGGATGTGTGTGGCGGGGGGGTGGATTCTCGGGGGGCAGGAGCGAGGGGGTGAGCAGGGAGGGTGCAGGGCTAAGGGCGGTGGGGTGGCCTGGGCTGTCGTGGGGCCGGGGAAGCTGCGTGCGGCTCAGCCGCAGCCTCCGCCAGCCCATCCCCTCCCGGGGTTTGCTCTGCAGCCGCAGCCACGGCTCTCCATCGCGTCCAGCCCCACGGCTGGCACCCCCGGGGTCCCGCAGCCGAGCTCTGCGCTGGAGCAAGCGGGGGCTTGTGCAGCACCGCAACCTTCCCCACCGCACGTGTCCGCAGGGGAAAGTGATAATGGAATAATGCAATTTGCTTAAATATCACACGGTGGGGTTAGAACACAAAAAAGTATGTCACCTTTTAACGTACCTTCTGACGCTTTTAATTTCCCCTACTGGTTTCAGTAATGTGTGCAAGGCAATTATATTGCAGTCAGAAATTATGGGGTTGTAGGAAACAGAGCAGTACACCTTCTCAGAAGACCCAGGCAAAGCTGGAGTTAGAGACTAGCTAGGCAGCTGCAGAGGCAGCAACATCCCCACAGGCGGCACAGTCCTCGTCCCAGGAGCTAAACACCATGGGCACCGAGGATTACTTTAAAAGAGTAAAACAAATGAAGGTTTAGTACTTTTTACCTGAAGTCTGAATCCAGGTCACATTCAGATCGCAGCATCGGGCATCTTGCATGCTCGGATGGTATAGCTTGTTTGTCTACAAATGATTTTCTCACGGGCGTGCGTGAGGCACACCTTCTTCTAGTGGCTGATGGCACCATGAAGGCTTCGGTCAGCCACTGGACCCCTTCCTAAATCAAGATAAGTATCTGGTTTGAGGCCCCAAGCAGCACCGAATGTGCTGAGAAGCGATTGTGGCAGGTCAGCCAAGCGTGCCGGAGCTGGCGCTGCCGAGTGCCACCGCAGAGTGCCGGGGGAAATGCCCCGTCCTGCTCCGACGTGAGCGCGCAGTCAGCAGGGCGCTGGGCGCACGGAGCAGGCGGGGGGGGGCAACCCGCGGGGAGTCGCTGCCCACGGGGCGCGGGGAGCAGGCGGGAGCCTGGCAGCCCAGCAGCGTGCACCCGCGTGCCGCAGCCTTTACATGGCATGCCAAACGGGTACGAGGGGCCAAACCAAACCCGCACGGCCGGCTCCAGGGTCTCCGAGCACCGGCGGGCGCGGTGGCAGGTGCCGAGCACGGGGTCCGCAGGCAGCTGAGGGCTCCGCACCCTGACACTCTCAGCGGGTGCCAGCAGGACCCGGGACCAAGGCACCAAGAACGGCGGAGCATGAAATCCCAGCGGGGATGCTTTGGCTCCAGAGCCGGGTCAGACCCTGCGCAGCCGCAGGGAGGAGGTGGGACGCGGTGACGGGGTCTCAGTTTCGGACCATCCCCCTGCGCTGGCTGCTTTCCACCGCCGCGTTCCCACGGCACAGTGGGGTACTGACCGGGGGGTTTGCCCCGCTAAGGATGTGCACAGATACTGGGACAGCGGAGCTGCCCTGGGGCCACATCTTCATCACTTTGTGGACACACAGACACTGCCGCCTTTACACAGCCTGCCCCCACCAAGCGTGCGTGCGTGCAGATATGCGCTGGCAAGTCTACGAAGAAAGAACGCAGTTTTATACTAATTCCCTTAATTTATTCACATCAAATGTCAGTGCAGTGTCATATAAAAATCTTTAATGATTTTAAAACAAATGGTCCCTGAGGCAGGAAAATAGTTATAGTGCCATTTCTAAAATTAATTTAATTCCTGTGGAATAGAAATAAAAAAAAGTGCCTGCTCAGTTGCATATGCATTACAAATAGCATTAGAAAATATCTGAAGAGTCTTTTCAGCTGGAATCACGCAGGGTTCCCCAGCCTTTCTGCCAACCCTCCCGACACGCCAGTGCCGGGAGCACCTCGCCTTGCTCCCCTGCGCCTCGGCAGCGTGCGGAGGGCAGACCTCTGCCCGCCACCCCCCTCCCCGCGGCTCCCCGTGCCACAGAGAGCACCCGGATTAATTAGTACCTGTTATTTTCTTTACACAGTAGCAGAACCTATTTTTATTACATTTCTCAATGACTCATAATAGTGTATCTTCTCTGCCATATGCGCACAAGCTCAGGACAGCATTGCACCGATATTCTGGGCCTGGAATCCTTCCTCTCGCGAGCTCATGGGATGATCGTATACGGTCCCGCTTCGCTGCCCACCACCCCGCTCAGATGCTGTCATACCTACTCACCATATGGTACGTTGGTTTTACACTGGGACGCTGCTGGCAGCGGCTCCGACGGGCAGCCAGCACCGTCTTTGTGCCACCGGTTCCCCCCGTCCTTCTGGCAGGGGGGGGCACGCTGCCGTCGCGCCCCGCTCGGCGCTGCCCGGTGAGCCCGGCCGACTCCCGACGGAGGCGGCGCGGAGCTGGTGGAGGGCAGCCGAAAAGCCACTCGCCTCCCACGGCTCTGGGTGCGATGTGCCAAACTGCGGGAGACAGAAGCGGCGCGAGCATTGCTGAGCCTGGTGCCGGGCGGCCGCGGGGTCTGCCCGTACGTCCTCCAGACCGGCGAGCTGGGGACCCACAGACAGCCCAGCCGGCGGAGAGGGGCAGGGAAGGTCGTTCGTGTCAGAAACCACACGCTTTCCAGAGGAAACCAGGTCAATGGAGCGAAGATGAGCTTAAGCGCATGCTAAAATTAAACTCAGCCCAAGAAATCGGCAGCAAAAGCCAGTCCCTCCGGCGAGCTGCCACAGAACGGAGGTTTGGCCGGCTTTCGTGTGACAGCTCCACCCGACCAGCTGGGACCTCTGGGGACACAGCAATAAATTCAGTGTGAGCACCAAATGCTCAGGTCAGATCACCGCCTCCGACCCGAGTTTATCTCGGAAATCAAGCACTTTTATTTTAAAGATGATACTATGATATTGGTTTTTCATCTGCATTTTTACATCATTTGCTTACCCCACCGAGTCTGAATTTGTTGTCAGACCTCCTAAGTGCCCTGAATGGGATGAGTTTGGAGCCAATAATCCTCCACGCTGCCTATTTGTACAAATTTCCTAGTCTCTCCCCAGACTTCCAGGCCCTAAGTAATGATTTTCCCCTTCCCCCAGCCCTGAAACGAGTTACATATGCCTCCGTGGTCCCCCACCAAGGGCAAAGTAACTCTGATATTTCCAAAGTTTAAAGTGGTTGACTTTGCAACCTAAAAGAACTAATCTTCTGGCTTTTTTAACAGAAAGTGTCGTTTATCCTTGGCAGCCCAGCCCCTCTAAACTCAGAAGTTATCCTGCCTTGCTGCTGAGGAAGCTTTGTGGGTTTCCTCCACGGCTCCCACCGGGTCCCTGCCCTCAGCAAGGGGTTAGCAGGAAAGCCAGGCAGAGGAGAGGACGTCTCGCCAGATGCCTGCTGGAAGCCGAGAAGGGAGAGCATCGGGTGGTGCTGCAGAAGTTGGGAGCCCCTTGCCCCCGGGGCCGCAGGGCAGCTCTGTGTGCGGGCAGCAATTGCCCCCCCAGGGCAGACAGGTCCCTCCGGCACGGCACGGCACGGCACGGCACGGCACGGCACAGCCGGTCCTGCAGCAGCTGGGACACTGGTCTGCACCTTTTGTGCTGAAGTCGAAAAGGCATTTCCAGAATTTACAGACCAAGTTTTGGCCCGTGAACCACTGGAGAATGTACAGAAAAGGAGCATCCAGCAAGGAGCCCCGCACTGAGAGGGGCTGGCGGGAGGCTGCTGGTGCACCCACCTCCCGCTTCCCCGGCTGATGAGCCAGTCGGGATATCGGGACTCATATCTCAGCCTGAGTACGGAGAGGCTGGTGTGTTAGGGAAAGCAAAGGGAAGAGTTGGCCATAATCATTCTCAGCACCTCGAATGAAATGTGTCTGCCGTTTGTAAAGCAGTTTTGCTAAAAGGGTTTCTCGGGAGTTCTGGGGTACCTGTAAGCAAAGACATCGCTGGGATCTTGCTGTGTGGAGCTGGGATGCCACAAACGTGCAGTGCTTTCTTCCAGGTGCACAACAGACCCTTAGCCACACTGCCATCCCTGGGACACTGAAGCCTTCGTTGCGTGTCCTGCACGCACAGCTGCAGCATAAGACCACCTGCAAGTGCAGACTAATATTAAAAACATCAGCCTTTTTACGAAAAGGTGCCCGTGACGAATACATCGGACATTCGATCTGTAATTTCACCTTCTGAGTAAATCTCTGGGACGGCACAGGGCCAGCTTACGAGAAGGACAAGCCTCTTCCCCAGCCTTGTGGTCGCGGTCGTGCTCAGCCCTGCCTCGGGCCAGGAGAGGAGGCGGGTTGCTGGCTACGTGCTGTGCAAGCAGGCTGGCAGGAGCGGCGATGCTCACCCCTGCCGCCCATCCGCGCTGGCGTCAGCGCTGGTACCCAGGGGGAGCGCTGGGAGGGGCACAAAGGTGGGAGAGTTCCTGAAAACCGCCGGTGTGGATAATTAAAATAAAACCCAAACACATGAAATTATGTTCGGTGACTCAGTCCACACACTCCCACTCTCCTCCCACACGCCTTCTGATGCTCGGGGAGAAATTAAGCACTTTTTCATGCTTTGTACTTACGGCTTCACATTTTCTCTCTCCCTCTGCCCATCTGAGGCCACCTCCAGCGTGACGGCGGGTTTGCAAACCTGCCGGAGATGCCTTCAGCCGTCCTGGCTAACCTGAAACCCTTCTGGAGAGAAAACTCACAGCAGAGCAGCTGCGTTTTTAACATAATTATTTTACGTTACTTATGGTATTATTTAAAGTACCCAATAGGTATAGGCTTCTTTAGAAAAATTGAGAGATCATTTAATTACTGGGTTCAGGGTTCAGAGCAGAGCTGGAATTTATTGTGAATTATGCTCATTATGATTTTGATGGACTTCTGCGGAATAATTGTGCATTCATTTTTCAGCCTTTCTCCCGTCTGCGTGGTGGAAGTCGTTCACAAACCCCTCAGGTTTGTGCTGTCTGGGGCTGAGTTGTTGTTTGGTGGAGCTGTTCACCAGGAGCCTTCTCTTGGTTCTCCTGGAAAACCCAAGAAAATCACCCGCAGCGACGCGATGCCCGGATCCTCCGGCCGGCACGCAGAGCAGCCGTTCCCTCAGCCTTCAGCCTCCTCTGGGAGAGCACATGTGCTAAAGAGAAGAGAAAAAGAGAGAAAGGCTCTTAAATACTTCAGTTTAATTTCAATTCCACTAAACCAGTTACCATACAGGCAGTCTCTAGTACGGAGCTAACACTGTGTTTAAAGGAAAACACTTCCAAAGGCATAAAAGGGAGCTAGGTGCCTAAATCACATTCACTTTAATTAAGGAAAGTGATTAAGGAAGAGGTAAGCAAATCTCTTTAAATGTATATAAAAGATCTGCTGTCAACAATTCAGTGCCCTTATTTCCAGCACTGCTATGAAGTAAGCTAAACACTGTGACTTTGAATTTGCGGCTGCGCTCAAGCTGAGGTGCCAGGTTCTAATTATTAACAGATTCGATAGCATCCACATGACAGTAGATTACATTTCAAATGAAGATTTGACATCTTAATTTCAGCTGCGCCTTTAAATTTAGTCAGGTGGAAAACAGAGCAAATGACCATCTCCAAATACGTCGTTAAGCCATATGTTCTTAGCCTGACTCTCCTTTCCTTTTCGTTTAAAACCTGAGCTAAAATGCATGTGTGCTCCGAAAAAGCTCCGGTCCCAGCCGGCTGAGACGCTTGATTTCACCCAAGGCGCCCACTCTGCCCAGCCCCTTTTCACCAGATGGGAATTTCTGAACCTTCCGGAAGCCTGGGAGAGGACAGAGGCGTTTGAACCTGGCAGCACGTTTCCTACGGAGCCGGCAGCCGTGCATCTCCCACGCCACAAACTCTTCTGACTCCCGAAACTGCACCGTGGTATCTGCTTGTACTCCTTGCACTATGCCTTGCAGCACCTCTTGTACTCCAAGGTCTTTTCAAGCATTTTAATAAATGTTCCTCAGGGTCATCAGCTTCTTCCACGCTGGCCGACCTCCGTAGGGTGGGAATCATTCGTTAGACGTGAACGTCAGGGAGATTTGAACGAACAGCAGAAATCCTCTGCGTCCTGGACAGGTGATTGAGCCTTATTTCCAAAGCCACCAGTTCCATCTGCAGGATGTGCAGTTCAGGAAAATACTGGGGGATGAGGAGTCAGGGCGTGTGCGCCGGTGGTGCGTTAGCTGGCAACACGTGGAGGGCCAACGACAGATTTTGACGTTGTTCGGAAACAATCTATTGCGGCTCCACACACAGAGTCACACCCAGCTTTAGTGCTCAGATCTCTTAAAAGTAACTTTTGCAAAAACGGTCTGATCCACTTTAACCCAACCGCTGGAAAATGGCACCAGCCGTCACCTGGGAGAGCCCACAAATCCACCTCCTGCAGACTGGCAAAATGCAAATGAAATTATATTAGACAAATATAAATATCGCTGAACTTGGGACAAGTGAGAAGAAGAAAGTAGTGCCATTGCCACTCTGTTTAACATTTTTGGACAGATCAAGCTGAAATGTGGAGGCCCACCCAGCCCACGGCCGGGTACCGCGGTCTCAGCTCTAGCATTGCCCTTCCCAAACCCAGCGGGGCCGGCGCGGGGTCAGCTCAGTGCTCGGGGCGGTGGTGGGGAGGGGACGCTCCTGTGGGGAGTTTGGAGGGACCGACCTCTCACAGGGCGTGTGGCGGGTCCTCGCGTCCCCGGGCTGCGTGAGCCGTCATGTCCGAGGCGGAACGGGGCGGAAGCAGCTCCCACTCCAGCACAGCACCGCACGCCTCTGCAAAGGGACGGGGCACGGCACTGCGGCGCTTGTGGGTAAAACACGCGTGGAACAGCTCGCGCAGAGCGGAACGGGGCACAACAGCCCTCACACAGGTATTTAAGTGTCCGGCAGAAAGCAGACAGGCGATCGCGCCTCTGCTACAAACCCTTCTGGCACAGGTAATGAACCACGTGGAAATGTGTCCCACTCGGGGTTTGCAGAGCGCGGCTCACCTCGGCGCAGGCACTGCGCAATCCCGACACGCTGTCCCACGAGGAAGAGGCAGCAGGCGGTGAAACGGCTTCACTCGGCCTTTGTACAGGGGTTGTGGCCGGCGCCCTGCGGGCAGCAAGGGAGCAGGCAGGCGGCAGGCAGGCAGGCAGCAGGCAGGCAGCAGGCAGGCGGCAGGCAGGCCGCTCACACCGGGACCCCTGCCAGGAGCAGAGCCGTGCCGCAGCCCCTCGCTTTGCAGCAGCCCCTGGCAGCGGGTCCTGCCCCGTGGGGCGAATCCCCGCGGGGTGAATCCACGCCGCCCGCGGGAGGGGGCGACGCCAGAGTCTGGGGGGGGCCCTTTCGCCTCGGTATCCGCGTTAGTCACGGCGGGGCGGGGCCGCGGGTCCCTCGGCACCCCGGAGCCTGAAGGCCGGGGACAGCCCGCGCGCTGCCCGCGGCTCCGCGCGCCATCCGGCGGGAAAAGGCGCCACCCCGCGGCGGCGGCGAAACGCGTCTGGCGCCGGGCACCGACCGGCACCGACCGGCACCGGCACCAGCCAGCACCGACACCGGCACCGACCGGGACCGGCACCGGCACCGGCACCGACACCGGCACCGACCGGCACCGGCACCAGCCAGCACCGACACCGGCACCGACACCGGCACCGACCAGCACCGCGGGACCGGCACCGACCGGCACCGCCACCGGCACTGACCGCCACCGGCACCAACCACCACCGACACCGGCACCGACCGGCACCGGCATTGCTCCCGGCCCCCACTCGCTGAAACGCTCCTCGGTCTCCCCTTCACCAGCGGGGTGACCCCACCGCCCCGAGGCTGTGCAGCCCCTGCAGTCCCCCCCGAGGGACACCGGGTCGGTGCACGGCGTCGCTGGAAGAGAAGCGGTGTGGCCGCACGGGGCCGTACCCTTAGTCCACCCCACGGTGCCCAGGGGGGTCCCGGGCCGCAGGGAGCGTGGGGGGCTCGCGGGGTCCCGGGGGCAGCTGTCTGCAGGCAGCTCCTCACACCCCGACACGCCTGTTCAGGCACCGGCCCTTTCCGAGTGCGGAGGAAAACCTGTGGGGGTGGGTTTGCTTCACTTTCCCTAAACCCGCAGTTGTTTTTCCCCCGTGAGAGGGGGAGGCAGCCTGCCCTCGCACCCCGCTGCCTCCCCGTACCGTCCCAAAACATCCTCCTGCGTCACGTCCACAGCCTACAAAGCCAGACCTAGTCCTGACCAACCTCGGTGGAAGGGATCGGTTTCTCAGTTTATTATCACTACTATGATGAAGAACAACTTCAAAACATCAATTCCTGGTTATTTGCTTCTTCCTTTCTAAGCAGCAGGGTCGGCGGCAGCAGCCTGATGTGCCTGTTCATTCCTACTGGCACCGGTGTGTGATGGGGACGCTGGGGACTTGGGCACACCAGGAACAAGACCAGGAATTCATTTTTAAATAACCTATGGGCTTTTGAAATCACTTAGGAAACCATTTTGATTGGCAAGTCCAAGGAGAGTACATTACACATTACTGATTACTTTCCCTGGCTTGCAATAGATTACTGATTATTTTTACTTTCTTATGCATCATGCATGTGAATTGCTCAGCAAGACAATGACAGACTGCCTTATGGCCATCGTGCTGACTATCTTTACATGACATATCGTTTCACGGCCATCAAACTACCAAAACATCGTCACTCATTCTCAGGACAGGACTGTCAAGCACAATGACCGCCTGGTTACCCCGGATTTCATGGGAGGTTTTTTAGATTAATCCATTTCTGTGATCGCTCACGTTAAAATGTTACATAAGGAATATCCATTTGCTGCTATCAGTTGCTTTACCAATTACAGTGCTTTTTAAATATTAACATATTGCATGAGCAATTCAGGATACAGAGCACACACTGCCTGGTGTCTTCCAGGGGAGATGAAACTGATAACTCAAAGGGAAGAGTTCATTGCTGTCGGAGGAGCCGGGGTCACGTTCAGGCAGAGCAGCAGGTTGGGTACCCGTGCAGAGGCGCCCTGCCCTGCCCTGCCCTGCCCTGCCCTGCCCTGCCCTGCCCTGCCTGCAGCGCTCAGGACAGCATCCCCTCCCGGGGCAGGATGCTCACAGCGCGGGCAGCTCCAGTAACCGCGGGGCTCTGGTGTATCGTAGGGGGGGTTCAAACCTCTGCTCACCACCAGAGAGAGGGAAGTACTGAGGAGAAAACATCCAAATCATTTCAGTTTTGTTAACTAACCCTTTTGAACTCCCTGCTGGTTTTAATTTCTGCCAGCGTCCTAGCTGAAGGGATTAGCAAGATCAATGACCAAAACATTTCAAGAGCATTTCACAGAAATATCTATGGTAAAAAAATTACAAGTTCCTAAATAGTGACTTTGCCCTAGACAAGCGATGCTGTGCAGAGAGCAGGAGAAACCAGACTTACGCACCTACCTGCTTCAGACACGAACGGGGACCTGCTCCCGCCACGCCACGCCACAGGAGTTCTGACCAAACACGCACCCGCGTACTGAAGAACATGCCCCTCTTTTCTTAAAAGATTGTGTGCAGAAACTAATACAAGAACGGATTTGTTTTAATATATTTAGCCAGCAGCTTTAGTCCCCAAGCAGTAAAACATTATCCCTCAAAGAGAGATGGAGTAAGCTGGGACTCAGAAGGGAGGCTCTTACCTTTGATTTTACGTTGATAAAGATTGGCAACGCTACAAGCTTATTTCACCAGACCCGGGGCGATGGGCTGCACGTACTCGGGGAACAACCTGGCCTTTCGGTGGCCTTTCCACCTGCAGGAACTGCCCCAGACCGTACGTCCTGCCTTACTCACACGCCTCTGCAAGGTTCATCCCACGTCACTCGGATGCCGGGGCAAAAATCAAAGGGTGGGAGAAGAGTCTCTGCACACCAAAACTCCAGGTGCCCGGCTCGCTGGGAGGGGGAGCGGGCAGGAGAGCCCCCGCCGAGGCTCTCCGCATCACTTCAGGTGCCGCACAGGGAAGGAGCTGCAGGAGTGCCTCGGCGGGGGGAGCGTGCCTGCAGCCAGCCAGGCGTCCCCAAGCAGCGTGGGGAGAGATTTGTCTCAATTCCCGCTGGCGAAATAGGTCAGCCACGTCCCCGTCCCCTTGTATTTGCTGTTCACTAACATATGTGTGCCCGGTCCTGCCCGTGCAAACATTAGAGGAAAGTTGCCTTTGGTGCTAATGTCCAGTGTCACCAGCAAACAACGGTGTCCATGATTGCACACCTGTATCTCATTCTATAGAACCAGCACTTTTGATATCTTTATTAATGGTTTTAGCCTTTCAGGCAGGAGACAGAGAAAATAATGTGTAGCTGAGGTGAGCTGTCAAGTACCTCAAATATTAAATAATTATTTTGAACAGGCTTCGAACACCCTGCCCCATGAGCTGAGCACATACAGAAGTATATATTTACAAAAATCTGGGTCCGTCCATGCATTAATGCATTAATGAGGCTGAGAATGAAAGGTTGAACTCTCCTGCTAATGCATTCATGGCGGGGCCGCCATGCTCGGCACGCAGAAGGAGCAGCCGCCTCCAGCAAACGGCCGGGGTCTGCCCTGTGGGCAGGGCTGGGGTCCCCCCCTCCGCAGGGCTGCAAACACTGTTTGGGGGGTACACCCTGCGGATGGAGCGGGGGGGGAGTCGGAGAGCGGGATGTGCAGAGGGCAGCCGATGGCCGCGGGGACGGGCAGGGGGGTCCTGGCAAAGGGGGGTCCTGGCAAAGGGGGGAGGCTCCCCCCGGGACTCTGACCCGGCTGCTGGAGGGTTGGGGCAAGACTGGCTTTCCCTCGCCGTGGGCCAGGGTGGGAACAGCCCGGGAAAGTGTTGCAGTGGGTGGGACGGAGAGGTGGGGGGCAGGGCCCACCCCGTCCCCCGGAAGCTGTGCACATTTGCTAAAATTCAGTGAAGAGGAAAATAAAAAGATCAGAGTTCACGTGCACGTGTGCTTGTTGTTGCAATGTTGTTGCTTTTCTGAATTTCTTCCTTTAATAATTCTAAAAGTGATTTCTCTTATATTCTCTTGTATGAAGTACCCTATTTTGAAGTGATTCTAAGTGATGATTTTTTTCTGGAATTTTCTTGCAAATTTGGACACTTTTGATAATAATTTGAGCTTAAAGTTGCTGAAGTGTCAAAACCCTCCGCAGAAGCTTCCCTCCAGGACGCTGCTGGTCAGGACGAGGACAGGCTAGCCCTTCCGCAGTGGAAACAGGAGTCCGTTAGACCCTGGGTAACGCCTTAGCTTAGGGACCCTCCTATGGCGTTAGCCCAGCTCGACTGCAAGGACGCGGGGAAGTTACGTGCTTCCTATTTCTTTGGCTTTAGTCAGGTATAAAAGGAAAGAGCTCAGGAAGCTTAAACAAAACGCTGCTGTACATCTGTTTGCACCAGCGAAGTACTGTGTGAGCGTGTTTGGTGTCTGGGGCCTGCAGGAACAAAGTGTTGGGTGCATTAATGCCACACCTGGGAGCCCTCACTTATCCTCGCTCTGGCAGCAATCCCTATAACCTATTTATACGAATTTCTGCGTGGCGGGCGGTCAGTGAAGCTTTCTAGCTCAGAGCGTTCAGTAATGCAGGTACCTGCCCTGGCTGGTTCGTGGCTCAAGGCTTTCACTTCAAGTACCCCAGCAGAGCTGGGCACTGTCTGTCTAGCACTCGGCTTTGTTTTTATCTTCCAAACTTTCTTTCATGGCTCCTGGTCCAAAAAAAGGGAAATCTCAGGGCTGCATCGAGAAAAGGAAGGAATGCAGCAGTGTGCTACGGGCTGGACACAGAGGCTACAACCCCTTTCTGCTTTGGGACCACCGGGCATCGCAAAAGCCACTTTCACTTCACCGCAGCATCTCCGCTTCCCTCCGAACGCATCTCCTCCTGGCCGCATCTCCTCCTGGCCACATCTCCTCCTGGCCACATCTCCTCCTGGCCACATCTCCTCCTGGCCACATCTCCTCCTGGCCGCATCTCCTCCTGGCCGCGTCTCCTCCTGGCTGTGTCATCTCCTCCTGGCCACGCAGGAGCCCGTTGCAGAGCTGGAGTCGCTGCTTCTGAACCGCAGCCTCAGGACGTCACCCCCAGGGCTGCGCTGTCCGGGCCGGTGACTCTTGGGAGCGCTGTCTGTCGAGGCCAGTTTTTTCGGAGAGGCACAAAGGACACAAACGCCCTCGGCCATGGGTAGCACCACTGCTCTAGCAGGCGTCCCCGTCCTCCCGCGGAGCTGAGCTGGGCGTCCCCGTCCCCCGCTGCCCACAGCCTCGTCACTGTCCCCGACGCGGGGAACCAAACCCCTCGGGAGCTGCCGACCCCAGGCCCGTCCCTGCGTGGGGACACGTGTCCAGCACGGCGAGGCTGCCCAGGAAAGGTGCGGGAAACCACGCTCTCCAGGCCACGAGGAGGAGGAAGAGGAGGGTGGGGAGGTCCGGGGAGGGTGCAGCCAGCGGAGGACGTCCGGAGGGTCCCTGCACCCCGCGGGGAGTTGGGGTCCGGGGGGGATTCCCGCACCGTGGCGGCGGCTCCAAACATCCCAGCGCTTTGCCGACAACTTGACAAATTTAGTTTAACTATTTTGATGTAATAATGTAATTAGGTAAAAGGGTTCAGCAACCGATTGCGTTTCACTAATTTCAACCATCTGCTTCAACATTTGTTCTTATGTGTACCAGATTTCAGAGTGTCTTTGCTCTAATAGTAATTAATGAAACTGTTAATAAGCTACATATATCATATTATGCTGCAATAATTTATCAAAGGATAATGTTATGAGACAAATTATATATAACAATTATAGAAAATGGCTTACATTACTAAATGTTGCGCAGTGCTAACTAGTTTTTTTACTCTTCTCTTCTTAATGAATTCCCTAATTAATTTAATGCATACTTTATGCGTAATTTGAAATTTAAAAACATTGCTGGGTCAGGTTTTAACCATCCTCTTTTACATGCTGTCTGCTTCTACAAGACACATATTAGCAAAACATGACCTCTACGCAAATTACCGAGCCCCGCTGCTATTTCCATTCCCAATCCCGGTGATCCCATTCCCCGCTCCGGTGCTCCCCCTCGCGTGTGGGTACCCCGCCGCCCTCACCGGCATCCTCGCGCCCCTCGCCAGTCTCGGCGCACGTAACGGCAGCGTATTTCACGAGAGCCACAGTGAATCTAGGGCGCTATTTATAACAAAAAATAAACATAAATGGCTATTCTAATCTTTTGTTATGTAAGCAGCTCCATTTTGGGGAAGGCTGATCTCAATCATATTTTGTGCAAACAGCCATCTAAAAAAAGAGCTTTGCCGCCATCATCCACCGAAAATCACCCCGCCCCCAGAATAATGAGGTCAGCTTAAAAATCCGGAAACCTTTAAAAATAGAAACCTAAACTTTAGTTTCTTAATCTTGAGATTTTTAAGTGTCCAACACACAATTGCCTGATATTCCCCAGGTTTCTACATCTGCAGCTTTGCGGTTTTCCTGCAGAACACGACCATAAACTTTTCTTTCGAGGCCAAAGTTTCCATTCGCATCCGACTGCGTAATAACTGCTGTGCGTGGAGACGGCAGGAAAATCTCCTCATACCCCGGCATCCCAGATGAACTGCCAGGGCGCTCCAAGTGCGGTGTTTCCTGAGTTCCTACTGACTGAATTTCCATAGTAAGAGAAATAAGATATCCCACCGCGGAGGATAGGATACAGTTAGTAACTTACGGACCGGACTGTTCACGAAACGCACAGTGGAGGTGAAACTCCTCTCTCTGGCAGTTACATGAGAACCGAGTCTTAATTCAGGCTTTGAGGCTTATCTCTGATTTGCCAACATAGCGTAGGACACATCTGTGTTTATATAGTGCACATACCTACCGCTCCGTTGCATGAGCAACTTCTATCTGGGAAGGGATTTGATGGAAAACTGTCAGTCGTACCGAGGAGCAGGCTCTCAGCTCTGCGGGTGGCAGATGTTTGTTTCTGCAGCACAAACATTCGCTGGGGCACCGATAGTCGGCTCTGCCCCTCGCCGCAGGGCCAGCGTTTGCCCGGGCTCGCTTGGGACACCTGAGAGGTTCGGGTTTGGGGCTGCTGGGTGCTGCCCAGGGAGGCCAACACGCGCCGCGAGAGGCTGGCATGGCTTCGTGCTCGCCGAGGGCTGCGATGTCGAGACCTTCCGCAGTGCTGCGTGTAAATACGACCTCAGCTCTAACACCAAACGGACAAAAAATTCTTCCCAGCAGTAACAAATACCCGGTAAGTAGAATTAAGGTTTTATTTGGAAGGGACTGCGTTACTAGCAAGACTCCAGAGAGCGATCAAACGAGCCGTCGTGGCCGCGGTCGCAGGCTGCCCGGGCTGCGCCTGGCCAGTGCCTCCTGGGGAAGGACGGCCAACGTCCGTGTGTCCATCCTCGCAGCGCTGCCTGGAGCCACCCCCGGCCCCTGCCCAACGCCGCTCAGCAGCTGGCAAGGAAAGCAGCAGAAAACGAAGCAAAACAAGGAGCTCCGTGACCCGAGGACTGTGCGGTGAGGCTGCCTGGTGCCAGCATCCCCACCGCACAGGGCAAAGGTCTGGTGAAGCGCATCCTGCGGCCGAGCGCCGGTCACAGCCCGCCGTGCGGAGTCGCTGATGTCTAATACAGCAGTGGAGCGTTCTTTTCCTTCAGGGGGTGCTGAGCTGGGGCTTTCTTTCCCCTGCTCAAGTACTTAATGTTCTCAAGTCATGTATCTTTCTGCCAAATACAATTAAAGTTAATTAGCAGATTCAAAAGCCAGCAGGACCTCAGAGAGGACACAGAGATATTTATCATATCACTTAATATAATTAATATCTTATGGAACTTAATATCTTAATGAACAAATAGTTCACAAATAATTCACTACTATTCTAGTAGTTTATTAACATTTGGTAGGTATGGTTGTATTTCAGAAACAAAAACGTGATTTCGTAGCTGCGAACGTGTACGAAGGTACGACGTGGACCAGGCGGAAAGAGGCGGCGTGCCCAGAGAGCTGTAACCTTTGAGATGCCCGCGGTCCCGGGATGGAGGAGGGAAGGACCTGTCTCAGGGACCTGCCGAGCTCTCGGTGCCAGCTGGGCACAGCCCTGCGCACCAGAGTCAAGCACCTCGCCAGGAAAGCCGCGGCTGAGACCAGCGTTTCGCGGCAGAAGTCCTCTCCGAACTCCCGCCGGAGCCACGGCTGTCCCAGCTGGAGGGCAACAGACCTGAGCACGTTTTAACCACCTCGGTGCCCGCAGTGCACGGGGCATCCCGGGCCGCTAACCTGCAAGAGCCCCCGCAGAGGTTCTCTCTGCTCTCTTCTCCCCTCCTGTTTTTCCACCAGGACTTCCCAGTTTGTACCGTTTGCTGTCACTAAGGGTCATTTGCCAGATTTCGCCTGCACGCCGTGCCAGGCTGCAGAAAGCTTGGTGCTTTTGCGCTCAGGAGGGAAGCGAAGTTAGTGAAAAGTGAAATGAGGGAGATCTAAACCAGCGAGAGGGATTTCCCTTACAATAGCTTCTGTTACAGCGGGCAGCCCTCAAGCACTCAACGACGGAGCGGCGCGAGGCAAGCGGGCATCACGCTGCCAAAACCGCCCCTGCCCCAGGCGGGCCGCAGGGACACGGCTCAGCTCAGGCCCGGCACCACGGGGACGTCACCCCTCGGGGGTCGCCGCGCCGGCAGTCGCACCCCGGCAGGGCCGTTCCCCCAGCAAAACGTGGCCACGTGTCTGGCTGCAGTGACCGCAAGGAAAGGGATCCTGGTCTTTTGGCAGGTCACTACAAGTTAAATATCTGTTGTAGCATCACCTTTGCTATATTGGTAGGTTAAATTTCAAACACATTCACACAAATACATACACATATTTCTGAGTAAGATCATTAATTGTCAGGTCATTCCTTCTTCCGTTTGCATTCCTGCTTAAATATGTCTGCTTTGCTGCTGTCCCCTTCTATGCACAGAGCAGGTTTCTTTAAACAAATGTCTTTTTCAACACGATTTGCTTAATGCAGCGCCTGCGTCCATAGCCATGCCGGCTGCCCGTGAAGAGTACACTGTGGTGCTCTATGATGGAGAAGTAATTAAGCAACCAAGTAATTAAGATACAGCAGATCCCTTGTGGCAAGAGGAAGAGCTTGACGGCTTTTTGCACTACCCATTTGCACCACTTTCTGCTATTTTCAGCCAAAAGGGCCCGTGTATTCTGCGTGGTAGGATCAACCACACGCGTTTAATCTTGCCCTTTGTAGACCACTGTGTTGTCTCTGACTCTGCATGGTCTCTTATGCTCCAGAGAAGAAATACAATTTATCAAGCCAGCCAGGCTTTACCAAGAGCTCATTCCTTCACGACTTCTCCTTGGACAATATTTTTTCTACATTACTGAAATATTAGATGGAGACCCAGAGTGACTTATTATGACGTCACCTCATCTTCTGGGACACTTCTGGCTGGAAAAAACGTTGAGTTTTCATCTTCAAGTTAGCTTGCTTCCATGCTTTTCCATCTGACACTTCAGATTATTTTAATGATGGAGTAGCCTTGATTAAATTAATTCCTCCCTGCAAAAGCAGATGTCTTGTGTCAAGGAATATGTTCAACTATCTGGAACATTTGTACTTGCCAAGGAGGAGAGCCAAAGCGCAGCGTTAGCAGCGGGAATGCCTGACCATACCAAAACAGCAACGGCTTTGTCGTAACGCGTGAGCATGAAGCCAAAGCTCAGAGGAACGTCTGGGGTCTCTCTCCCTGCCCCGCGCAGGGCTGGGCCTTGCCGGTGATGGGTCCGGCCATGCGGAAAAAGGCTGGCTGGCCTTTCCCGTCTGCAGAGGAACGTGCTTCCCCGCAGCTCCTGGGGACCGAGGTCCCGGGGGCTCAGTGCCCGCCGGCATGCACCCCGGGTCCCCCCACACTGCTGCGGCTGCACCGTGCTGCACCCCGGGCTGGCTCCAGGGGGGTCGCACGGATCAAAGCCCACAGCGCAGCCCTCGGGTGCGGTGGCCGAGCCCCAGCAGCGGGGACCCCGGCCATACCAGGACGGTGTGCTGGAGCGAGCTCCTGAGCGCTCCCGTGGCTGGGCAAGACAGTCAGGAACAGAAAGGGAAAAAAAAAAAAAAGTGAAAAAACAGTGCCAGCGTGGTGCATGAACACACAGCCTGTGGTTTATCTTAAACCTTTATTTCTAAACCAAAGGTATGATTTCATTTAAGTTTAGTCTTGACTCCAAGCTTCCTTACTCTCAAACAGCTACTCATTTTTTTCCCTTTTAACATTTGTTTCGCAATCTTATCCTTCACTCTCACTGAAAGTCCTTAAGCATGCACCATCCACACACGCAAATCCTGCTGAAATCAGAACTGCCTGCCACGTCTGAGGGGAGTTTGCTCTACAAAGAAAAGCCTTGGAAAAACAACAGAATTGCCATTTCTTTTGTATTCTATCTTGCCATATAACCATAGGCTGGACTTTGAAATTAGTATTTTTTTAAAGTACAAATATAATTTTTCTTCTGCACTCATTTATTTTCCTTTTAATAGTCATATGCACTGCAGTGGGTTAGAGCCCTATATTTTAAAAAAACCTCCTTTGTGATCTGGGATACCGTGCATTGCTTTTAAATTTATTAATATCAGAGTTTAAGAGAGCTGCAAAATACTGACCAGCTCAGGCTTTTTCCTCTTTCACTTCAGTGCCCGTATCCTGAATTTTCACAACCGATGCCCACACATTACACCTGATCTTACAGCTCTTTAACCCGACTGTGTCTACAGGAGCAACGGATGCCGGACCGACTGTGCGACGTTGTCCCCACTCACGGGCTGCACGGCGTTCACTAACGGAGAGAAGCTGCTTGACGGCGACCCTGGCACGGGGAGCGGAGTCTCCTGGGCAGGGCAGTGGGCCCGTCCCGCTGGTGATGGGGTCTGTCCCCGCTGCAAGGCTCCTGGCAGCGGTGGGACGGAGAGCCTCCCCGAGCCGTGGTTTTGCTCAGCTGGTGCAATCCAGTCACGGGGGTCCCGTGTGACTGTCCCAGCATGAGGAGCCCACCGCGACTGACGCACCTTCACCCTGCGCAGAGCATCTCCCAAATATCCTAACCCCACACGGGCCATCCGACACGACCATGTCTGCTGGAACAGCTTCTGCTGACGATTCACTGCGTTTTACCCCGGCACAGCCTGCCACCCCGACACCAGGGGACCCCAGGGGACCCCAGGGGACACGGAGCCCCCAGCACCCCCCAAGCCCACCCCCCCCAGCCCAGCCCCCAGCCCACCCGCAGCACAGCCCACAGAGCCAGCCCACCCCCAGCACACACCCCCAGCACACCCCGCCACGTCCCACGCTGCGGTGCACGGCCGGCGTGGCAGGGGAGGTTCCCCGGCCGGTGTTGCCCCCCCCGTTGGCTCGGCCCGCCGAGGCCGCAGCGCTTCGCGTCCCGCGTGGGGCCGGCGCCGTGCAGCCGCGGGTGCCGTGCCCCGTCACTGGCGTGGGGCCGTGGAAAACATCCCCGTACCCTGCACAGAGCCTTAACCTCAGGCTGCTGCCACGACTGCCACGTACAGCGCTTACACGCACACCGCTCAGTTCCGTGCAATGACCCCTCTTGGCACCCGCATTCCCACCCGGGCCGGCCCGGCTGCCCCGCCACCCCCGGGACCTGCTGCACCCCCGGGACCTGCTGCACCCCCGAACGCAGACGCTCCGCGCCCTGTTCGCGCTGGAACAAGCCGTCTGAGCCGTTCCGCGTTTGCCGGCGGGCCGGCCCAGCGCGGGGCCGTGCACACACCGCCGGGGAGCGCAGCGCTGCGCCGCGGGTTAAAGCCGGGCGGCCGCGGAGGTGAGAGCCGGCCGGAGCTCGCCGGGCCGGGCCGGGCGGGTTTCCTCCGGTGTTGGGTTACAGCGTGGGCTCCCGGCGCTGGGTGGGGCGAGAGGAGCCCCGGCCCCGGCCCGCCTCTCCGCTTCCCTCCGGGCACGGCGTGCGGCGGCCCGGCTGCTCTCTCCGCCCGTCCGGGGCGGCCTCCGGGGATGAGCGGGCTGCGGCGGCTCTTCCGCGGCAGCGGGCGAGCGCTGGCGTTCGTCTTCGCCGCCTCCGTCGTCTGGCTGCTCCTCGACATGGCCGCGCTCCGCCTCTCCCTCGGCGACGCCGGCGGGCGGCTGCTGAAGGAGGCGGCGGGGCGCGGGCAGGAGCGGGCGCAGCTGTGGCGCGGCCCCGAGCCGCCGGCGGGCAGCAGCCGGCCCGACCCCGCCGGGCTCCGCCGCGGTGGGCGCAGGGACGGAGGGAGCCCGCCCGCCCGGGCAGCCCGGCCCGGCCCCCCCCGGCCGCCGAGCCCCCCGCAGCGGGGAGGGCGCGCAGAGGAGCGGCCCGCGGCTGCCCCGGGGGCTCGGCTGACCCCGCCGCCGAGGTCGGTTGTCAGCTTGAGGGGCGGTGCGGGGGCTGTAGCGGCGCCGGCAGCGAGCAAACCCCTGTCCGAGGCAGCGGAGGGGGTTGTAACCGACCCCGCTGGCAGCAGAGCTGGGCTGCAGGAGGCGTCGCCGTCCCGGGCAGGCGCCCCGCGGCCTCCCCACAAGCCCCCTTCCCCCGCCCCGCCGGCTCCCAGGCGCCCCGAGCCTGCACAGGGGGCTGGGGTTGGGGTGACGGTGGCGGAGGGACCCGGACACGCCAACGGGAGTCGGCAGCGACCTGCCGGCACACCGGGGAAAGCCAGTCCGCCATCCCGGGCAGCGGGGCTGGGAGCCCTGCCAGGGCAGGAGGAAACAAGAGTGGGAAAGAAAGAAACTTCCTCCGAACATCTCTTCATCCTTATTAGCAAAGAGGGGATAAAACCCGTCAGCCCAGCAGCCCCGCGTCTTGGATCCGACTTTGCGGGGAATATCACAAAGAGACAAGACAGCAGCAAAGAGCGGCAACTCGCTAACAAAAATGGTGACGGTGCCCGTACTGCGAACGCCATCACCGGGGCTGCAGCGCTGGATGGCCAGAGCCGGACGCTGGGTGCGACGCAAGGAGCAACTCACGGGGCGCCTGCCGCTGGCAAGGACGGGCAGGAGCAGGCAGGAGGCAGCCGCCCGGGAACGCACAGGGTCTTGTCCATGGATGCAACGCTTGCCCCGAGAGACCCCCAAGCTCCCGGCCAGTTTGGACACCCTGTTGCAGTCCCTGATGATAAACAAGAAGAAGCGAAAAGTAGATGGAAAGAAGGAAACTTTAACGTCTACCTCAGCGATTTGATCCCCATAGACCGAGCCATAGTGGACACCAGGCCTGCCGGGTAAGATCTGCTTCCCCTGCACAAATACCTGTGCCGCGCCCCTGGGAACCTGCCCAGTGGCTCCCGGGGAGGGCTGCTGGGCACAGCGAGGCCTTGGCTTAATGCATGGTAGCTGGGAGATGGCTTTTGCCTTTCCAGGTAAGAGCAGCTTGTTATTAAATGTTAAAACCGGGTACAATTTGCAGATTGTCTTAACGTGCTAAGCCCTGCTGTCCGAAGAGGCTGGGGCACACGAGGCAGGCAAAGGGGCTCAGGCCTCTCTGTGCCCTAAAACACTTCATCTGGTTCATCAGGTGCAGCGCTGCGTGCCGTTTGGTTTCAGCAATTGTGCATTTGGTTCCTGAGCACTCCTGCACCCCTTCAGTTTGTCTCGGCAGCAGAAGCCCTCCCTGCCCGGAGGTGCTCTCACACCTGCCAGCTGCCACTGCCCTTCCCTCAAGGCAGAGGCACCCCAAGGGCCTCCCCTGCCCGACTGGGGCTGGGGCTCCACAAGCCTCCGCAGGAGACAAGGCCATGCGCTGAGCGCTGACCTGACTAAAGAGGCACACACCAGCCTGCGGTCAGGGCGGTCCGGGGGACGCTCCCAGGAGCCATCCTTCGTGCGGACCTGTGGCACCGCTGCCCTTGTGCCGCAGGACACTGCGGTCGGTACCCGCTCCGCGGGGGCGGCTCGGGGGACTCGGATCTGTGGGCACAGGCGGGGAGGGACGCAGAGTTTTGATTTGGAAAGCTGTCCTTCAGTTACAGCTGTCCCAATGAAATGTGCAGCTGATTCTGCAAATCTCAGTACTGTGGGTCAAAAAAGACACTCCCTGCCTGTAGTCCCTGTAGAAAAGAAAGGGCAAGGTGTAGGCAGCGTCCTGCCGATGGAAGGGGTAAGGAGCTCGAGGGGCTCCCCCTCTCCTGAGCTGCTGTGCTTGCGCAGCTGCGGGGAGGGTCATGGCAAGGTGAACAGCAGGTTCATCTCGTACTCAGCTTTTCGCACTGCAGACGTCTCTCGGCCCCTTGGCAGGTTAGAGACCTCATGCAGAGACCCTCCCGCATCCCTCCTCCCACGCTGGCAGGCCACGGCTGCGGCAGGATGGGAGTCGTGCCATGATCTGTCCCCCATCCCACAGGACAGCGCACAGCCATTCCCACGGCGCTGTCGGTGCTCGAGGTGAGGCCCTGCACCTGACGGCATTGCTGCCTGGGCGTCATGGGGAACGCCTTGGCCAAACAGGGCACGTCCCTGACGGCACTGCCTGGGGACGTGTGCTGCCACACCGGACCACAGGGAGCTTCCCTGGGCGCTGCGGTGCTGGCAGGAGCCCGTACGGGCTTTGCCCTCAGCCCGTTGGCACGGCAGAATTTGGGCTGTAAGGGCCAGCTCCCAGCAACGGCTGTTGGCAGCTCTTGGAGATCAAACAGCATGTTTCCTTTTTGCTGGAGTCTTCAGGTCTCTCCCAGTTTAGGCTCTGTTTTTTCTTGTGAGCCTTGCTGGGTGCTGGACTTACCCACTGAAATCTGGCCAACAGGAAACTTGTCCTGTCGCAGCCTTCAGTCTGCCTATCCGCGTGCAACGCTTGCTGCTTTCTGAGCTTTGCTTGCCGTGCTGGTGCCGGGCACCGTGCCTCTGCGGAAATGTGTGCAGTCGCACCAAGGAGGAGGGAGATGCACAAGCCACACGGGTGTGGAGGGGGTGGCGGGGGGGCTTGCAGGGAGGCTCCCTGCAGAGCCCAGTCAGGAGCCCTGGACCCCATTTCAGCCCAGGACTGCAGCACCGGCAGTGAAGGTCTCTGCGTGCCTCTGACCCCTCCCCAGGCTACGGCCGTAGCTTCTCTGGGACTATCACATTATCCGGGTTTAGACAGGGACCCAGATTTCCTGGGATGGCAAAATCCACGTCACATGCTGCATGGCACGGTACGATCTGGGTTAGTTATCACCCGTGCCGGCTGGCGTGGGGAGGGACCTCGCTGCGCCTGCCAGCTGGGAGAGGACGGGGCTGGGCAGCCCTGCCACCCAGGTCTTCGGTGCCAGGCTCCTTCCGAACTCAGGGGCAGCAGATCTAAGGTGATGCCTTCCCAAAGCAACTTTAGCAACTTAAGAGCCTACATTTTGCTGACTTTCAGGGTGATGTCAACCGAACATACAGGCTGTGGGCTATTTTTGTTTAAAAGCCTGTTTGGGGTGGAATTTCAAAAGGATTTGACTTAACATTAGTTAATATATATTAAGTATTACATGTGCATATATTAAAAAATATATAAATATCTCTCCATGCAATGAAAGCTGTTGTGCTCGGCAGCTGTCTCCCGCTTTATCCACAGCCTCTGTCCCTCCTCCCCCCAGGAGCTGCCTCCTTGGGTTCGCTGTAGGAGCAACTACAAATTCATCTCTTTTTCTCCTGATTTTGCTCTCCTTTGCTGTTCTGTCTCCTTCTCGCAAGTGATGTCCCTGGCAGTTCAGCCCCTGCCTTCTCTCTGTCAACCCCGGGAGTCCTGCCAGCATGCCCAAACCAAGCCCGCACGCTGCAGAGGTCCCGTCACCGCAGGCCAACTCCGTTATGGTTTCCGACCGAACCATATCAAACAGCACATCCCCTCCTGGCTGCGCCAGCCCTGGCCGCTGCCCGAGGTGAACCAGGCTACAGAAGGAGAAGGAATGACATGTCCCAAGGATTGCGACAGAGAGTACCTCAGGTTATTTTCACTTATCCAGGGCACTTCTGATGAGCTGCGAAGCCCTGAGAAACCTCTGAGTTTTCTGCAAACCACCATGTGGTCTGAGCTGCGCAGTGCCCTGGCATCAGCGTCTGAGCCGGCACCAGCCAAACCCGAGGGCCCGTTCATCACGACAGAAGAACAAGAGGTCAATTTTCTGTACACTCCCATATACCTGTCCTTGTTCTCTGTCTGTTGTTGACAGCAGAGCGAACAGTGTTTTCATCGCTGAGAAACTCATCCGCAGACAGGCTGGTGCCTGTCCCGCCTGCAGGAGGTCTGCTCTGGAAGGACAAGAGAAGAAAACCTGCTCTCAGACTTCAGCCCATTGATGAGAGAAAGCAAGTCCCAGCAATTCGTGGGTATTCTGGGATAAGCCGTCCGGTCTCGGGGAGAGGAGTGCTGTGCCAGGCGTTCTGCAGGCCTGGAGATCCACGCAGAGACAGGAGAGCTGAGGGAGCCCCGCTCCCCAAGGCACGCAGCGAAGCGGTGCTTGAATTGCAAATGGGAGATGAGAAAAGCTGCTCATTGACCTTTTGTCCAAGCGCTGGAGACACAGGCCTGACCCAGCCGTTGCGTTTTTGGCTGTCACAGAACAGAGTGACAAACTCATAGAAACAGGAGGAATTTTATCGCTCCCTCGGATCCACCAATGTGTATCGCTGGCTGTTTGCAAGGGAAGCAGGCGCCGCTCAGAGCCCCTGCACGTGGGCTCAGGGCATGGCCGGCCGGGCCGGGGCGACCCTGGGGAGATGTGGGTGCTCAGGGAGCGGACCCGCCAGTACCATCGTACATGAAATTCGGATGCTTGAATGTTTTCCCGTCCTCCCCGGTCCCCTGAGTTAGGTGCAGAAGTTGGACTGGGCGAGTCTTCCTCGCTGTCTGCGTGTTTGACAAGTTGCTGTGCTGAGCGGCCATTTCCCTGCATTTTGAACACAATACTGATCCTTTTTTCCCAGCGAGGTTATCTCACACAGCCCGGGATCCCAAGCTCTGCGGGTGCTCAGAGCATTGCGGGAAGGCGCCCAGCGCATGGGGATCCTTTCCCCGCAGGAGTTCCCGGGGCCAGTGGTGCAGAGCTGGGACTGGGCTCGCTCCCTGGGGCCTTTGCACTGTTTGCTCACAGAAAGGAGATGTTATCACCTGGGGGAAGGGGGTTAAAAAGAGGTCCCTGGTAGGAAGGAGTGAGTGGATCCTGTCCCCATGGACTCTGGGGTGTGTGGGGAGCTCCCCCTGCTCACCCCTCTGCTCCCTGTCCCGACAAAATCCCATCGCAGGGAGTTGGCTCTGTATCTCATGTTGGCAATTCCCCCCCTCCCTGCATGTTTCCCAACAAACCCTAAGCCTGGAGATTTTCAGGAGTGCGACCGGCTGTCGCCTGTGAGCCCGTGTTGCCATTGCAGGTGCTCCGAGCAGCGGGTTCACGACGACCTCCCAACCACCACCATCATCATGTGCTTTGTGGATGAAGTATGGTCCACCCTCCTCCGCTCCATTCACAGCGTCCTCAGCAGATCTCCTCCGCACCTGATCGAAGAAGTCATTTTGGTGGACGACTTCAGCACTAAAAGTAGGTGAAGCTTCTTCTGCCTTTATGAGCCTATATATAACTTGAGGCCAAAATACAATTTGTTCTCTGTAATTCAATTCTGAACAGTAGAGAGAAATCACATTTTCTCCTTCCGATGTATTGCAGCGTATCCCCAGCCCACGCTGTTGTCTTTCCAGATGAGGGGGATCAGAGGCCAGATGGGCACTGGGGGTGGCTGTGGTGGATGGAGCTGCAGCTCTTGCCTAACACCCTGCCAGACTTTATCATTCACGTCTCTCCTATCCCCATCACTCACTCAAACAGCTGCTACCTTTACAGCTGTGCATTGCTGAGTTTACACTCGTGTGCTGCTTCGCACGTGTGCCAGAGGCTGGCAGAGGCACCGCGGTCCAGGAGCACCAGGGAGCTCGGTCCCACCTGACCCACACATCTTCAGCACGTCCCAGCTCGAGGGCTTGTGCGTTCATAAAGACATTGTCGCCCCTCTCTGTGCAGTTTCCAGATGAGTTCCCCCCTTGTTTTCAGTGCTGGCGGCAGGGGAGGAACAGTACGCACTTCCCAGGTCGCTCAGAGAACAGAGTAGTTGCAGTAAAAGCGGTGGTGAGCTGGGCATCTGGCGTGCACAGTGGCTTTGCGTGTGTATTCACAGGCATTTCAGATGATATCGAACCTCTGCTTTGTAGCGCTTTGGCTCTCTGCTGACTTCAGCCCTTAAAAATTTAGGAATGATGTAATTTTCCAACTGCTGGTTCTTCAGGGAAAGTGCTGTCTCAGACGAACCTCCGAGCTCATGCCACGCACACAAAGAGCCTGCAATGCAACAAGGCAGTAGGTGCAAAAAGGAGGAAAAAGGCTCGGTGTGCTAAGTTTTAAAATAATCATTAAAACATATTCATACCATTTCCCCTTAAAAGAATCTTTTCAAGTTTCCTCTTTACTTTCTCCCCATGACCTCCCTTTGTATCTGCTCGTTAGCCAGCGAACATCTGAACCGCTGGGTTTGCAGCCCAAACCCTGCCAGCGCGAGTGAATTACGGAAAGCTGTGCGCGGCATTGCTGTAATCCAAGCAGCAGCAGCAATAACCGACAGAAACGTGTCGGCAAACGTTTCACCTTTTGGAGCCTTTCAAAGCTTTTAACTGGCTTTTGAAATGCAAACAGTTGTTATATTCTCCTGAAGAAAACCAAAGGGCATCAAGCGATGCCCAGCAGTGAGGGAGGCTGGGGCCCTCCCCGCGGGCAGGACGAGGTAAGTGGGTGCCTGGCGCCAAAGGAAGCGTTTGGGGCAGCGGCAGCACCGCAGCAGAGGCTCCGGGCTCCTCTGCCAGAGGGGAGCCGCCTGCAAACAGGACCCCTCGGTGCTCGGGTCTCCCAAAGCATCTTTCTCACACCCTCTTTTTCCTCAGAGCTTCCCACCAGCTGCCCCCACAGCCACAGGAAACCATGACAAAAGTAACCTGAAAAGTAGTGATGCACCGCAGCAAACCCTCATGCAGTTTAAACCCGGGCGGAGTCTTTAAATGCGGTGCTTAATATCAAGAAATTTGTAGAGCACAAAAAAATATTTTTTTAGGCAAAGGAAAAAAAAATTACAACCAGATTTTAATTGCAATTATAGTACATTGAAGAGGAAAATTTAATTTTGGAGCCTTTGAACAATCGTTCGATACCTGGTTTGGATCATGAACTGCCTAAGTGAGGTGACTCCTGGCCTGTCACCAAAAGCCCTGCGCTTGCTGCTCTCCACTCTCCACGCCTCCTCGGTGCAACAAGTCGCTGTGCTCGCCCAGCACCGGGTACGGCTCTGCCTTTGCTGCGTCCGCCGGGTGTGTGCCGATGCGGAGCGGCGCCGCTGCGCAGGGAGCAGGAGATGACGCCACCAGCCGCGGCCCCGACCTGTGGGGCAGATGCAGGGCAGCCCTTGGCGAGCCCCCGGGACCAAGCAGCACACCCGTCACTGCGTGTCGCGAGGCTCGTCTCCAGCAGAGATTTTTAAACTCGGCAACTTCAGTCTAAACCTGCTGGCACTGATGCGGCAGGGAGTTTCACCGGAGAGCAGGCTCTGACCGCGACGCCGTGCACCAGAAGCCCTGCAGCTGTGCCCAGATGTTCGCGCCCCAGACCGCAGGACCCCTGGGGTGTGTCCTGGAGGTGCTTCCAGGGAAAATCTGCCCACAGCTTTTCACCCCCGGGAGCAGGCGTGAGGTGGGTAAGTCACCCGCTCTGCTTCTCCCCTCTGCAGAGTACCTCAAGGAGAAGCTGGACAAATACATGTCGCGGTTCCCAAAGGTGAAGATCCTCCATCTGAAGGAGAGGCATGGTCTAATACGGGCCCGGCTGGCGGGAGCGGAGATGGCCAAAGGTAGGACGAACGCCATTTTACAGCCCCGTCTGGGCCCCCCAGGGATGCCGATAAGCCCATCTCCAGCACTGAGTTTTAGTCCCTCCTAACGACCTAAGGCCATCCTTTCCGTATGCAAAGCACGAGGGTCTGACAAGGGGACGAGCTGCAGCTTGGCCGGCACCTCAGCACGGCAGTCGGGATCTCCGGCTGTGCCGTCCCGGCTCTGCGGCCCGTGCAGGCCAGGCTGTGCCGGCACCAAAACATCCATTTCTGCTAAGAGCCACCCTGCTTCGCTCTGCGATGGCCGAGCGGTGACAACATGCGCTGGGCTGCGGCGGGGAGGGTTTTGGGAGCCACGGAGGGTTGTGGCACCGTCGGCAGCACCCTGAGCCCATGGGGACGCCGGCCGGCGTGGGAGGGGGACAGGGCACCCGAGGCCTGATATTGCCCGGCCGCTGCCGCAGGCGCCGTCCTGACCTTCCTGGACTCGCACGTGGAGTGCAACGTGGGGTGGCTGGAGCCGCTGCTGGAGAGGGTCCGCCTGAGCCGGGCCAAGGTCGCCTGCCCCGTCATCGAGGTCATCAGCGACAAGGACATGAGGTAAGGCGGCTCGCGCCCTGGGAAACCCCAAGTCCCTGCCAGTGGCTTGAGCAAAACCTCTTACTGGGACCAGCACCGTGTTAACTGCAGCATGACGCAGGTCCAGACCTCCGGAGTGGCCCTCAGCAGCGTTCCGCGAGGGATGCGTAACTGCTGTACACCAGAAATGAACGTCAGTGGTGGACGTGGCCCCTTATTCATCACACATACCTTTTCCCTTTTTTAAGACTTTTAGTACATGAAGAGGATTCCTGATGAAATTTGTTAAAATCCTGTTTTAATTATGTACAGATATTCATCTTCGCTCATTAAGGGTGACATTTCAATCAGGACTGTGACTCAGAATTAGTCATCCTGATCTTTCCTCCGTTTAGTTACATGACCGTGGACAACTTTCAGCGTGGGATTTTTACTTGGCCAATGAATTTTGGATGGAGGCAGATTCCACAAGAGGTCATCGAGAAAAATAAAATCAAGGAAACCGATATAATAAGGTAAAAAAAAAAAGCAAATGTGAGAGCTTTGTGAACCAACCCGTTCCCTTGTTAATAATTTAGCCACAGAGGCTCCTTCGAGGCCAAATGTCCCTTTGCTCGTTAGGACAGCAGAGGCAACGGTACGCTGTGGGCAGTCACATCATCAGTGACGGGCAGAGCCCAGCCAGCCTTTCTCACCTCTTGCGGCACTGCTGGTGTTTCGCCGGTGCTGCCAGGGCTGAGGGAACGTACCCTTGTGTTTTTCTCTCCCATACCCCATTACGGCTTTCAGACTGGGTAAAGCCACCCAAATATCATCTATTTTAACGTTGCATCTCTCAGCCTGCAGTCAAGTGACGAATCGGGTGGTCCTCGCTGTCTCTGTAAGTGCAGGCTCAGGCACCGTCCCTGCAGCTTCTCCATGATTCCCTCGTCAAAGGGAGGGGAAAGGGACGGGCCCTTCCCGACCAGCTGACGTGCCGTGTGGCTTCTCTGTTCCCAGGTGCCCGGTCATGGCAGGTGGCCTGTTTTCCATCGACAAGAAGTATTTTTTTGAGCTGGGAATGTACGACCCAGGCCTGGATGTTTGGGGAGGTGAAAATATGGAGATTTCATTCAAGGTATGTCACGCTTACACACCTGCATCCCACCAGCCTGGCTGGGGTGCTTGGGGTTCAGCCAGGGTCTCCCCGGGCAGCCCCGTGCGGGAGACCCCGTCCCTCCCGGCAGTTTACTCACTTCTCTGCTCCTGTTCTGGCTTGCACAAAGCCAGCACCTGACATTTGTCCGTGTTTCTATCAAAGCAACCTCTGTTTCTCAGGTCTGGATGTGCGGGGGAGAGATTGAGATTGTTCCATGCTCCAGAGTTGGGCACATTTTCAGGAACGACAATCCTTATTCCTTCCCGAAAGATCGGGTGAGAACGGTGGAGAGGAACTTGGCCCGCGTTGCGGAGGTCTGGCTGGACGAGTACAAGGAGTTATTCTACGGCCACGCTTACCACTTAGTCTTGAAAAACTTGGATGTTGGCGACCTGACTCAACAAATCCAACTGCGAAAGAAGCTTCAGTGCAAAAGCTTCAGGTGGTACTTGGAGAACGTCTACCCGGACCTGGAAGCTCCCCTGGTTAAAGCCAGCGGGCTGGTACGTACCCGAATGACTTGGTATCCTTCATTTAAACGTGTTGCAGCGGCTGGCGAGGGACCTGGGACAGGGCAGCGTCCCAGTACGCTGTCTCGGAGTTGCTTCCCTGACATTTGGTAACCGTTTTGAAGGTTTAATGTGTCGCGGTGCTGTGGATTCCGCAGCGGTGTGGTAAAGAAGCGGGTCCCGGGTCCCGGAGACGGTTCCCGCGGAGGAGGCAGCGCAGCGTTCCCACGCCCGGCCCGTGCAAGCAGCGGCGCTGGGCCACGCGTGTGCGGGGCGGGAGGCCCGGCCAGCTCTGGCCACGCGTGTGCGGGGCGGGAGGCCCGGCCAGCTCTGGCCACGCTCTCCGGCCGCGGCGGGAGGGAGCAGCTCCTCTGGGGGCAGCGCGGGCAGGAGGGGCAGGCAGCAGGCGGGCAGGTTTGTACCGGTGCTCTGCCACCAGCAGAGCGCAGCACAAATCCGCTTTTCCTCGGCGCGCTGCCTGCAGCCGGGCGGGGCGGCAGCCGGGCCGCGTCCGGCCGTTTCTCCTGCGCAAAGCCCTTGGAGCACGGGTTGGGTTGTGTGCTCTGTCCTGCCTCCCCGCCGGCTGCCGGGGTGCGTGAGGAGCGTAACCGGTCGGGCTCCGTTTCTCCTCCGCCATCCCTCCAGGTCCGCGCCGGGGAACTCGTGGTGCTCTCTGGCACTGGGGCCTGCTGGTGCAGCTGCTCCGCGGTGCTCAGCGTCGCTTCACCAACAGGGCAAGGTGAATTAAATAAGAATAAAATGTGGGTTCTGAATTTGGCCCAGCCCTGAGCCTCAGCAGAGTATCAGCTGATACTTTGAAGGTTCAGAAAGCTCAGATACTCAACCCAGAAAAGATACTACATCGACCGCAACCTAGATACAATTGCAGTAACAAAAGTAAAATATCTGGTTTGTCAGAAAAACTACAGCGATGCCAGGAATGAAAACCAAAGGGTCTGCTGCTTTCCCCACCCGTCCCCATCTCCCAGGAGCCATGGCAGGAGCAGCACTTGCCAAGAGGAGGTGGCCAGGAGCCGGTGACCACAGGACTGGCACGGCCAGGGGAGCGAGAACAAGAACTGCCTGTCCCCTCCATCCCTGCCAAGGCACACGGCCTCCGGTTACTGCACCAGCCCTTCTGGGAGCCAGGGGAAAGCACAGCAACCATTTGGCCGTGTTTCAGGCTTGTCTGTGGACCAAGGGCATAACGTGAAGGTTCCCCGTCACGGGGATCCCTAGGGATCAAGTGCGGCTTTCTGCCAGCCGCAGCCGGTGCGTTACTTTTGTGACCGAGCGTGCAGGTGTGGGAGGGAAGCTCTGCAGAGAGCACGGGGAGTGACGCCGTGCTGCCTCTGGGTGACCTCTCGGCACTCGTGGAAAAGCTACAGGAAACTGCTGGTTTCGGGCACTTCAGCCCATTACGAGCGGTGCGTCTGTTCGGACGTGTCCGTGTGTCTCAGCGTGGCAGCAGCGGCCGGTCGCTGCTCAGAGCAGCTGCAAGCACACGAACCGAGGGAGGGCTGTCTGCTGGGGCAGCCGCTCCGAAACTGTTGTGGCTGAAAGCCTGCGTCCCTGCGTTGCCTTCTAGAAAGCACCGTTTGAATTGGACGGAAGGCTTCAGTGAAACATTGGCTTAAGTGACATTCTTTAAAAAGAATTAGCAGTAATAGTCTTGAGAACATAAAAAAATAGAAATTTCTTGAGAAATACTCACTTTTTCAGCTCTTTGGTTTCAGTCAGGGCAATAAAACTTAATGTCAAATTCAGTGCAAAGCAGTTAGACCATATGAGAGACCTCTGTTTCACCTGAACCAAAACCTCAGCTTTTCAGAGGTGTTTGGGAAAATTTTCAAGATATTGCCTTGCTTTGTCCTGATTTAGGCCACCTGAATCACTCTTTTATCTTCATTCTCAAAATTTAATAGGGCAGAAAATCTGTTTTTCAGCTAGCTCTGCAAATTCCAGCTGTGCTGAACACTGTCCAAAGTTACTTGAGAACTGTTTTCTGAATAGCCTATTTATTCACCGGGATTAATTCACAAGTTCTTCAGAAAGTTTGAAAGAGAAGGAATGACATTTGCAAGGAATCGGAGATGTGAGCAGCCCCGACTGACGCACCGCCGGGTTGTCTGAGGAGCCGGTGCCTGCAGACCGCGGCCGACCAAGCCCTCCGCAGCCATGAGTCCTGCAGCGTGGTGGGCTTCAGCCGGGAACCGGAGGGGACCGGCAGAGCTCAGTCCAGTGCTTTCAGCTTTCCAACGTAATCCCCCGTCCTGTGAACACGCCGTACGAATGGCGTTAAGGGGACGCTTCGTGCAGAGCACGGCCAGGCAGTGGGATGCCGGCTCACGGGTGAGGGACGGCCGGAGGGAGGAAGAGCAAAGAGAAGCCGAGCAAGGAGCAGAGCCTGGTGCTCCCTCGCAGCAAGCTGAGGGCTGACTACACGTGTATTAGTACAGTATAGTGCGCGTGTATACACGCTCAGAGAAGCAGCCGGCCTGCGCTACCCTGGGTGCAGCGCTCACTCGTCCTCTCTTTCTCCCCACCAGTGCGAGGCAATGGCAGTTCAGTTAAAAACAGCTTAGTGATGATGTTCCTGCCAGGGTTCCCCACTTTGGGGGACCGTGTCTGCATTTCCCCATTGATGAGGGGTACCAAGACAACCAACCTGGATGGAAAACAGGAAGAGTTAGCGCGGGGTGAGGCGCCCAACGCAGCACATATAGTGATGGAGTCATTCCCTGGGGCTGGCTGCAGGGTCCGTGGTGGGCTGCCAGAGCCCGGGGCCCCGTGCCCCCGCTGCTCGCCTCCTTCACTGTGTAACAATGGGAAGGGATTCTGCAGTTGTTACTGCTGGGAGCTGTTGTTTTTGGGATTTGCGGAACAGCAACATGAGCTATGTCCAAACCCCCAAAAAAGAACATGTCTCATCCAGCCTTGAAGGTTTCTGGAAAGGGCTAGTTTCAAGCTTCTCTCGGTAGAAAAACGTGTAACAGACCAGATGTGCATTTGCACACCCCTCCAAGGACTATGACACATCATCTCTGCTTTGCTCAGTTAAGTGGACAGTATTAATCAGTGTCCTGTGAATCCAGCAGGTTAACGGCACTGTAACAGCCTCTCCTCTTTCTTGGGAATTTATGTCTAAATTTGCATTTCGTTGCTATTTTCCAGCTTGTTAACATAGCCGCAGCGAGATGCATCACTGTGGAAAACACCACTCTAGCTTTTGAGGCGTGCGATGTTAACAACAAGGTAAGGATACCCTGCACACTCAGTACGTAATACTATTTTTAGTGCATGGCAGAGAGCTCCTGTACCTCCCCATGGTGACCTGCCCCTCCCCGGGAGCTAATGCAGTCCTTCCCACCGGGGGACACGCCAGACGATGCCTGGGAGCAGCGAGGGGCAGGAGTTGCCTGTTTGCAAAGCCTGTAGCCAAGCAACAGCCCCAGAACCAGCAAATTCAGCTGGAGTAGGAAAGTTTGATAAAGCCCTGAGCCTGCACATGAAAACAGGGAGAAACATTTTAAATACAAGCCTGTGTTTTGTGTGCTGCTGCAAAACATCCAGCTGCAGACTGTTGCTAGATGGGAAGCAGCCGCTGTGGACAACCTTTCCCCTCCTTTTAGGCAGTGTTTCTTGGGCAGTTCCCCGCTAATTGCTCGCTGCTCTGGCGCAGGCAGCATGTGGATCGGGGCCCGTCGCGTTTGGGGGTTTATCCATTTGCAGCCCAGTGCTGGGGTGCAGCCAGGCAGGTGGCAGGGCAGAGGAGCACCCAGCTACCGCATCTGGGCTGCCGCGGCAGCAGTCGCTCCCAGAGCCTGCGCCAGGGCTGTCCTGAGCTTTTGAGCTCTGCAGATCCATAGGAAAGGTCTTCCTATGGATCCCAGTCCTGGGTGAGGGCAGGAGGAAGGCGGCGAGAGCCTCTGCCGGCTGCTTGCCAGCCCCGAGCAGCCAGCCCTGCCGACGGAAGGTGAGCGGGATCACAGCTCTCCCCGGTCTCTCCCCACAGAACCAGAAGTTCAACTACACCTGGCTGAGGCTGATCCGGCACAGAGAGCTCTGCGTCGCCCCGGCCGGCGCTGCGGGGGCGCTGGGCCTGCGCCACTGCGAGGACAGGAGCCGCAGCCTGACGTGGCTGCACAGGTCGCTGGCCGCCTTCCAGCCGGAGCTGGTAAGTGAAGCGCTGGCGAGGGCGGCCCCAGCCACAGCCCGTGGTCCCTGGTTTGGGGTAGCGTGCCGGCGTGCAAACTGTGGGGCAGCTGCAGCCCGGCGCGGGGTGTGCCCCTTCCACCTTCACTGGGGCCAGCAGTTGGAAGTCTGAAGAGCAGCTCAGTGGCTGGTGAATGCTGACCGAAGGAATTACGATGCCTTACCTTCTGATGTCACAGTCATTGTGTCATATTAATGATGTGAAGTGCATTTACTACATGCACAAAGACTGAACTTTTGCCCAGACGACACTCTACGTGTCATTTCAGGAGCATTTCGTCTAGGTATTAACCACATGGTCATAGAAACGCCGCAGTGCTAGGCGGTGACACGAAGTGTCCCTCACCTTTGGCAGCACTTGCAGCGTCACCTTGCTGGCCACGTGGGTTAAGCAGGTAAAGCTGAGCAGATGTGAAGAGCAAAAGGATGGAGAACAGACTCTTCGTTCTTTCATAATCCAATTTACTGCCCCAGCATTTGAACTTCACTGCTGAATTACCTAACATGTTTTTCAGCACAGTGAATGTGCTTTGAGTTCATCAGCCGAGAAACTCAAAATTACTCAAATGCGTCTCCTGCCATACGTTCCCCTATATTGCAAATACCATCTGGAGTGATTTCCTTTGCATGGTAATTACCGTTCGGACAGCGAGGGAACTAATCTTCCCATTTCCAGTGAAGGAAAAGCCATGGAGCACAGAAGGTATGGCGTGATCCTGGCTTGGCGACAGGTGCAGGCTTTGGATCCCACCCAAAAGTCCCTGCAAAGAGATCTTGCCTGTTAGGGAAATGCAAAACAAAAGGGCACACCATAAAGAATCAAGCCTTCTCGGTGGAAAAATAGAGCTGCTGCTGTGTGAGTCCCACTACCTAAAGCCTTCTCTCTCTCTCGCCCCTGCAGACGGACCACATCGTCTCTGAGCACCTCCAGCCGCCCGCCTGCTTGGAAGTGGATCCCTCTCACAAAGCCCTGAGGGTAAATGCCTGTGACTCCGCAAATCCTTATCAAAAGTGGCAGTTTGGCAATTACTATGCAGACTGAAGGGAACACAGTGGAACCAGAAACGCTGTGTTTTCGTCTTGTGAATTCAGCAAGGACATCTGTGCGACTTGTGACAGCAATTACAAAACTGGAAGTTCATTTCCAAATGATAACTGAAATCCGTAATTTAAACCAGCATATTGAGAGATCAGAACACCAAGAGCAGCACATCTGGTTTAACGACGTCTGAAACAGGTAGGCGTGGTTTTCCCTCACTGTGGGAGACTGGCAAAAACTCAAATAATTTTCTGTATTATTAAATGGAAATATTTTTTGAAGTCTCCCATCCTACCATAAGCAAACCTTCATCAGTTCCCCCTGGACCACAGCATAAGCTACAGAAATACTTCCAGGGCTCTGTAGTCTGTAAACAGCAAATTGGGTTGCTTATTCTTCCAGAGAAAACGGAAGTTTTTTGACCAATGCATTAAAAAAAAATCCATCAGACATGCCTGTGCTGAGTCTGGCCGCAGGATCCTGCCCTGTGGGATCCGTTGCCTCTGACAGACGAGTACCAGGGTTCCATTAGGAATCGATTGCTTATTGAAAAAGCTTTCTTTTAACAACGAGAGGCAAATGTGGGTCGATAAGCTGCCCAGCAGAGGAGGTAAACTGGGGGCTGCAGAAGAAGCAACGGGCACACTCGCCTGCGCCCTGCAGACAGCGAGGACACGTGTGCCTCGCTGTGCTTGGAGGCGAGAGGGGCGCCGGGGAGGCAAACCGGGGGCTTACCCCTCTTCGTGCCAGCGGCACACACCAGCCGGGGAGCACCTCGCCCCAGGGCGGCCGGGCTGTCTCCACCCTGGGGCTGCCGGGGCCCCAGCCGCTTCCCTGAGCCCCCGTGGCTTTTTCGGGGCTCCCCCAGGACTCCTTGGCTCGGGGCAAGGAGTGCCGAGGCATTGGGTCGCGCTGGGGCCGGTGATGTTTGCTGCGGCCCCAAGCAGGGTGGCTCACCCTGCTCCTGCCAGGCCTTTCCCAAGGAAGCTTTCCCAGGCCAGGCAGCTCTCCCCAGCGCGGCGTCCCCCACCATGGGCAGAGGGAGGGCAGGGACCTCCGGCAGGACGTCTCACAGCCCAAACCTCTGGATGGGGGAAAACCCCACTGAACTCAGCGAGGGCTTCCGCTCAGAAAGGGCTGCAGAACACGTGCGTTTCACGGGAGCCCTCGCAGAGGTGAAACAGCATGACGAGACCCCATCCCCACACCCCAAAGTCCCTCTGACCTACCATCACAGGCACTAGTTCTCCTTACCGAGAAACGTTTTATCCCCAAAAGCTGTCACCACCTTTTGAAGGAACAGATTTGATAGAACAAATTCTGCAGTGACAGGACAGTTTGAGCCAGGATACGTAGCACCAGTGTGTCCCAGACGGGATTTCTTCCCCCGTTTCTGTTCGGAAGTTCCCGCAGCGGGAGGCTGCTCCCCGTACGGCTGCGGTGTCGCTGAGGAAGGCAGCGCTCCTCCTGCCCCCCCTGCCCCGCGCTGCGACAAGGGGCTTCTCCAGCACCAGCCTTTGGGGATACGTGGGGCTGGGCATCCCTCGTTCTCACGCCGCTGTTGACCACAGCCGAGCCTCCACCATCCCGTGTGCACAGAACACCTCCTGCCTCTGCTTTGATTTGTCAACAGCATAACGTTAACTCTCACGTGGCGGATCAATGCTGACAGCATCTGACCGGCCCAATCTGCCAAAATATTGACTGGCCCAACAGATTTTCCCGGCTGGCTCCTATTCCAACCGTCTTCCCGATTTTCTCTCCCTCCTTTAGCGCAGCTAGCCTGCAGTCACTATCAGAAAAATGACACAGATGTTGTTTGTGCAGTCATCTTTTATCAGGAGTGTGAATTTCATCAGATTCTGTTTGCTGACATTCAATCACTTGTCACCCAGTAGGCACCAAATGGTCCTATGTCACGGTCACGGCCCCTTGCCAGGCTTGACACTTGCACTGCGATTCCCGCTGCTGTAAATGCTCCCTTCCATCTTGGGATCTTTTGCTGAAAGACTGGAGCGTGCCTGGGGGGCTGCTGGCCGGGACTGCGGCCCTGCTGTGGCGGTGTCGCCGCTGTGGCGGTGTCGCCGCTGTGACGGTGTCGCCGCTGTGACGGTGTCGCTGCTGTTACGGTATTGCGAAGCGTTCAGACTGCACCACTTGGCCGAGTCTGCCAGACGCGAGAGCGGTTTCTTCCAGCAGACGTGGCAGTAGGGATCTCACTCCTCCCCAGCGAGCTGCCTGCTCCTTTGGCCCTCTCCACGCACGGCGCCTGGGCGTGCATCGCACCTCGGGGCACTAGGAGGTTTTGGGGCCGCGCAGGGTTTGTGAGTGTTAAGGGGGGGGGGGCACCCCGAGTTGGCAATGGGAAACAGGCACAGCCTTCCGAACGAGAACAAATGCCTCCTGAGCTGCGGCAGGAGAGGCACAGCGCGTCGTGCTGTGCTTCCATCAATGAGTACCCTGAATTAAAGTGGCCGCGGCTGGAGGCCCCATTTGGTTTGTTTAAAAAAAAAAAAAAAGCAGCTTAAAAAAAGGGAATAAATGATAATAGTCGAAGCTTCTTCCTCTGAGCCCTGTGTGTTAACTCTGTTCATGATGACCGACTCGGACCCTTCCTAGGGGCTCATCTGCCGAGTTAACTGCCAGGCTGAACCGCAAAACATCACCCCGGGAAGAACCTTTACGGCACCAGTTTCCCCTGATTTATGGCTGTGTTTTGGAGTCTCATGTAGTGCGCTAGTGGTGCAGGCAACAGCAATAGCTGGAGCTGGCTGCTGTGCCCCACAGCTGCTGCAGATGTTGTGGCAACTGGCAAGTTTCCGCCAAAGTGGTTTAATTCCCGTTTGAGTTCAGCGTTCAGTGCTGCTAGAAACAGCCCCCAAAGGTGAGCCAGCACCAGGCGGCAGTGTCCGGAGAGGGTGCAAAGGCGTCACGACCTCCGAAAGGGTCCACGCCTTACCTGCCAGCAGCCCTCATCTGGCTCCGAAAACGGAGAGCAATTATTTTCAGGCTAAGGCTGGGTCTGCAGTTACCGTGTCCTGGAGCTGCGTGTCCTTGTCAGCACCCCCACTGGCTTTTCTGCCTGAAAACGCCTCTGCTCCAAGGGGCAGATTTTCAGGTCTGTGGGTGCCCTTTCCCCTCGCGCGCCCCTGTGCACCCCCTGATTTCCGTACGGCACCCACCCACCCGGAGGGTTAGGCAGAGGCGGTGTGTTTGTAGGAAAGGCCCTCAGGCCCCTAGAGCATCCCAGGACTTTCAGTTTTAGTTGTCAGCTACCAAGGAAAGCAAGAGAGGGAGTTGCAGTTCGCAGCTGATCAAACACTGCTTTCCAAGGAAGTTAAAAAATTAGTCCAAGTTTCTTGAAAGTCTCGGCGAGAATCCACGCTGAGCTGGAGCCCGAGCCCACAGGCAGTACACCAAACACCTCATCCCTGCACTTGCCCAGAACCCCTGGGAACTGTGTTTTAACTGTCACCTAGGGTATAAGCCAAATGTTAAAACTTGCAGGCAGACATATGATAAAAGGAGAAAAAAAAAAAATAAAAAATCTGCCTTTTACTAAAGCGAGCAGGGGCCCCGGCCGGAACTCCGGCGTTCCGTCCCATCGCATGTCTGTGCTGCCCTGGGCTTTCCCTCGCGCAGCCCCAGCGTGGAGCCCGCAGCAGAGCCGGGTGTTCGCATCCCGCCTGGCCAGCCTCGGCGGCTTTTCCAGGGCCGGGCACGAGCACCCCCGTGTCCTGTGGACCCCAGCAGAAACCAGGGATGGGCAGAACCTCAGAACGCCTTAAAAACTCCAGCTTCTCAGCGACACGCGGACGTACTCGCTTTAGCCCTGATTTTTATTTCGTTTTGGGGTTTTGTTGTTTTCCTCCCCACTGCATTTTTTAATTGCAGCAAAGCAAATCTGTTGTTGACGTTCTGAGGTGCAGATGGGGCCGGACAGCGTGGCGGGGAGGCAGCGGCCGCCAGCCCCACCTCGGCAGGCGTGCAGATACTGGAAGCCGAGGCTGGTCAGTCCGGCGCAGCGCTCGGCCGCCCGCCGCCTCGGCGAGTCACCGACAGCGCAGGCAATGGTCACGTCTTTGAGAAATGTGCTGCTCTTACAGGAACCGCTGCGAGGGGAGCGATGGGGGGCAGCTGTCAGCCGGCAAACAAACCCGCAGTATAAGTTCACACAAGCAAACCTCTGAACTTCCACAAACCAAAGAGCGAATAAACAAGTGTGAATAGCACAATGAGGGCTGTGTCTGGTTTGTACAATACAGAATTGCCATTTATTATTTTCACATTGCCAATAAATAATTGCCTTTATGCAGAACAAAAAAAGTCAAAACGATACTCAGTGTTGCTGGAGATGTAAAACTAATCGTTAAAAAAGCGCTTATGGCTGAAGGAGGCCACTGCAGCTGAAGTCGGGGTCTAGCTTGGTTCTTACCTCCTCTCCCTTTGTCAGCTGCTCTCCGCTTTCCCAGATGCTGTCTCAGATGACATTTGCAAAGACTAGTCCCAACTCAAGACAAATCTGTCTGTGAAAAAGACTGCACTGTAGTTACACAAAGATTTTTTAAGACTGGAGAAAGTTTGTATTCAGGTGACACAAAAACAACTTATGCATAAAACTTGCCTGGCTTTGACAAAAAAGAAAAATCTTTAAAATTTTGCATCTAAACTTAGCATGAAAATTGAGAAGACACGTAAGAGAGTCTAAACTGTCGGCATTTGGAAAATGCAGGTTTCTGGTAGCAGCCATTTTTCCCGGGTGAGCACCGAAGCACACGCAGGCACGTGCCGTGCACCTCGCACCGTGTAAGCCGCTGCCCTGGGCTGGCGCAGACCCCAGCTGGGCCACTGTGGATGGCACCAGTCACCAGTACCATGTCCCCAAAGGCCCCCGGGCTGCTGGGGCTGGGCTCCGCAGCCGGCCACCACTGACGGCACTGCCCACGGCCGCGCGGGGAAGACGGTGGGGAAGAGGAGCTGCTTTGTCGCGGGCAGCGATTTGGGCTGGCTGCACCCGTGGTTGCACACTACCGTCCGGAACAGGCGGGCTGGAAGGCAGCGCTGCGTGCACCCGGCGGTGCCCACGGCGCAGACTGCGGCAGCAGGCGATGGCGTGTCTAAAGACGTCCACGCTGACACCTCTCACCCCAACGGGCAGAGGCCAGCGGATGGTACCAGCCCTGTCTGGTGCTGACTACAGTGGAATAAGGAATCCAGCTGTGGGGGTGCTGGGGTGGCGGGGGAACAGGGGCCTTGATGCCCTCCCATCTTTTTTAGTTGCTGCACATCAGCATCTACCCACAAATGCAAATATCCCTCCGTCCCACCAGCACGGTGGAAATGGACGGTGGCTGGCAGGAGGCGGCTGTCAGTGCTCCGTGAGATGCCAGCACGGATGGACAGCAAAACAGAGCACGCTGCGGTTGCAAACAGTCGTCTCTTTTATTATTCACGCTGCCCTGGCCAGTGCTACTGGAGCTGCTGCACTGCCAACTCATTACCAGCACGGCTGACGGCATGGATCACGTGTGTGTCGGCAGCTAGAGAAGCCCCAGCCAGTTCAAGACATCCTATTGTTTGAATATGGTTACAAAAGTTGGATAGAAAATAAGAGGATAAACTTTAAATCAAGTGGTATTATATTTAGCAAACTGATTATTTATTTTCCTCCACTATGGATGTCTCTGCCCGCTGTCAAAGCAAAGATGTTAAATTTTCACAGTGAATTATGAAATCATATACAAAAAGGAAAAAAGCAGTGACCTCACGTTGTGTGAAGAGACACGTCTTGGGGAAACAAAAAAGAAAAGACCAGAGTGAACGCTCGGCTCATTAAGCAATTCACCTCAGTTTATAAGTGCATCATGGATTCAAATTCATCGATTCGCTGTTTGGTGTTTCCTTTTCTAATCCTCCGGTAGGAGATTGTGTTGTATCTGGAATAGCTGTGTCTGGAGATATCATTTTTTTTCCCCAGGCTGGGCTGCTCCCCTGGTTTCTCTGCCTGGGAGTTGGAGCCCGGGCTGGTCGGGGGAGATGCCTCCTTGCTGCTGTCTTGCTGCTTTAGACAGGACGCCTCGCTGTTCTCCTTCTTGATTTCAATCACCTGAACTTCATCCTCTTCAGTGTCCTCCTCCTCCTCCTCCTCCTCCTCCTCCTCCTCAGCTGCGTTCCCTCTCCCATCGGCGCTGGCTTCAAGGGTCTCCACTGCCTCCGCGCCAGGGCTGGCCGCCGTCCCCTCGCTGCCCGGCCCTGCAGCAACACAGAGGGAGCGGGGATGAGGCCGGGCTCAGCACCCCCTTCCCGCCCCTCATGTAGCGTCGCTCCCCCAGAGCTCCCGTCCCCCAGGAGCTGCCTGGCGAGGGGCACCCCCGTCTGCAGGCTGAACGCCCGTGGCCTCGGCTGCCTGGGCCTGCTTCAGAAGGGCCCGGGAACGCTCACACCGCTGCGCAGGCCGCCCGCCCTGCAGGCTGTAATGCCCGGCCCTGCTGTGCCCCCTTCCCTCGGAGCCCGCCCCTCGGCCAAAGGGGAGGCCGTGAGGGGGAGCCCGGAGGAGGGACGAGCGGCACGGCCCGGCCCGGCCCCGCACCCCCGGCCCACGGACGCTGCCTCCCCGCACCACCGGGCCCTGCCGGGGGGCCCGGAGGGAGAGCGAGAGGGAGAGGAGGGAGAGAAAGGGAGAGGGGAAAAAGGGGGGCAAGGGAAAAGGGGGAAGAGAAAGAAAGACGGGAGAAAGGAAGGGAAGGGGGAAGAGAAGGGAAGGGATGGGTTCTGCAGCACCCAGCCGCCCCGGTGATACAGCGGGACCGGCACTGCCCCCCCCCCCCCCGGACTGGCACTGCCCCCCCCGGACTGGCACTGCCCCCCCTGGAACCGGCACTGCCCCCCCGGGACCCGGCACTGCCCCCCCCCGGGACCGGCACTGCCCCCCCGGGACTGGCACTGCCCCCCCTGGAACCGGCACTGCCCTCCCGGGACCCGGCACTGCACCCATCGAACCGGCACTGCCCCCCCCTGGAACCGGCACTGCCCCCCCTGGGACCGGCACTGCCCCCCCGGGACTGGCACTGCACCCATCGAACCGGCACTGCCCCCCCTGGGACCGGCACCGCCCCCCCCGGGACCCGGCACTGCCCCCCCCCGGGACCGGCACTGCCCCCCCGGGACTGGCACTGCACCCATCGAACCGGCACTGCCCCCCCCTGGAACCGGCACTGCCCCCCCGGGACCCGGCACTGCCCCCCCGGGACTGGCACTGCCCCCCCTGGAACCGGCACTGCCCCCCCGGGACCGTCCCTCCTCCGGGGGTGGCCCACCAGGCCGAGATGGTGATGGGCTGTTCGGCACGTTTCTGCTTTAAATGATGCTTTAGTGTCGCAAGGAATGGTCTATTCACCATTTTGCCTGTGGGGTCCTGAGTATTAATTAGAGTAAATTGGTTAGGTACTAAAAAGCTGCCTGCAATTTAGAGATAAAGTGCTTGTGGCTGGGGAGAGGGGGTGCGGGGGACTGGGCAGGATCGTTTAATAGGTTGTATCGTGCACTCATAAAGCAGCACAGCTGGAATATGGATGTCAGCTCCCAGTGGGAAAGCCTCCATCATGATTCACCTCCCCACAACCTATGCCGTTGCTATGAAATATTATTTTGCCCGTGACAAATGTTCGTATATTTTTTCCTTTTCTTAATGAAGGCAAAGTTCCTGTTTACAGGGCACGGCCCATACATCTCTTAGAGCTACGTTCAACCACGCTAACTTTGCCAGGACTGCGACAGCGACTCTGGGTTGTTAATCCGCTCTTCTCCGAGGAGGGGTTTCGTATTTATGTGGCAGCTGACATACAAAAAATACCAACTTACTGCGGCCAGGTGGAGGTGTAAATGACAGGAGGGGTCCAGCACAGCCTCCTTGTTGGAGGAGAGGCCGCATTTTGCACAGTATAATTACAGATGTTCACCTATGTGCATACACTCGATAGATGTTAATGTCCTGCCGGGGCCGGGCAGCAAGCGCCCCGCTGCAGCCCCACGCGTGGCAGGAGGCGGGTGTGAGGGCCAGCCGTGGCTCCGCCTGGTTTTTACCATTTTCACCTCGGAACGAGTAGAGAGACCCGGGGGCAGATGTTTAGGAGAGCAGACGATTTTCTGCTAGATACTTGGGCGCCAGGGGATGTTAGACACTTGGTGAACCAGGCAGGAAAAGAGTTTGGGGTTTGAGGCTGCACTTTTTTGACTTACACAGGGTATCCTCCGAGCTGCCCTGCGTGGAGCAGAAGATAAAGCATCTCCTGGCCTCACGAGGCTGTTGGAGACCTCCTGGTCGAAGACCCCGCGGTGCTTCGATACCCCGTGGTCATGGGGACATGCCAAGCCTCAGGAGGAGGGATACCAGCCGTGTTTAATAAGGTGCGGCAACGCTGCTGGCGCGAAATGAGTCACTGCTCTCCACAGTATAAGGGTCTGACCAAATTCAAAAAAAGTAATAACCACCCGTATGCCATTGCCTTTGAAGGCTACTCATTGCTATGCTCCGGGAAACCTGACGTCACATGGCATTTTCCGTTACCTTCCTCCGACTCCTGGCCGGCGGTCCCCGTGCCCTGGGTATCAGCTGGTCCCTGCTGTAGCATCCCATCGTTTTCCTCTCGCTTTTCTTTAGGAAACACAAAGCACAAGAAATGGACTGATGGAGCAGTTAGCGATGATGATTAGGGTTTAACAGTTGCAGATTGGCAGCAGCTTTTCAGAGCAGATATTAAAAAATTGCTTGTTTCTTTAGTCACATGCTCTTCATTGCATCCTGTGTAACTGCTAGTTAAAATTTGTCCCTAAACTGTGATTTAACTCTGAGTCATTGTTACAGCTACCATAGGTTAGGAATTTTGACTAACACCACACATAGTAGCTCCCGTTAATCATAAAGCTATACAAAAACAGAGCTTTTCTTTCCAAACACATAAAGAAAGGCAGCCTTGTACTTTACCTTCGCATTGCTTCTCTCCATCAAAATCCCCACGTACTATGTCCTCTGCCAACGAATTTCTATTTTCGTCCTGATTTCCTTCTGCAAGCGGAGCGTCAGGGCTCATTTCTGCATTGGCATAAGGAACCATCCCGACAGATTTTGCTATTTCATCAATGACACCGATGACCTGGAGCGGGCCCTTCTCCGGCGGTACGCTCCCGTTGCACTCGGGCATGCCGGACGCCACCAGGAATTCTTCTGTCATGCTTAGGGCCGTGCCGTGCCCGCCGACCGGGGCCGTGCACCTCCGGGGGCCCCGCTCCTGCACCCCGGGGTGGGGAGCGCTACACCTCACCCCTTTTCTTTTGTTCCCCTGCTGAGATGGTCAACGCACGTCTCCTCTCCCGTGGGCGCTGCAGCGGAGCAGGGTCCGTGGTCACACCGTCAGATGTGCCGAGGGTTTGCCAGCGGGCTCTGGCCACGGGGCGATCCAATCAGCACCTCACTTGTTGCTGAGGCTCGTCCCGTTGCCTAATTAAACGCACCATTTTAATTTACATAAACAAACAATCTGAAGCAAGGAAGCTTTTGTGCTGGCATGGAGAGCGGGTCTTTCAGCATGTCAGCCCCGCGGTAATAAACAGAGATTTTGTACTCCCGCACAATGGCTCTTTGTGCCTCCGCCTGGTCACAGGGACGGCGATTGTTCTGACCCCTAATCCCCGGAGGGTGACCACCTTCCCCAGCGCTGCGGCCACCTAACCCGCTTAACATTCCCCATCGGGTCTGCGTGCCGATAAACCTCGCCGTGCCGCTGGCCGGACAATGAGCGCATTCTGTGCTTGTCAGGGAACAACCCGCCGGGTGGAAGGGCACATGCCCCGCACACGGCGCAACGCCACGCTCCTCCGCCGCGCAGCCTTGGCCCAGCCACACGCGTTTTCAGGCAGGGCCGCGTCCCGGCAGACGCCGAGCATCTGCGATTACCCGCTAAGTGAAACGCGTCTCAAGGGCTCGGCCCTCAGGAGTCGAACCGGAAGGTGAAAACCAAAAGCACAAGCCAAAGTACCGTTTTGTGACGAGACGTGAAGCGAGGCGGAAGGTTCCCGAGGCCGAGCCGGCCAGGCGATGGGATGTGCTGCCTGCTGACGCCCCGGCCGGAGCCCCCCCGGCGCTTCCCTTCCGCACCCGCAGCACAACCCAAACCCCCTTTGCAGCAGCAGCTCCTGGCCCCAGCAGCGGAAACTCTTCAAAGGAACACGAAAGGGGCAAGGATGAGATTAGCACTTACATCATCAATTGTCAGCCGGACCTAAAGCCAGCAGGACGAGAGGGGAACGTTTTACGGAGGGACGCAGGAGGATCGCCCGAGCAGCACCACGGCATCTTTGGGCCGTAGCTGAACTCATTTCAACCCTGGTGCCCAAAGCCGGGTTTACGTAAGAGTGTAATCTCCTACTGTGAATGCCTTTTTGTACTTGTACAATACATTTTGGACATCTTTAGGATTTGGAAATCCTCTTGTCGAGTTCAGACCTTGGTTAGAAATGGACCCAAAACCTTTCCCCTGGTTTTGTTCATCTGTGAATTTGCATCCTTAAATCAACAACTGTTCATCATTGCTATGAAAATGACTTTGGTGTAATTGATTTATAAAATCGATCTTTTGCTGGAAAAATTTGTCCAAGAGAAATGGATGATGAGGTTTGAAAGCGAGTTGACGGCATCAGTGGTAGGTGCCCTCAGGAGGAGAGGCTGGGTGCCGGCACGGGCTGACGGCTGGAGAGGGGACGGTTACTTTCTATTCTTATCAAGCTATTTCCGTATCCCTCAGACAACCCAAAGGGCTCCGGCAGGCGATCTCCTGTTTGACAGGTCCTGTCCCCAGGGCTTCCCTTGGTGCGGAAACACCGCTGAAGAGGTTTCAGGGCTGGGACTTGCCTGAGCACCCCCGCTGTGCCGGGGGCTGGGGCTGTGCCGTTACCGTTACCGTACCTGAGAGAGCTGCGGGCGCCAGAGGCAGCGCCGACGCGGGGCACACGGGTCGCCATGCAGCCAGACGCCCACGCTGCCCATCACGCCTCGCTTCGCGCAGACCCCCGGGCAGGGCAGCGCAGCCGTGGGGATGTCCCGCACCGGCCACTCCGCCTCATCGCTGGCCCGGCAGCAGGCGCGAGGGCAGAGCGGGGACACGGCCGTTGCACAGGGCCAAGGGGCCAAGGGGCCACGGCCACCCCGGCATGGGCACCGCACCCCGCCTGGCGCAGCCAGCACAAATCCTGCACCGGGGCTTGAGCGTGGGGCAAACTGCCGGCCGGGCTTCCAATCTGAAATAGGTCGAAGCTGAAAGCACGGCCTTGGGCTTGACGGGGGGGGAGCCCTGCTGACCTGGGACCCACGCTGGCTCCCGCGGGGACAGGGACGGGGACACGTCCTGCCCCATCTCCCCAGGACCTGCCTGCCGGACTTGCAAAATGGTGTTAAAACACTTTCAGGTATTTCCTGGTGCCATCTATTGGTTACACAACCAGTTCTCGACAATTCACATTTTCCCACATGAGCGCTTTGTGGTCGAAGCACGATTTGCATGAATCTATTATAAATAATTTTCCGTGTGACCTTTTCAGCAGGAAGTTTCCATCCGAGCTATCCTTTGCTAAAACTTCAGAAATAGCACCTGGGATTTCAGAGATGTTGGGGCACAACAGGGATTTGAAAGTCGGTGAGATAAATCGTTAGAGCCACAGCAATTCCAATTCATTTCAGAAATAGGAAGAGGCTGCCGTGGCAGGGCGTTCGCAGGGTGTTCACAGGGTGTTCACAGGGCGTTCGCAGGGTGTTCACAGGGTGTTCGCAGGGTGTTCGCAGGGTGTTCGCAGGGTGTTCGCAGGGTGTTCGCAGGGTGTTCACAGGGTGTTCACAGGGTGTTCGCAGGGTGTTCGCAGGGTGTTCACAGGGTGTTCGCAGGGTGTTCGCAGGGTGTTCGCAGGGTGTTCACAGGGTGTTCACAGGGTGTTCGCAGGGTGTTCACAGGGTGTTCGCAGGGTGTTCACAGGGTGTTCGCAGGGTGTTCGCAGGGTGTTCGCAGGGTGTTTGCAGGGTGTTTGCGGGGTGTTTGCAGGGTGTTTGCGGGGTGTTCGCAGGGTGTTCGCAGGGTGTTCACAGGGTGTTCGCAGGGTGTTTGCAGGGTGTTCGCGGGGTGTTTGCAGGGTGTTTGCGGGGTGTTCGCAGGGTGTTTGCAGGGTGATTGCAGGGTGATTGCAGGGTGTTTGCAGGGTGATTGCAGGGTGTTTGCAGGGTGTTTGCAGGGTGATTGCAGGGTGATTGCAGGGTGATTGCAGAGCTCTGTAGGCTCCTCTGTCATTACCTCTCTGCTCCCCAGTTTCTGCTCCAATCACACATTTCCAGGAGCAGCTCGTGCAGGCACCTGGCTGCCCGGGGATGCACACACACCACGCACGGTCACCGGGGCGGCTCTAGAGCAGAAGCTGCACAACCCAGGGTAACCACGGGAGATGCAATGCCACCCAAAAGCCAGGGCAGGGTGACCGGCACGGTGGCACTGGAGACAAACGTTCCCGCAGCTGCGCACAGCTGGGAGAGGTTGCGTTTCACTTGAACACCCAGAGAAAAACTCCCGTGGACCATGCCACAAACTGCAATCAAGCATTTCCATTTTGTCAGCAAGACAAGTACCTCATGTTTATGAAAAAATGTTGCTTGAGATTCCTCTTCTACAGAAAATTTCCAAATTCTAACTTTCCACCCTGCGGAGGAATGAAAGGAAAGGCAGAAATACGTGATTCCCCCTGGCAGAGCTACGTCAGGCACCAGCCAGCCCAGCGCGTCCTCGGGGTCGGGATGCTGCTGCTGCTGCTGCTGCCGCCCCGATGCTCCCGCTCAGCGTGCTGGCTTCCCAGCAGCAGCTGCAGGAGGAGCAGCGTGTTTCCTCTGAAAAACAGGGATGCATCCAAAGGGATGCAGCAAGGGCACGCTAGTTACAAACCACGGGCACACGCGGAGTCGTTCAAGTTTTGACAGTGTTAAAATTGGCAGCTGCTGCTTTCTCCTGGCCAGCACTGCGTGAGGAGCCCGAAGGGATCGCTGATGAGGGGAGAGCAGCTCTCGGCTGCTTGGAGGCATGTGCGGACGCAGGTTGCTCTCCCCAGACCGTCCCCAGGAGCCAACGGGCCTCCTGTCCCCGTCCCCAGGTCGTCACGGTGCCCGAGAGCCTGGAAGCTGCTCGGATGCCCCAGCATCCCCAGCGGCATTTTGAAGCAGGCAGAGTTCGGAGCTGGACTAGGAAAAAGGAAAAAGTAGCTGCGGGTTCCTCCCACCGCAGGCAGCTATTTATAAACAGAGCTGGGCAAAACCACCTCTCAAGCCCAGGAAAACATTTCATTTGCACAAACCTGAGGTGGTCTGATTTCTGCCTCTTTAAAAAAAAAAAAAAAAAAAAAAAAGCCTGTACTGAAAGAGCCAAACTTTAGGGCAGCAATTCATGCTGCGGCTCTTCCCCGAGCAGAGCATCGCCAGAACAGCCCTGCTCTCTGCTCCCCCCGACACTGCCATCCGTGCTGGAGAAACTCCTGTCCTCGCCCACCCACGGGTGCCACCGGGGCATTCTCGGCTGTGCGGCCCGGCATTGCCATGGCAGCAACGCGGCATTGCCGTCCTCTGCCACAGGCCGCCAGCTTTGCATCAAGTTTGCAAGGCCTCAGCGCTGGGGCCGGCGGGACTGGCTCTGTCTGGGCTTCGCTGGCTTGGTCGCGCCGCAACGGTGATTTCTGTGACTGAGCTATGGGTGCCCACGGCGGGTTTGCTTTACTTTTGCGCATCCGTGCGTGGCACAATATACGCGTAAGGTGTGCTTCCCCTTTGCCTTGCAGTGGCAGGCAGGCCAGGCTCAGTCACGCACGGTAGCTGCGTTTCGTGATCTTCTTTCCAACGCTACGAAAGCTGGGTGCAACCAGCTGCTACAGATGAAAATTGTAAAACAGCTTTTTGAGAAAGGAAACATTGGGTCCGACAGCAGAAATCAGCAGAGCAGAACTGCAGACGTGAAGGCAGACATGCGGCCGTCCCTGAAAAGCGTGCAAAAAAGTCATCACTGAAGGGATAGCCACCTGCTCCGAGCACAACTAAAACCCAGGACACGCAGAAACACGGATCGGAGAGAGAAACGCAGGAACTGCTCACGTCTTTCAGCAGCTTCCAGGGCTGGACCTTCAGCCTGCAGGATAATACAGCCTTGAAGACAAAATGATTTTCCACTGGATCTGAAATGTTTCCAGCAGAAGCCACAACCTGTTTCATGGGTTTGTGGAAAAAACCCAGGCCACGAGAGCCCAGCAAGAAAACCTGGGAGACTGCAAAGGTCATAAAGAAGGAGAAGGCTGGTTAGAGAGCTGCGAGCCAGCGTGAACGAGGTGAATAGGTCTGGGGGGCAGCAGAAGAGGCACTTCGGGGCCCTTGGAAAACGCCGCCGCGATGCCCCGTGGTCAGTGCCGGAGCCGCAGGAAGCAGCGCGTTCAGCAGAGGGGCCGTGCCGGTGCCCAGGAGCAGCCCCGCGTCCCCGGCACCACCCCTGCCCCTTCGGCGCAGAGCCAGCGCTGCTAAAGCAGATCGGCTTTGCCAGCTCTTGCGCTGGAGATGCCTCAGCTCGCTGCGCTAAATCAAGCCGAATGACGTAGGACCCAAATATTCCCCTCGCCTCAAGTGGGTGTTCTGGGCGCTCGGTGCTAAGCCAGGGCTGAGTGCCGTGCCTGCGCCGTGCCTGCTGCTGATCCGGGGTCCTGCGTTCGGGGGCGTTGCCTAGATCTGGGCACTGGGCTCGACCCAGTTGAGCGGTTAAGAACCCATGCACGGTCAGGCTCGGTAGCAAACTAATTAAAGTTTTAAGTTTAAAAAGGAATTGCATTCTTTAGAGCAGGCACACTTCTTTCTGCAGGGATATCCCCCAGGGATAAGAGGAGAAAAGGTAATCCCTGGGCGGGTAGGAAATCAAACCCTCCACCCACGACCAGTGAGAGCATCCCCTCCGCTGAAGGTCTGGCACACCTTCCACGGCGTGGCTCAGAGCCTGGCCCGTGAACCACGCTGTCATCGCGCAGCGTTGCGCATCGCCCACCCTCCTCCTGCCCCGACTCCCGGGAGGATGAGCAGGGACTGTTCCAGATTGCTCTCCGCAAGGAGAAATGCTGTTTTAAAGGATTTTTCTTGTCTGTTTTGCTCTCCGAGCTATTTGTTTTGCTCTGTGGGCTCCGTGCTCCCCTCGGAAGGCTGGGGCACGCTGAGCTGGATGCCTGCTGCAGCAGCCCCGCTGAGCCCGCCAGTCGCCCACATCCTGTTTTTGATCGTGGCCGTGAATGTGTCATGTTGTCGTCTTGTAGCAACCAAAGTGTTCTCTCACCGCTGCAGGAAGAGCATCATTTATTTGGTCTTTTTTAAGGCCTTTTGGAAGCTTATTGGATGTCCAGGCTTGTTCAGCCTTTCCGCACTAAAAGCAAGCACTTTTCTCCCAAGGTATGTCAAATTAACTTTCCGTACCAAAAGAAATCACCGCTTTGTACCATAAAGCTGCACTAATTTCCACTAGAGACACGGTCTTAGGGAGCAGAGTTTACACAGTGTTTTAAATTTCCCCCTACAAAACAAGGCAGAGGGCCTGGGCCGTGACCGGGGCACCCCGTCCAGCCCCACCTCTGCCACTGCGGTCTCTGTAAACCAGCCGCAGTGAACCAAAAGGAGACGTGAATTCAGGGCTTGTTTCTAAGGAGCTGGCTGCGGAAAAGCGAAGCAGAACCCAGCCGGGCTGACACATTTTTATCGATCTCCGCAGCTCAGTCCGCCCGTGCTCTCCCGGGGGCAGAGCTCTGCCCTGGCTTGAGGCATGCACGGATTTTCACCCGCAGAAAGAGTCCGTAGCAGTGGTAGGCAAAGCTTCACCCTCCCGTCGGGGCCGGAATATTTTGTCTTCTGAGACAAATGCATGCAACTGTCATGGGTCCAAATACTCCTGGGCCAGGCAGCGAGATGCACGTTCCTGTGCCACGGGGCGCCCACCGCCACGGGCAGCAACGCCCAGAGCGAGCGGCAGGAAACATCCGCGTGCTCCTGCAGCGAGCAGCGATGGAGACGGCTCTTCCCTCGGCTGCCAGCCTGGCCCCTGGACCCAGGTGTCCTACCTGCAGCGTGTGACTGAGTTTAAGGTCCCTTTCTAAGTGCTGGAGCTGTTTGCTCTCTTTGGGGCACTACGACAACCTTCACCAGATTTTCTGGATATTGTGTCCCCAGTTGCTTTTGGACACCCAAGCCTTTAACTCCAGCTTGTCCAAACAGAAATAATCTCTACTTTTTTTTTTTTTTTCTGCTTTCAGCTGCTGCTATTGGCAAAGTAAAACTTGACCTTGAGACAGAAACTCACAGGCAAAAACCTTGATGTCTAGTGGCGAGCTCCAGAGCCCAGCCCAGCCTGGGCTGACGGATCGGCTTTGGCTCTGTGCAGGAGTCAGACCAAAATTCACCTCCAGGCCCAGGGGCTGGGGGATGAACCGATGGCAGAGGGGCTCAGGGCTGAACTGCAGGTGTTGGGTTCAGCAGCAAGGACAGAACATCATTCCCGCACATCAAAACCTCACGAGCTGCTCTCCCGACTGCCCTCCAGCTCTCCCAGAGACTTGCCGGATTACCATCCACTTAATCCTTTGGAGAGAAATTACCGACGCCACCACAGATTCTGCTGGCTTAGCAACGTTCATTAGCTAGAGGAGTATTGGGAACAGGTCGGTTTTATTTGGGGTTCATCTGGGAGGGAAGCTGTTGGGTTTAGCCTGAGGTTTCTGAAAAGACCAGGAAATCCTGCGCGGCAGTACCTGGCTGGTAAACAACCGCATGGTCTGCTCGGTCAAAGGACGAATGAGTCACACAAGGTATTTAAATTACATTTCAAATTCTTCCAATTGTATTTGAAAAACACAATTAGGTTGCTCGGGCTGAAGAAATAGCCTATTTCTGTGTTGCCTGAGAGGGAAATAAAACCTCTCTTTTTCTTCACATCTATGCCTGTATTTATTGAATCACTTCATATAAGCTATCAAGTTGATCTTATTGCCTGAAGTCTCTGCTCCTGAACGAAATCTGAACAGCTGATGATCTTCCTGCCTGACGAGCAGCGGGCACACCAGCGCGAGGGGCATCTCCTGGGGCCGCAGAGGGGCTGGCTCCCAGGCACAGCCCCCCTCTAAGAGGTCCCCAGGGTGCGACCGCCGCCGCCTCCAGGCACAGAACAATCCTGCTCGTCCCTGCAGGACAATCCTCTGCCTTTACTTCTCTCACCTGAGCTAGGTAGTTACATCATTGTAAGCAGATGAGTATTTTTTCAAATCTGGTAAAATTCCGGCCAGGCTACTTGAGTGCCGTGCCCTCCGGGGATGCGGGGAGACCCCCGCGCTCCAGCGACCCTTGCCCCGATGACGCCGTGCAGAAGACGTCCTTTCCAGCAAGGCCAGCAGGCACTGCAGGTAAGAGCTCCGCGACTCGGGCAGAGCCGCGCTGGGAAGCAGGAGATGCAGAGAGACCCGCCGCCCTTTGCTGGCTCCCCACCGCCTGCACCCCCGCAGCAGCTGCGGCCACCGGCCCCCTGCCTCCCTCCCAAACCACGCAGACCTGCGCCGCTCGCCCCTTTGCCCGGGGGAGCACTCTCTGTTTGCACCTCTGTCCAGCGCTGCTGGTGCTCTCCACCGCGCTGCTCCTGCACCGGACACACGGAGCTGCTTGGGGCAGCGAGTGCAACGGGCACCGGCTCGCTGGGCACCGGCGAAGAGCCCGGGGCTGCCTGCGTGCTCAGGAGGGTCCTTTCTACTCCACGTTCCCTGGAACAAGACAGGTTTGGCAGGATACGTGCTATCGGCTACTGGCAGAGATTGCAGCCGGTCAGCTCCCAACTGATACATCCGGCTACGCAGGCTTTACGTGACGGCTGCTAGGAGAAGCGAAAGCGATGGCAGCCAGCGTTTTTCTGTGTAAATCTATCGATGCTGTCAGCATGGCTGACCAGGGGCACCGATCCCTGCTTTGGAGACTGGGAAGCAGATGGTGGAGCTCACCCTTTTCCTGACACGCGTGCCGAGCGCCCGTGTCCTCAAGCGGCGGCCACGTCTCGGGGCAATGGCCCTGCACAGGCTGGCGCGGGCAGCCCCGCAGTGAAACGGCCGGCGCGGGTCCTGAGGGCCACGCACGTGCCGAGGGCGCTGGCAGGTGTGCTCCTGGCCCTCTCCAGCTCACCCACGTACAGCACCCGCCGCAAACCACGGGTAAATCTCTGCCCTTCACTTCAAAACGTTACTGCCTGGGGTCTCTCTCTGTTGTACGCTCTGGGCTCCATCCTCTCTCCAACGGAACTCTGTCGCTGGTTTTAGTAGAAGCACTTGCTTTATTAAAGACCTTTGGAAGACTATGACTTTGGAAACAGGCAATAAATAGCTATCAATTTTACATTCAATTAAAAAATGTTATTAACGCTAAAGAATGCTGAGGAAGTTCTGCAAAGGTTCTTCACATTTCAGAGTTACTCATTTTTCACGTTAATGAAGAGGTCCACGGTGCGCTCTGATTAAAAACTAAAACAATCAAAAAACCCAGAGCTTTTTAAATACTGTCAGCACGGTTGTTTGGAGGACTGCCCTGCAGCGCCACTGCGCCTCACCCACTGCGTGCTTCTGGGTGAGCTCTGCCCTCGGTCCCCGGCCACGCAGCAGTTCCACGTGCAGAGCCCCAGACATCAACACATGACGTGCGATGTCAGACACGACTTTCTTCCTCTTCCACCGCCCGGTGAAGGCCTGGAATGAATTTCAAAAAATGCCTTCGGACACTGGATCTCCTGCCTTTCCGCGGGAGGGTCCCAAAACTGCTGGTGCAGCCGCTTCCTTCCCAGAGCGGGGACATGGACCCGCTGCTGGCCAGGCTGATGCTGCGGTTCCTCCGCAGGGAGCACCTCCCGGCAGCACTGTCTCCGTCCCTGGGGAAGAAGCAGTCGTCATCCATGCTCGACTGGCGGCTCAGGCTCTCTGCAGCTGAATCCTCGAAGGCACTGCTCTGGTAGAAGCTGTCCTCGCTGTCCACGGTCATCGAGCTCAGCCGGCTGCGGGAGCTGCTCTCGCTGGAGAAGCGGGGCTTCATTGGAGAGAGGGGTCCCAGCGTGCTGCACCCGCCGAGCAAGCCGGACTCTTCCAGCTCCAGCGTGCCCAGCAGAGCGTTGTCGTTCACCTCCCCTGGAAGCAGAAGCCGAAGAGGAGCGTTATTTACCAGCATCAGCTCAAGGCCGGAGAGCAGGAGGGCTGCGCCAGGGTGGCCCAGGGGAACGTCGCACCCAGCATCTCAGAGCAGGGAGCAGCCCCTTTCCCTCCTGGGAAGCTGTTTCCTGGCTGTGGGGTGCTCTCTACCCCTGCCTTCCCCCACATGCAGAATCAAAGCTGCTCCCCAGGCAACCCAGAAAAAAAAACAAGCAACCAAAACACTCCCCTGATAAGTCCAAAATAAGAATGGAAAAAACCTTTGCAACCCACATCAACTCCTTTCCTAGAACTCATGAAAAGAGCCTTTGGTCTGCACTAGTCAAGCAGCGGCCAAATTCATTAGTCCCAGAAAAAAAAGCTTTCCCAGGGGCCAGCCCTGCAACTTCATTGCCAGGGGAAAAAGAAAGCAAACGAAAATCAGATTAAAGAATTGCTTTTTACTGATCAGAGAGCGTTTCCACAGAAGCACTCGGCAGTGCTGCGGTTTCCTACCCGGAAACAAGGACGTACCATGCAGCAAGCGCTGTTCCTGTAAGAGCAGAGATCGCAACTCCACCCATTTCTGCTGCAGAGTTTGCTGTGGAGGAGAAAGAGGGCTCTGTCACTCATACGCTTTTGTAGATGCATAAAACAGTTGTAAACACCGCATGCAGAAAGTACGGGTCACCTGCAGGAAGCACTCGTATGTCCCTCTTTTCACAGAGGGAATTTTCCCGGAGTTTAGCAAAGTTCTCCCAGAAAGCACAATCCTGATCATGTCCTGGGTGCTTCGGCCGAGGCACTGTACACGTGTGATGCCTGACGTCTAGAGAGCACGCAGCTTGCCTTCAGCTGCAAAGGCAGACACCGGCTCTCCCCGGCAGCCCACAGCCTGCCCTCCTCCAGCCCTCGGCGGCTCCGGAGCCCACCGACCGGCACCCCCTCCTCGTTCCTGGCTCTGGCAGCGCGGCGTGGGCACGGCGCAGCTAACCATCCCTGACCCTAAGTACAGAGCCTTACAGCCTCGACGTGCTACGTGCCAGACAACCGTGAGCAACAGTTTTCTTTCCCTCTGATGCAGGTCAGCTTTCGGTGTAAAAATAAACCATTGCACGGTTGATTCAAAAAAAAGAAAACCACAGCCAACGGGTGAACCTCTGCCTGGAGGCAGAGGCAATAGGCACTTCCCAGTAACCTGCCTGAACCCACGACAGGCAGGCGGACGGGCTGGCAAACCACGCGTTTGTACGCCCAGACTCACCAGACCGGGCAATCCTGGTATCGCGTTCATATTTGTTCTCTTTTCCACATTTTGGAAAAATCACTCAGAATATGAAAACCATGGCCCAGCTGCAGGGTGCGAGGCACCGGGATGCCCCGCGGGCAGCACCCGCACGGCAAGCCCCCAGCACCGCGCAGAGGCCCGGCAGCCCCCCAGCAGCGGGAGGAGGGGGCGGCACAGAGGGTCCCTCAATGTACTGTGCAGGAGCGAGTCACGGGGGCAGCGGGAAGGGAGCCTTGTCCCAGCTCTCTTCTCACCGAATCGCTTCCTAGGGAGGTGGACACGACCTGGCAGAGTGCTGGCACGTCGGGTCTGACGGCACAGGGCAGCGGGGCGCCTTCGCCAAACCAGCGGCACGGGGTGGCTCCGGCCGCCCCAGGTGCCATTCCTGCAGCACGGAAACTGGCTCACCTCTGCAACCCGCGTAACGACCGCTTGTAAGGAGAGCTACTCCAGAGAAGTTTGCTCCTATGGTCTCTACGTAGTGTCGAATAACATAATTTTTAGAAGTTTGTAATTCAGCTAACCCTAGGAAATTGTATGCAAGAGATGCTGGAGAGTTATCCAAAGATTTTCGTTATCCCTATCGAGACCCAGCCAGAAGAGCAACCACCTCCTAGTCCTGGTGCCTCCCATCTAATAAACCGTGGTAGCGTGGAGCTGTCAGCAGCCGATGCACGGAGCGGTGCCAGGACAGCCATTCCACCGGCACGGCAGTGGTGGGTGCAGAGGGGCGCGTGTCCCAGCTCAGTGCCTTGCCGCGGTGCTTTGCCGGGGCTGCGGTGCTTTGCCGGGGCCGCGGTGCTTTGCCGGGGCCGCTCTGCTGGCTGCGGCGCCCCGAGGGCAGGACACGACACGCTGGTGCGACCTCACACCCAGCCTGTGACTGTTGGCACTCGCGGGCACGGCACCGTCTCGCTGCAGTTACAGGGTGTGCAGCGACCAAGCGCACCCTTCGGTGAGGCACCGGTGACAGTTATAAACGGAATTAGTTTCTTTCCACTGCGGCCACACTGGTGTGAGAGCGCAGGGCCGGGCACACGCCCATATTTTCTCTGTAATGACAAAGCTGTGACACACGGTGACAAAGCTGTGGCTCGCACAGCCAGGCACTGCCCTCGGCACCCCCAGCCGCAGAGCAACCGGGGATGGGAGGGACTTTGCTTTTCCTCACCCCCCAGCCGCCACAGCTTCCGTTTACATCACCTACAGCATCGATGTCCTGCAGCAAAGTACAACGCCCTGTGCTCTGCTCTCATAAATGCAGCGCAAACCAAATGAAATAAACATTGGTTTAAAGACGTTAAATATGAAACATGGAATCGCCCCCATGGCAAGACTTATATTTTATGGGCAATGGCACACGTGGCAAACGCTGTCCCTGCTGCTCAGCTTTGGCAAGCCTAACCCATTTGGCATGAGTTTTATTCCACCCAGATTCATTTTAACACACATTTAAATTACCATGCTCCTGTGCAGAGGGTTTTGGCACAGAGCTGCCGTAAGGAAAAAGCCCTCGCTCAGGTCTACCAAGTCGCAGCTTTGGAAAGCCCCGGTCCTTGTGGCGCCTGCAGCACTGTGGCTACAGCGGGGCGAGCGGGGAGGCACACTGGGGTGCCGGCACCCAAAAACCAGCTCCCAGGCCGGCTGCTTCAGACTCAGCTGGGGGAACAGAAGTTTTGCAAGTCGGAGGTGCCATCAGCATGCCGGCCCTACTGAGCCTGAGCTCTCCTTGTGAAAGCCTGACTTCCCGTTTTGCTAAAAACAGATTACATTAAAATATGCCGTTCTGTCCGTAGAGGGGAGGGTTGCCTACCGGCTGGGCACAGCTGAGACAGAGGCAAATGGAAATATTTAGAGAGTTACAGAAATTATTGGGGGGGGAAATATTAAAAATATAGATACAGAAAACATGGCAGGGACCGCAGCCGGGGGTGCTGGCGCAGGGGACACGTGGGTGTCTGCCCCCTGCCAGGACACCCAGCCCCACAGACACCCACCTACCCCCATCAGCAGCAGATCCACGACAGCCCTCTGCGTTCAGCAATGGATTAACTAATTAATTATCTTACCTTCAGCAACTGCAGCTTGGTCTCGAGCTCCATTTTCCGCAGAAACGCGGCCCCGTTGACAGTCTCTAACCTGTAAAGAAGGGGTGATGCTGGCACCCAAGCGGGGAGGAGCACCGAGCGCTGCCGGGGCTGCCGCCGCGGTGGGCTGTGGCCGTGCCGGACCCCGCAGCTCACCGCAGCTCACCGCAGCTCACCGCAGCGCGCGGTGCCGCAGGGTCCTTGGGGAGCAGCCACACGCGGGGACAGGAGCACCCCCCCGGCTGACCCCTCTGCTCCACGGCCGTCTTCAGCAGCGGCGGTGCTGGTGCAAGACGAGCAAACACACGGCAGGGGCAGGAGAAAAGGGTCGGGGGCAACGCTGGGGCACCTCCCCAGAGCTCCTGGCTCCTCCCGACCCCCCACCTGCACTAAGAGGTGCAGAACCAACCCCGCGGGGCTTTCTGCCCCTGAGACGGCGCAGCGCTGCGGGGTGGCACGAGAGGCGTTCTTGGCTTCCAGCGGGAGAGACTATGAAGCTAAAACCCATTGGAAGGAGGGATGCCTACCTTAAATAGTTCCCTGAAGACTTTATCAAGTCTACTATTTGCTTGTGAGTAAAACCATCAGTGTTCACGCCGTTGATACTGGTGAGGATATCGCCTGTTAGAGATACACAGAGGCGAAAATGAGCATCTGCAGCACACGCGCGCCTTCCCCGTGCTCTACAATAAAAGTAACTGCGAGGCAAGCAAGATAAGGCCACTCACAGCAGGAATAACACATGAACAGTTACCAGTTTGAAGGCCAGAAAGATGGGCAGGACTTTCTTCCTGAATTTTGCAGACGCAAGTGTATATGTCCAGGGAGCAATCATTTTGGTACGGAAATCTAATAGTCTGTAAATACCAAAGCAGCAGTGTTACCGATATTAAAGCCATGAAAACAATTTAAAAATTCATAGTCTTTTTACACTTTTTTTTAAGTGAGAAGGCCATGATGAGCAGGGTATATTATCATACAAGTGAGAACACCAAAATGTTATAACCTAACAATTAGAAACTGCATTCTTATAATAGAGAACAGCAGACACCTGACGGATGCCTGTACACTGCTTTTGCAAAAAACAAGTTTTAAAGCAGGTTGGTTATTCATTATCAAAACCTCAGTAACTTCAGTCAAGAATATCCGCTAGCATGGATGCGATTGCTTTCTGGAAGGTATTTCGTGTTCCCAGCCACAGCATGGCAGGGCGTACCTCGGGCTTTCCAAGTGACTGACGCCTGCGCGTCGGGACTGCTGCCTGAAGCTGCCGGTGCTGCCACACAGAGCGGTTTGCAATGAGAGCTGAACCGCCAGAAGAGCTGAGCCTGCTTGTGCTCTTTTGGTCTCTTGAACTCATTATCCACACACGTCCCCACAGCCCCTAAAAAAGGGCTTTTTATTCTGGACTTATACATTTAAATAGACATTAAGTAATTCTAAGTATAAATCCGTCGTGTGATTATCGGTGCTGACATATTTAGAAAAATGCAAAAGTAGGCGATGCAACCTGACCAGATCTTGCAATGACAGGAAATGTCTTCTTAGTTACATGCAAATATCAGCATTTAGCCACATCTTCTCACCAAAATTTAAGACTGAAGCTGAAGTTCCTGAAAACCTCTGACAGCCACATCTAACCCAGATATAAGAAGTCATGTTAGATTCCCAAGTTCCTCAGTCAGCGTGGAACAAGTAGGGATGAAGACCGGGGTGAGTTCAGAGCTTATCTGGCCAAATCTCATCAACGCAGTGATTTCAGCCCTAGACCATCAGTAAAACTTTTGGCTGAACTAAGAGCGCCCAGTGAAACACGAGGGTCCTGGAGGACACGCCACTGCAGGTCACACTTGCCTTTTTTTTTTGACCTATTTCAGAGTGGCAGGTCTCACCTACCAACCTGAAAGACTGGGCCAGCTTGAGCGATACAAGCTGGACAAGCAGGATGGGGTTCGTCACACCTAACTGGAGCCACCTGGACAGAGGTGTCTCGACGTCCCCACCAGAGCCACCAGGAGATCTCCAGAGTGTGACTGATGGCCCCAAGAGAAGCACTTCTGACCAGGAGGGTGGACTTCCCTCTCCTGCACTTCCTTTTCATCACAGACTGCAGAAGATGGCTGGGCCATGGTGTTGGAGGGGACACCTAGTTTTTAGGTGGCTGCAGTGAGGGGAGAGATGTGCTACCAGAGCGCCTGCTCTGCAAACATCTATGTGTGTTGAGAGCCGCACGGCGTCCGTCTGGCCCCCAGGCTCCGGTCCACGAGTGGGAAGTCAGAGAAGAAGCAGTGACACACAAGAAGCTCTGGCATTCAGCCATCACTGCAGTTCTCGTGAGCTCCCTGCAGATGATAGACCTAGAGTTTCACATCATCTCATTTTGGTTTGCCTAAATTTAACCTGTAGTAATGAAATTACAGCTTCTAAATAATGGTTTGTGCTTAGACAGATGCTGCTTTTTCATAGCCTGGACCTTCTAGTGAAGTGCCCACACTGAAAATATGCCAAGAACAATTCTTTTTAATCAGAATGTCACACATAATGAAAAACTGCCCTGACAATTTATACAAAAGCCTAATAATTGACTCAATTATCCCCCCTTCTGAAAGCTCTCCACCGTTCACCAGCTGAACGCTTACCCGCTCAACAGTCATAGAACCAGAGCTGAAAAAGTTAAGCTTTTCCTAATACACTAATTTCACTGAAAATACTGTTTTCCCTTTGTGCACAGATACAGGTAAGTGCTTTGCAGTAACCCAAACAGAGGGGCGACGAGGGAGGGTCTCGCGGGCAGGGCTCACGAAACAGGCTCCTGCCTGCAGGTCCCACGGGCAGGCAGAGCTCTGCAGTGTTGCCCCCAAAACAACATCCGTTTATTCCTGGGATTATTTTTTTTATCTATAACCAGGGTTTTAGCAGGCCTACTGATCTAAGAGTTACCTTTCTCACAAAAATCTACAGAACAAAAATCTCCCATTAGCAGTACTCCTGTTAAGACTCTGGTTTTCCTGTTTGCTGACTTCTTGATTTCTGCATCCAACAGAATTTCTTCCTATACGATTTAGCCCCCAAAATGTCATGCTCAGCAGTTATTTATTCAACAACATACCAACACTGTACACTTACTTCAAAAATACATATGTCTTTATGTATGTTAAAGGAGGTTGTAAAATGCTAGTATAAGATATTTTTTGGAGAGAGAGCTTTTTGATCTCTTTTTTAATATGAAAATATTCTCATATACAATTCTCCCAAAAAATATTCGCCTATGGCAGTAAGAAGGCATTGCCATTGCCTCATATTTGGATTTGGATGAGATTTCTCCTACATACAATGCTCTGACTTGTGAGAAGGCCAAAAATTCTTATCTGTGACCTTCACTATGAAACAATCATTGGAAATGCATTCTATTTCTGTATCATTACTGTAAGCTCTTTCATGAGGACTTGACAGATACCTTTCTCTGCTCTATGCTCTCTTAACCTAATTTTGAGGCTATGACACTTAAGGGTTCACACCATATTTAATTTTTAAACGAATCAACTCGTCATTTAAGTCTTACCTGGATTTCAAACCCAAATGTCTCTTTATCTTCTTTTAATATAGCAACGAGGTGTCTGTAAGAAGAATACACAGAGTTCCACATGAACACCAGGGTGCCACGCTCCGAGCACTCTGTACGTCTCACCAAAAGGCTCGCGTCCCCGTCCTTGCCCCTCTCTGCGCGAGCAGGGTATCAGCACGCCTCCCCCCAGACGCAGCAGCAGCGGCGGTGCTGGCTCTTGCCCGACTCAAGCTAAATGTCACAATTTCACCTGCACGTCCCAGGGGCTGGGTACCGCGCTCTGCCTTGCACCGTTATCCCACCAGGGACGCTAAATGGGAAGATTCCCAGGACACACGTTTCAAGTAGAATAAGTAACAGTGATTATAGAAGAATATCTTCATACCTTTGTGGCCTGTAGGAGTCACCCAAGGAGCTGGATCTGGTTAAGGCAAGCTGCAGCCAGAAACAGGAGTGAAAAAGGGTCAGTATGTTCATGGTTCTTTGAGGCACATGGCTAAAATCAGCAGTTTAGAGAAAAACTAAAGCAGTGGGTGGCACCCCCCCACCAGCTTGCACCAACGCAGCCTCCCCCTCAGTCAGCTGAGAACTTAAACTCCCAGAACAAGTTAGGTCCAGGACGCAAGACAACTCATCATCACGTTCAAAGCCACCTTTTAGATGCTGACGGCGAGCTCAGCCAGGCACAGGCAGAGGCAGCAGCCACAGCGATGACCTCCAGGCGCGCTGCCCGCTCCCGGCAAAGCTGGGAAAAGGTGCTCCCCCCGCCCGAGGGGTCTCCCTCCCCGTGCCACCCCTCCACCCTACGGTTCCTTTCCAAGGAGCTAGAGAGTAATTTTGCACAGTAACAGGTCTGATGCCAGCGCCCATGGAGGACGTTTAACTGGCATTGCTGCAAGACAGGATATCAACTGCGACGCGTTCTGGTGTGAGGGATGGCATGAACCTGCAAGAGGCAGTTGTTGAAGGAGTTTCTATTTTCAGTGTGTTGGAAATTAAGCCCTGTAAAACTGGCTATATGTCACCTCTTTCATTTTTCCAAACCCTTTAAATATAAAATTGAGTTATTTCCAAGGTACTAAACACTACAGAGCAAAAAAACATGGGTGCTCTTAGCACATCATAATATTGTTTCAGTTCACCTCCAGAAAACAGTGAGGCATCCTCGCTGAGAGACGGTAATGCAGTACCCATTCCAACTTCATTTGAAAAAAATTGGCCACCCACTAGCGATCCAACCTTCCCTGCACTAAGGTAAAATTAAGAGCTGAGCTACCACCAGCCAATATAAAACGAAGCAACACAAGGCTTTTTTTTGCACCAGGGTGACAATTTGACACCTTCACAATTAGCTTTCAGAAATTCACAAACACCTACGTCCGAGGGAGAGGCAGGTCTGCAACGAGAAGTAACTTGGGTGGGAGATCCCTGCAGCAACACCAGGTGGAAGACCCTGCGGCAGGAAGGTGCTGTTCGGGGTGATAGAGGTTGCTGGTGAAAAGCATGAGAACAAGTGGAAAAATTCAGGTTGAATCCCAAGAAAAATGGTCTGGCGGGAGAAGTGCTTGGAGCAGGGAACTCCTCCCCAGGCTGCTGGAGGCATGATTTCTGAGGACAGTAGAAGTGGAAAAGACAAGAAAACCCCTGCAGCCGATAGTACATCAGAGACAGACTCCCACTGTCCTTCCAACGTCCACAATCCTCTCGTGTGCTTTTGTATGATTTAAAAAAACCCCATACATGGCAGCCTTGTGCTTTCAAATCAGAGAAGGCACATTCCTCCCTCGCTGCTCGCCTTGCTCTGTTGCGGTGTGCTGTGGGGAGCGAGGGGCCGTGGGTGGCGTGTGGCCGCCCCGTGCCACGGGCTGCGCCTGGGCTGCCCCGTCCTCGGCGTGCGCGGGCACTTGTGTTCTTGTGGCAGGACGAGGGGCTGACGGGCACACAGCACCGGGCATCTCTCCAACAGTGGGAACCCTTCAAGATGCTAAAACGGGTGAGGCTCCAAGATTTCGACGGCCAGGGATTGCTGTCATTCCCGTTAACGCTGTAACTATTATCTGTACAGCGCCCAAATCACGTCTCTGTTATGCTAACACCTCACCTTTCTTTTGGACCTTTCCCCTAGAGATCTCTGGGCATTTATAAACCTAACACCTATCAGAGAAGGCAGAAAGCACACATAAATTGAGGTGACTGCAGACAGTGGTCTCTGCAGTTTCTTACGGCAGCCGCCTAGCGTTTCTGAGCTGACGCGTGCATGGTCATGGCCACGAGCATCCACGATCGCTGCTTCAGGCTGGGGAGACCTGTGCCTGAAGAGCTCTCCGGAAAAAGCCAGGATCAATGTTAAACATCAATTCTTCCCATAAAAGTGACCCACGAATAAGGAATTACATTATCCCTGTTTGTAGACTTTAGTCACCATAACAGACTGTCTCAGGCTTCGGCAGTATAAAATGATGCCACGGTGTGCCACCGACAGAAACGCCCCTCTTTGTAACACGCGTCTGCCTGGGGAGAGGAGGGAGAGGAGGGAGAGGAGGGAGAGGAGGGAGAGGAGGAAGAGGCCGGTCACAGCGACCCGCACAGCAGGCGAAGAGCTGATGGCAGGCGTGCACCGGGGCGGCCGGGCGCTGCCGCACACAGAGTAACGTACGGTCTGTGCAGAGCATCCTCACGCCTGATGCCCGTGCTGTAATTCACCTTAGCAGACACGGTCACGTCCCGTTACCGCCGGCCTCCCCCTGCGCCGGCAGCGATGGCATCGCCACACAAAGGGCTGCTCCAGCGCAGCCGCGGGAGCTGGGTGCCGCAGCGGTCCCGAGATTAGCCTGGCTCCGGCTTTCCTTTATCTCCCCACACTCGTACGAGAAAAAGGATTAAGTGCGTTTCCGCTCCTGAACAAAGCAAAGCCTTAAGCGCGCAGATATTACGCACCAGTTTTCTGACAATACTTTCAGATTATAACGTGTCTCAAACAGTTTCTATTTAGGCTTCTTCATGCTAGACAAAGAGACCAAAGCTGGAATTGCTCAGCTGTCAATTTACAGCAACAGCAAGAGAGAGGTTTGTGGCAATTTGGTTGCAAACAGCAGAAATGGGCACAAACGTGCTGTTCGGTTCCGGGGGAAAAGCCCGGACGAGACTCAGCCCAACCAGCCCCAACACTTGTGGCAAAATGGGTGGAAATAACTCGTGGTAGGTGCTTTCTGTCAGCATTGCAGAACAAAGCACAGTCCAGCCAGGCCACTATACTGAAGTAAACACAAGTTTAAAGGAACACCCGGACAGCAAGAGCCTCTTTTGACTCGCAGCACTGCGGTAAATGGAGAAGAAACGCAGCCGGGGCAGGAGCTCGGCTGCAAAAGCACTCCATGCCCCCCAGCCCCCGCAGGCAGAACGCCCCTTTGCTCGCTCCTCTCCAGAGCTTCCCACGCTGCCGCTGTTGCACAGATTTCATTGCAATCCCAAAATCAGCTCATTGCAATCCCAAAATCAGCTAGGCTAAAGGTGCCCAGCAGTAATCCTTCGAGCACCCTGAAATCAGGAGCCGCGCGGCTCCGCAGGGAACCTGCGAGGTCGCTCGGGGAACGTCTGCAAATGCGGGCAGCGAGCGGCTCTCCGGGCAGAAAGAGCCGTCAGCATCCCGGAGCACGGCAGCCGTCCCGTACCTGCTTGCGCCCGCGGGGCAGCGTCCCCACCGTGCTGGCCAGGTGCTGGATCCTCCTGCTGTCCATCGGCAGAGCCTGCTCCTCTCCGGCGGCGCAGGCGAGGCCGGCACTGAAGCCTACGAAGTTGGCGTTATGGTTCTGCTGAATGAGCCTTCTCAGGGCCATGTCGGTGGAAGAGCATTTAAAACGGCATTGCTGAACGCTGCGGCATGGCTGAGGAAACTAAAATACGCTCACCCCTCCGAGCAATCAAAAAGTATGAGACCGGAAAGCAGCCACGTGACCTGTGGTTTAGGTGCATGCTACATAAATCTCTTCGCCAGGGCACTCGGTATGTGTTGTGCTCATAGGAGAGTTAAGAATTAGGCTTGGCAATTAAAAGAAATCTGCTTAATTTTTCCATTCCTGCACACAACAATTCTCACCGAACAGCTGCTTCTCTCTGTAATGATTTGTCCTTAAAGCACTGCTTGCTTCAGACACTTGCCTGAATTCCACTTGCTCATTCTTTCACTTGCTCGGCATCCCTCGCATCGCTCAGATTACCTTTTGGCAGAGACGGGCAAATAATGCTTTCTTTGGATCACGGCATCACTGCGCCTTCCAGGCACAGGGAGGCAAGAACTGAAGGCCACAGCCCGAGAGTAGGAGCTGAAAACACCGCAGAGCAAAGGCAGAGCAGCGGCCTCGGCTGAGCGTTTGCGTTTTGGGAGGGAGCGGTGACTTACCCAGCCAAGAGGGTTGGGAGCAAATGGCCACGTAAGTGCAGGGCCTGAAGGAAGGGACACGAGGGACGCCTTGGCAGAGCTGGGGCAGGCACGGTGCCAGGGAGAGCCTTGGCCGAGCGTCGTCCTTGCACCTTTGCTGGCTGGCTGGGCCGGAGGAAGATGGCGGGGGCTGTCTGTGGGCGAAGAGGAAGGCGGCCATGCTGTGCCCAGCCGGGCGCCACGCACCGAGCCCTCCCGGCCAGGTGGGGTGGTCACGATGGCCAGCAACACCCCAGGTGCCCTGCGGACCCTCCCAAGGCATCAGCTTTGCACGCCCGCCCGACACAGCAGGGTCCCTCCGGGGGAGCTGCACCATCAATCCACCCCGGGGAGAGCGATCCCAACCGGGATCTTGTGCCGGTCCTCACCGGCCGGAGCACAGACCGACCATGCAGCCAGCTGTCGCTCTAAAATCAAGTCCAAGGCTGGACATCCCAATGGGACTCATCTGAAATGCACTCGTTGTCAGATGAGATGGCTGGACAAATACTGGGGACGATGACTTTGTGAGGGAACCAGAGCTCATCACAATTAACCCTAGCTGGCACTGGAACCTTCGCCAGGGAAAAGCAGGGCTACCGCTCTCAAAACAGAGAAAATTTACAAGTTACATTCATTTTTCTCAGTGGAGACTTCTTATGCACCTTTACAAAGTATTGCTGCGCGTGCCTTGGACACCAGCTGGGACAGAAAGGGCGGGCAGGGGTGCAAGCAGCACGGGGCACGGGCAGGGCACATCGCCACGGGGCGAGGGCTGCTGGGTTCTGTCTCTGCTAACCTCGCGGGAGTTCAGCGGTCTGGTACGTGCTGTCACAAGGGTTGGATTCTGAGCTGCTCTGCCTTTTGTAATGGCTCTGCCTCCGTCAACGGCGGTGGAGGAGGCACAGGGAGGGGTGTCCAGCACCCACCGACGGAAAAGGTAATGGCTTTTAAGTAAGGGATTGCAAAAGAAGCAGCATAAGGTTTTAAAATTAATATCATTTTTAAAAAGAAACTTGTGTCTCCTCATGCCGGAAACAAGTCCATTTCTAGAATCATAGGATCGTTTTGGTTGGAAAAGGCCTTTTAGATCATCAACTGTTAACCCAGCACTGCCCAGCCCACCACTAAACCACGTCCCTGAGCACCACATCTACACGTCCTTTAAACACCTCCAGGGATGGTGACTCCACCACTTCCCTGGCAGCCTGTTCCAGGGCCTGACAACCCTTTTGGTGATTTTTGGACTGCAGAGCACTATAGATCACATCAGGATCTCAGCAGAAACTCAGGGTAAGTAAAACTACGAGCATGGTGGGATAGCCATTCAACTACAAGGTAAGTAAAATTTAACTCCTAGAACGGAGTGGTGAGGGGGAGGATTGCTTTTTTTGCAGGACTGATTTTAATCATATTTCTGACACAGCAAATTTATTTCCCTCCTACTACTTGCCCAGCCCCTTGCTGTGTCACGTCACCAGGGAGGAGCCGCCTTCCCTCTCGCTGCCCGCACCGCTGGCGAGCACGCGTCTGTCTGGTGACGGCACCGGCACGGGAGAGCCACCGGCTGCTCCTCCCGCAGCGCCAGGAACCACGTCTGTCCATCCTTCCAGGTGCTCTGCTGTGCCCTAAAGGACAACCGGGAGAACATGTTTCACACACATCTCAACACACCTGGACTAGTTGTTTGGTAAAGATCTCATTCACTTTTTTTTAATCTTGCCGTCAAGTAAAATTCCCAATAATTTTAGGAGCAAGGTGAAATATCCCATAAGAACAATAGGAAGCAGGATACTATGTGCCATTGAAAAATACTGCATCACTTCAGAAACAGTCAGTGGCGGAGAGGAAATCTGAAATCACTTGGAGAAGGAGTGGAGTCGCCCACATTTCCATGCCCCGGTAGAGACGCCTCATCCGGCCGCTGGCTGGAGTACTCCAGCTGCACCAGTCCGCCCTGGCGCAGTCCTCCTTCCAGGTCTGGGGGGGCTAGAAAACCCTCCCTGCGCGGGGCAGGCTGAGCTCCGCGCTGAAACCCGCCCCTTGAGAGCGTCCCACCGCCGCACCAAGCACACGGACCCATCTCACGGCGCGTGACCGGGCTCTTCCCTGCACGGGGGACAGCGCCCACCCGCACTGGGGTCTCCCATGGCACCCAGGAGTGCGTCCGGCCGCCCGCGGGGCTGTGAGCGCTGCTGGCAGCCAGGCACCGGCCGCAGCGGTGGCCAGGCAGGGCAGGCTGTCCTGCCAAGGGAGGCAAACGGAGGGAAAAGCAAGTGCCAGACTGGAAAAGAGATGGGAATAACTGAGCCTGGAAAATGCCTTCCCTTGCAAAGCAGGCGGATAGTTATGCCTGCTGTGGGATGAGTTTTCCATCCAATGAGAATTAAAGAATTTTTTCCACATTGTTGTCATCTCACAAGAGATTTTAAAGAAAAATGAAATCACAAATTTTCACCAAAAAGGAATTTTTGCAGCATTGGGCTGGCAGCAATCACCAGCAGTACGCTGCCGGGGGACCCTGCCGGGGAGCAGCTTCCCCACTGCAGGGGGAAACCAGCCACTCGCCGTCCCACGCAGCCACAGGATGGACCCCGGGGGCTCCTGCAGCCACCCCTCGCCTTCCTGGGTCGCCTTCCCGGGTCCCTTCAGCTGCGTGGGCGCACGTCACCCGGCTTTAGAAGTGGGGTTTTCTGTCAGCCCAGAAAGAGGAGGCTGCTGTCAGACCAACGCTTCCGCTGCCTGACACCCAACTTCTATTCTGACAAACGTCAGACAAAACCCAGATTTTGCAGGAGATATTGGTGATGTGGCAGGCAGGAAAACGGTAATTTCCACTTTTGAAGAAGTATTGGCAATGCTTTGGGATATAATAGTGCAAGGGGTTTGGTTTTACTGTTATGTGAAGGCAGTCCTGATGCCTTGCCCCAAACGGCCTGTATCTCGCCAGGAGCGAGCCTTCAGACGCAGTGGTGGTTGTGTGAAGGACGGTGTGTCTTCCTGGGGATCTTGAGGAACACCAGCCAAAGGCTGGGTTAGTGTTAATACAGATTATTTAGTAGAACCAATTTAAAATATAGCCACTGAAACATTTTTATATTGGGCAGATATCTGCAAAGAAAAAAATAACGTATTCTGGCCCAAGCTCAAGCTATTTCAGTCCGTAAGCGCTCTCAGTGCCACAGAAGTTCACATTTCCAGTTAACGATCCCTCTTTACACTAAACTGCTGCTAGTGTTACTGCACACGCGAGCTTCCCCGTGCTCTCCCCTCCTGGCCGGCGCAGGAAGGCGTTTGCCGGAGCAGAGGATCTCCCGGTGCCAGGAAGATGGTGGCACAGGGCTCCCCCCGCTGCGGGGCATCCGCTCCTTCCCTGGGATTGCTGAAGTGTTGGCACGTTCCCACCATAACCGTTCATCCCTCAAGAAACCAGCGCCTTGCAAGAGAGAAACGCTGTCAGAACACATCTGGCCCGCACACCTGGAGGAAGGTTTGTGGCTGAGGCGTGGAGTCCCTGCGGTGCCCATGCCTCTCCTGGCAGACGGACCAGGACAGACGTGTGTTGCATGTCACAGCAGCGCAGCGGGGACGGTTTTAGACATCTGTCCTTTGCCTCCGAGAAGTGGAATGAGACAGATCCCGGGGGAACCCCTCTGGGTTAAGGGGTGGCACTGACCCTGCTCACAGTTTTTGTCTCTCTCACCTCCTTCGTGGTGCTCGTTCGGGAAAAAAAGTTAAAAAAAGCAATGTGTGACAGAGGGAAAGCTCTGTCCTTTTTCCTGAGAACAGTAAGCTGTATCTCAGGGATGGCATCTGCTTACTTGCTAAAGCAAGCTGAGTAATGCAGGGACCACGGTGACTCAAAGCCTCTTCCCCTTTTCCTGCTCACAATCACCCCGCTAAGTGCCTTCGAAAACAAACAAAGTGCATTTCAGTTCCTCAGGCAACCCTCTTCTACGTTTCTGAAACTGAGTGACTCATCTCTGAACAAGCTGAGACGAGAAACAAATAAAATCTCCCATCAGAGCAAACAGCGGGACCTTGGTCCGAGCTGCCCCAGCAGCCCCACACCACCCTCCGCAGCAGCACCCACGGGCCAGGCGCTGCCCCGCGCCCCTCACGCGTCCCGTCCCTCACAGACATACCCAAAGCCGCATGCGGCCGAGCCGAAGGCAGAAGGGAACCACGAGTCAGGCCCCGCCGCCCACATGCGCCCAAGGAGATCACAAAGGATGCTCCGCTCCAGCCGCCTCCCCAACGCTGCGCTGGCTCTGCCTCGGGGCCAGGGCAACAGGCAGCCTCGTGTCCTCTCCAGGGGCAGGCGGGAGTCCGGGGTGGTGAAGGGGAAGTCGTTCACAACCCCCCGGAGAGGCAGAGCAGGAGCGTGCATCAGCACTGCTCTGGGTGCTGCCCACCACCGGTGCAGAGCCTCCGCGGCTCCGCAGCCCAGCCCAGCGCTAACCTCCCCAGCAAAGTGCGTGCAATGACATTCAGGTGCCAAGCAGCACTGCCAGATAATGTTTATCTTGCACTTTAAACCTCTCTAACACGCTGTTACTGTTGGCAGAGTAGCAATACGGCGCTATGAACACACCATCCTTTCATCTCTCTGGTTCTCCAACGTGCCCACAGCGCTGACGCATTCGGGGCAGACACCCGGCGCTGGTTCCTCCGTGCTGATGGCTGTCAGCCCAGGGAGGGCTGATGGGAGAGGGAAGAGCAGAGAAAACGCGCTGGCAGGGCTCTGCTTTTCTCCTTCCAGTTTCTGCAGAGGGACAGCAGAAAGTCCTCATCTTCCATCCTCAGACCCCAGAGAGCTGCTCCTTTGCTCCTCCATGGGGATCCAGCCCTTGGTCCATCCCCATCTCTGCCCCTCCAGTGCCAGAGCTCCCCATCTCTTTACAGGCACCCCAATTCCAAAATTATCTCCAGCGCTGCTGCCTGCAGAGGGACTCCCCGCCGCACATCAGAGGAGGTCCTGGCCCCCCTGGCACTTCCCGGGAGCAGCGCTGGTCCATAATGGAGCTCAGGCACTCCTGGCTCTGCTCATCCCCACTGCTCTGCAACAGCTCCGACTCGTGCCCTCAGCCCTGGATTCAGGGCTCAGCACCATCCTGAAGGACCACAACCCTGAAACACCTTTGGGATAACTCGTTCATGACAAGTAGCTGCTGTTTGATTGCAACATTATCTGTCAAATCAAGCTTGCTGCTTTCTCGGTGTCCTTCTCTCCATAGGTTGGGCTTGGCTTTCCCACGCATGGTCAGGCCCTGCGCTTCCTTGGAGACATTCAGGCTCTGCTCCATCCATTTCTCCTGTTCTTTGTACAGCTTCTTTGAACTACAAATCTCTAGCTGTTTTGAAAGGAAACCAAATCTGTTGTGACATTAAGGGACTGATTTTTGCATTAAAATAATTGGATGGACGACCACAGACTTAGAATGGATTTGCATTTAATGGAGAACTGGGTTCTTACGTGATCTTGCTGAAAAGGCAACATGAGGCTGTTCCTGTGATTTGGTCTAATCTGAATAACTTCATACACTGTGGTACAGACTCATTCTGTGATAGTGCTCAAACCCTCCTCCAGGATGTGATGAAATCTGCTGTGTGATTTCAAACAGTCTCTCTCCATATTCTTCGAATAAGGTTTTGTATTGTAGACAAACCACACGTGCTATTTTAAGTAGCTATTCCTTTGTGCTACCAACTTTTCCATTTGACAAGTAGTTGGTAAATGCTGCAATGACTCAGAATAACGGTTTGAGTACCCAAATGAGTGTCAACTCACACGTGTGTCAGCATAGCTGCTGATCTACACCCCGTGCTCTTCTCTGCTTTCCTAATCAAAACATAAATTTTTCAGAATACTAGGATATGAAGCATAGGGCTGATTTTGAAGAAGTCTTGAACAACAAGCCTCTTGCTGAGGGTTGGAATTGTCCTGAAAATTTAGATTCCTAACCTCTACATAACCTTAGTTTCTGGGATTTTATATTAGATTTTCAAACACTTGCAGAAGTGTAAGATAACGATCCCGAGCAATAATCTTGGTGACCCTTTTATAGCCAGTGAATTTCCAGCATCTCTCATTTAACTTCCCAATGAAATCAGAAAGGTGTTTTACAGTGAGCAGCAATCCAGAAACACGCCAAATATCTGTACAGTTGTTTTTAAACAAACACATACCAAGGACTCAGTAGTATGTTTAAAGAAAACAAATGTTGGAGGGGAAATAAAAATACTCTGACAACGCCCTCCCTTTTATCAGTGCGGTACAGAGCTGTGCGTGTTTCCGTAGAACACAGCCGAGCAGGTGTGTGTGCGTGTGTATAAACACTTACAGGGCGATTCTCTGCACATAGAAGAGGATGCAGAGATGAGCAGCTTGCGTGCAATTCCGCACAGAGCTGGGTGTCCTCCAGCACGGGCCGAAGAGCGGTGCCGATCCGTGGTAGGGAAGGACCCCGAAAGACAGGCGGCCGACGGCCCGCAGCCGCCTGGGCGTACCCCCAGGCCGTGGTCACCCCCGCACACCAGGATTTCACCGCAGCGGTGTCCTGTGCACCACGGGCAGGGGTGTCGGAAAGAACACCGGGTTGGCAATAGCGGGGACAAAATGTAGGTCGGCGTGTTTCATAGCACGAGTGTGGTGATAAAGGGGATTTCTGCTCCCTCGTACGGGGGTAAATTTGGGGCACACAGCCTAGCAGCTCCACCCCCTCTCAGGAGCAGGTAAAGGGCTCTCAGCTGCACCTACACGCAGCAGCAGATACAACTGCTTGTCCGGAGCGGAAGGTCCTCAGACGACTGCAGTACACCTGTGTTGTAGCATCCCATTTGTATTTGTCTCACTAAAAGATAATTTTCATCTGTGTCCGTCTTCAAAACAATCTCACAAGATTGAAAAGAAAATAAATTTTAGTACTACGTTTGCCCCCACCCTATGAAAACTCAGCCAAGTATCGATTTCTCTTTAAACGTCCCATAATTCTGCCGGTAGTGACGCCAGCTTACGGCGTTCCCTCCAGCAGCGCGGCTCTGTGAGCTGCGGCCTCTCGGCTCTCGCAGCCCTGAGGAGAAGAGAGGAACCGCGCCAATCCCCGCCGCCCCCGTGCCGTCGCCACCACAAACCGGGCAGGGTGGCCGTACGGGCCTGCGTCCCCGCACCCACTGCAGCGGTCCCCTCATCCACGGAAAGGCCCCAAACGTCAGCACACCGATTTTTGCCCCGTTTCACTGGAAATATGGTTCCAAACAGCAAAGGCCGGTGCTCCCGTGAGGGCGATGCTGTGACACAAGAGCGCTTCTCGTGAGGGCATCCCCTGGCTCCTGGGGGCACGCGGGGCTTGGGCACACATTGCCAGCGCTGAAGCAAATCCTTCAGGGAGTGGATAACCATCCCCTCTGGAGCGCAGAGAGCACCCATGCTCCCCTCAGATGCTCTACGGAAAGACCTAGCATGAAATAGGAGAATGGCGCATTTCTAGGATATATACCGGCTCTGGAACGTGGGTGTACTGAAGTATTATAAACATACTTAAACACAAAGTCTGTTGCAATTCTTTAGAAAGTAATTTGCAAAGAAAAAACTTTATAAAGATAACGCAAGGAAAAATCCCAGCTTCTTTCAGTCTCCTTTACATTTACTTTGAGCCCGGATTGTAGGCATATGCCAGATCCTGTATTCATGCTGGTATTAAGGACAGCAGTATCTAAAGTAGATTCTTTAATATTAAACTGACAGAACCTTAAAATAGAGTCCCTCGCTTTCAGCCTCCTCAGAAAGGCCAGCCCTCAACCTGCGAGGCAGGTTCATAAAATGGTGTCCTACCAGCCAGACTCTTGCAGCCTCAGGACACCTGGGCGCTGACAGAGTGCAATCACACGGATACCAAATAATTAAAAGGCAATCAAACACTTAATGAAAGAGGAAGGGATCCTGCTTCTACAGCATAATAATGCTGCAGCCAATCGACTAGAGATTGCTTATTTTTGCTATTTTCTCCTCTTTTTTGTTTTCTTTATGGACTACCCACACACTTCCTGGGCTCTCGTGAACTCACACACGTCTTGAATTCCCACAGTCCAGCAGGCCCAGGAAAGAGTTAATAAAATATTTGAAAGAAAATAAGATGCTACAGCTTTCCAAAATCCACAGTCATCTGCCAAGGGGATCGTGGCATTGCCCTAGCTGTGAAACAAGCTGTGATCGCCCAGGCAGTGACCGGGCGGGTGCTCGCAGATCCTGTGCAGATGTGCACTTCTCTGTGCGCACGCACACAAGCTCTTTATACTAAGTAGTGCACAGCCTAGAAAAGTTACAGAAATCTTTAAACTTTATAAACAACTTCCATTACAAAACAAAGCTTTCCGTACTGCATGTGAAGCTGCAGCAGTTTCTAGTCTGCCACTTCTAAGAATTCAGCTCACGACGTGACAAACAGAGACAGGAAACACCAGCTACAGAGCTGGGAGGGCAGTTGCACCCTTATGAATAAAAGAGCAGCGGTTCGTGTCTCAGCAAGGCTTTACATTTGAATTCATTGCTAACCAACTCTAAAACACACAGGAAATGGTGGGAGACTTTCCTAGGAGCAGAGCTCGTGCAAAGCTACCTGCTTCCGAGGCATCCATCCTCCTGAGATGCCTGCAGGGTTTCTGCCCACGCTCACGCGACCGGGGCAGAAGGAACGAGCGAGGAGTCACCATCTGCGGGACGTGAGCCTGGACCTGCAGGGACTCGTGAGCTGGCTCTTCTCCTGTGCTACCAGGTTTGTACCAAGGACTCCTGCGGAGCTCGTTTACCTGCACAGAAGAAAACGAAGAATTAGCCCTTTCTCTTTTAGACCCAAATCCTCCACAGAGCAGTTTCTCATGAACACCTCTCCCCACGTGAAAGCCCTTGGCATTTTGCTGACGTGCCAAGCCTGTCGCCGAGCTGGGATGCAGCGGACGGGGCACAGCACCCGCATACAAACGCGCCCATCTGGGTCACAGGGGCGAGCTGCTCCTCCTTCCACGCGTGCTGGAAACTGGAAATGAGGATCTCCGAGGAAGCAGGAATTTGTCATGCTGCTGGAAGTGCAGCCTTTTGCTTTCCCGGGCGATGGACACCCGCCCGGCGTGGCGCTGGCCAGGGGATGGCAGCCGACACTTGTGGACAAGCGACAGGCTGCTGCTCTCGGGCTGGGGACCCGCTCCAGAGCCAGCGCTTGCCTTTCAGCAACCAGAACCTGACTGCACAGCAGCATCAGCCCGGGCAATTAAAACTTCCTTCAACTGTGCAGTTACCAAAAAGTGAGAGCACGCTTATGATCCCACTGTCTGTTGCAGAAGGAGCAAACTCACAAGTAATTACCTAGAATACAATAGTCTTCTAAAGAAAAAAATAAAAGCCCGCAGTATCCTTCAAAAGCCATAGAAGTCTCGATACCCTTGGGTAGTAGCGTGGTGGATTTCATTTTGACATGCCTTAAATTCAAATAAAGCCTGACTTAAATCCCTAGGTTATGGTTGTGTCAGGGGGCTTTTCAAACAAGCAAAGACATCAGAATTGAAGTGTGTGAGGGGGTCTCACTCGGATTTACACCACTGGAAACCTAAATAGCTGGAAGAGTGGGATCCAGGGATTTGTGAAAGGGAGCTCAGCCAGAGTTGACACGGGCACAGGCGCAAGAACAACGTGCCAAGGCTGAGAGCGGGCTCTCCTCCCTGGGCGATGTGCAGACATCACCCCCCCCGTCTCTGGAAGCTGCTCTCCAGCACGGGGGAGAAGCTGCCGTTTCCCAGACAGGGAGGCACGAGGGTAGAAAGAACGCTCTGGTTCAGCACCGGTGCTCACTAGCTGTTAATCTCCTGCACTAGAATAAGGGTTTGTCGTAGCCAGAAGCAGAAGCTGGATGTTTCGTGCATCACCATGTCCGCTCTACGCCAGGAAGAGCACGTGCAAGGAGGAACAGCAAGGCAGAGCTCACACACCATCGCTGCACGCCGCCCTACCAGAACAGGAGTCGGGAAAGCATGCGGGATGCCCCTCCGGACAGGATTTATTGCCCATTTTGCAGTGCAGGGGCTGGGAGCAGTGATGGGAAGCTGAGGAAGCGGCGGCCAGCAGGAACTTGCCCTTTCCCAGTCTCGGCAAGAGCCGAGAGCCCCGTGCTGGGAGGCGGCGTCCCCTGCCCAGCACGCCTGTGACACAGCCGGGTGAGGGGCTGGGGGCACGCGCTGGAGAAAGAGCTTTGGTTCGCGTTTGAAACCTCCACTGACTACAAGGTACCCGAAACGGCCCTCAACCCTTTTCCCTCACAAAGTGAACGTAAAAAAATAAGAGTTCTACACTTCACGGGAACACAATGGCAGAGTGTGCTTAATTTATTAAAATCGCCACGTCTTTCCGAAAGTATACCGATATGTAAAATATGCATACAAAATACAACATTTAAACAAATTATTTACATCCAGGGCAGCTGCAATATCAAGCAATAACTTTAGCAGTAGTTTTAAAAATAACTTGCTGCAGTGTACGCTAGATTAGGTATTTCACAACACGAAGGTTGAACTTTAGCATTGTACTGCTACTCTAAGTTCTAAAACATTACAGTACTTCCAGGTAAAATATTAATGCTTCTTCAAAAAACAGACAAGTCAGAAACTGGTTTGTAGATTGACAAAGCACTACACGTTTCTCTTTGGGGACTGAAAACCACAGCAGATTCAGACACAAATGTAATAGCTACATTCAAAATACATTCAGTCTATTTATGCCAAAAATACATTCAGAGCCTTTGGTTACAATTTATTGCACATTTCTTATATTCTGTAGAAATATATAGTACCTCTTAATGCTTATTTTCCCGTACATTGATGAATTGTGCTGCCCGTTCAAACAGAACACGGATGCCTCTCCCTAAAAGCTGCACACGGATTGGGGTACCACAGCACGTAGGCGGGATCCCTGCCGCCCCGCCTGGCACCCCAGACGGGCAGCGTGCTGCCGAGGCACCAGTGCTCCCATCGGCAGCAGACCACTAACTCCGGTGCTGCTGCTGGTGGCACCCGCGCCTGGTGGCCAAGGACAGCTTTACACCACCGATACCAAAACGCAGTAGGAGTTTTTGAGCCATAACCTTTACCAACACGCACCACTGCACCAAAAGCCCGCGTGCACCTGTATCTGTAGACCTCAAACAACGCGACAGAGCGTCTTCCCACCCGTCCTCACGACAAATCCCACCACGCGGGTGGGAGCCCTGCAGAAGCACTACCTGCCGCAGACAGAAGTCCCGCTGCCAAACCTTCCCACGTCGCGCTGAGGCAGCTCGTAAGATACCGTTCTCAACAGCAATGAGAAACACAAAAACTTCCTTCCCGTTAGCAAGGATGTGCTGGGGACATCGTGAGCCCACCGGCGGTCACAGGAGACCCGGGCAGACAGGGACTGTGAGAAGATCCCGCTCTGTTCAATGTTACGACCTGGTGTAGTGTATTGGGTTTGCGTGGCAGGGTTTTGGTAGCGGGGGGGCTACAGGGGTGGCTTCTGTGAGAAGCTGCTAGAAGCTCCCCCTGTGTCTGACAGAGCCAATGCCAGCCGGCTCCAAGATGGACCCACCGCTGGCCAAGGCCAAGCCCATCAGCGCCTCTGTGATAACATAGTTAAGAAGAAGAAAAACACTTAGAGAGAGAGAGCTTTTGCAGCCGGAGAGAGGAGTGAGAAGATGTAAGAAACTCTGCAGACACCAAGGCCAGTGCAGAAGGAGGGGGAGGAGGAGCTCCAGGCACCGGAGCAGAGATCCCCCTGCAGCCCGTGGTGAAGGCCATGGTGAAGCAGGCTGTCCCCCTGCAGCCCATGGAGGAAGGATGAGGGGGTGTAGAGATTCCACCTGAAGCCCGTGGAGGACCCCACGCCGGAGCAGGTGGAGGCACCTGAAGGAGGCTGCGGCCCGTGGGAAGCCCACGCTGGAGCAAGTTCCTGGCCGGACCGGTGGACCCGTGAAGAGGGGAGCCCACGCCAGGGCAGGTTTGCTGGCAGGACTTGTGACCCCGTGGGGGGGACCCCACGCTGGAGCAGTTTGCTCCTGAAGGTCTGCACCCCGTGGGAGAGACTCACGTTGGAGCAGTTCATGAAGGACCGTCTCCCGTGAGAGGGACTCCATGCTGGAGCAGGGGAACGATGAGAGGAGTCCTCCCCCTGAGGATGAAGAGGCGGCAGAAACACCGTGAGATGAACTGACCGTAACCCCCACTCCCCGTCCCCCTGTGGGGGGGGAAGGTTGAAGCCGGGAGTGAAGTTGAGCCCGGGAAGATGGGAGGGGTGGGGAGAGGTGTTTTAAGAGTTGATTTCATTTCTCATTCCTCTACGCTGTTTTGCCCATGAGGATAATTAGTGAGTGATCTCTCCCTGTCCTTATCTCGACCCACCAGCCTTCCGTTACACCTTTTCTCCCCTGTCTAGTTAAGGAGGGGAGTGACAGAGTGGCTCTGGGGGGCACCTGGCCCCCAGGCAGGGCAACCCACCACATGTAGGGACTAGACATGTTTCTAAAGAAATTTATTTATAATTCCCAAATGCATTCCCCCCCAAAAAGTGACACAACAATGACTAAAATATTATAGGATTCATTATAGGATCCCATGAGGGAATGATCTTGGTTAAGTGCAAATTACGACAAAAATAGCAAAGTGCAAAAGAGATTACGGTTTGAATTTCTCATGGGCTATTTTGGGGGGGAGCAGTTCAGGAAACAAGGAAAAATTAGGTGCTAGACAAAATGTTAAGTAATTTTCTCTTTCAGTTCATATTCCATGCATTAAGTTTTAGGTGACTTTAAAAAACTACTAACTCCCCCAAACTAGAAGCATCAATTAGGAAAGGCTAAATACGGTGACTGGTCTTGAGCATCCTTGAGCTTGACAATTTCTACAAGCTGAAGAACTTGTGCTTTAAGAGAAGATGAGCAGGAACATCAGTAACCTCTCAAGAGACCTAAGCCTCCCTAAAACCACAAAGCGGTGTCTCAGTATAACCTCCATTCTTAAACTGGAACAGGACAAACCTACAGTGAGGGAAAAGGTCACTAAAACAAGGGAGGGTTTTGTCTGTTTGTTTTTAAAGGAGCGTACGGTTTACAAACGCCTGAGAGCCCAGTACAACAATTTCAGCCCCTTGGCTCAGTTAACTTTAAATCTAGTTTCCTAAAACGTACATTTACCTCTCAACAACAAAAGACAAAAGAAAACCAGTGCAAAAATATTGAGCTAAATGAAAAGTTCGGGCAAACAGACCGTAACGTCTCATGCCATGAGGTACGCAGAGGAAAGATGTGTCGTATTCCCGGGGCTGGAGCTGTGGCCCGAGGGGTGCAGCCGGGTCAGACCAGCCTCCGGCCACACAGAGCATCCCCCCACCCCGCACACCTCCCCAGCCCGGCACCAAAAGGGTCTTTTTCAAATTCCAGGGTTGATCAGTGATTATCAGAGACTCCAGGAGGGAAACTGAAAACCCATAGCCTAAAAATCCACCACCAGCTAAGACTGACCAAACAGACAGGAAAAAGCCAGTAACCAAGTGGCATTTACAACTAAGAAGTAGTTCCTGATGGTGGTCACGCTGGTGTCCGAGCAAGATTAAACTAAGAAAAGCGAGGGGAGCAGGCCGTACCCCAGGCCAGACCGCGGAGGAGCCGCAAAGGCACGCAGGCTTGTGCTGGTGAGCTCCCCCTGCACATCCTGCCCCACGTCAGGACACCACGGTGTAGACAGAAACCAGGCGTGCTGTGGCTCTAACAGCCACACGGGCCTCGCGAAGGCAGGGACCGCATTCATTTCAGCAGCCACGAGGCGCTCAGACCGGTCCCCGGTGCAGGGAGAGCGTCACGGAACGCGCGAGCAGCCACCAGCAGCGCAGCGGTACCCACGCTGCATCTGCAGCCAGGAGCAGGCAGCACCGTCCCTGGCCGTGGGTTCACTACCGTGTAACCCCGTAAACCTCCTCTAAACGTCTCCCAGCTCTGCCCCAAGAACAGGCCACCAAAGTGCCTTATGCCAAAAAGCACATTTTTTTAATTTCAGAGCACGACTTCAGTCTGGCATGGTTCCTGACCCAGAGGAGCTTCTGCACAGACACCAAATTCCTCCACTGGGCAATCCAACCCACAGGAAGAGTCATCAGATAGAATTCAAGGGCATAGATACTTTCAAACGATACTATAGATAAAAAGTGCATAGGACTGAATTTAAAATGGAAGAAAAATTCCTAGAGAGCATCCTGATCACTCTCCCTGTGAAGAAAGCCTCCGTTTTAGGCAAAAAAAAGAATGTGTTTCAAAAGTGGCCAAAGAGAAACTAACGGTGTCCCTTGGACATCTTGCATTTTGTACAACAACTGATCGAGTTTTCACTAATGAGCCTTAATGCATCAAGACCGCTGCAAACATCACGCACTTTGCTATCGAGATGGTGCCTTCACACCGCTCAGCAAACACCGTTCTTCCCTCCGCTGCCCCCTGAGCAATCCTGAACCTGCTCAACCACGAGCCATCCTGCTAACAGCAGCGGAGACCACATCTGCTGTCAGCGTAGGGCGGGTGCACCTGGGATGAAATGCCCCTTTCTTGTTCTAAAATTATTTCCTTCGGTTATTTCAGTGTTCTTTTAAACAGCTATTTCTGTTTTGTGATTTGGGACTGCGGCACGGGTGGGCAGTGCTGTGATTTGCGCACATGCAGAGCCGTTTCCAGAGCTGCTCACGGGTACCCCACGCCGGCAGGTCACCCTGCAAGACAGCTCTGTCACTTCGGTAGGCTTCACTCTTTGAAATGCTCTCCTCGTTGCTAATTGTTCTAAAGCTCTGGCTTTAGTACGTATTTTAACACACTATGGTTGTTCACAGACATTTGATTTTTTTTTTTTTTTTCTCCGTACAAGAGCTACCTGGGTCTGTAAGCGCCGGGAGCTCTGGAAAGACGGACCGTTTCCTTTTGGGCACCTTCCCAAGTGCTAAAGCGATTCTGAAAAGTTCATCTCACCTGCACAGCTGAAATACTTTTGAGGAAACAGCCCTAAATCAGCATACTATTTAAAACTACTTTTACTCCGCTACCATTGGTTGCAGAGACCTTATCCTGCAAATACAGCAAGAGCGGACTGCAATGGATAAAACGTTTCCTTTTCCCACCTAAAAAAAATAAATCTTGGTCGGTCCTTTTTAACATAAGGGTTTTTTTCAAGTTACGTTCTACAAGAACAAATGCTGGATCTTATGTTCGCAAATCTTTTGATGCTCAAGTCAGCATCGCACTTTGGATCACACAGTTGTAACGATTACCTCTCAAACAGCTTAGAACGTACGCAGCTGTTGAGCTCCCTGGTGTAGTTTATGCAGTCGAAGCACATAAGAATTAAATCTGTAAGATGACTTTGATTATATGTCAGAAAGCACACTGGAGAAAAATCTACTAGCAACCTAGTAGAAATATTCTTCACCATTCAGCTAACAGACCATGCAAAGATTTCATTATTTACCACAGCAGGAGTGACTAAAAGTTATGCAAACAGGTAAATTGCATTGCAGCCTATTTACGGCGCAATTAGCATCCATAAAGAGCCCATAATGTCCTGGAGTGCGCGTGTCAGGCTGAAACATGGAGCATTGATACTACTGACCATCCCACTCAGTACAAGTTTAACCCACTCTTCCATGCAAGAGCCCCAGTTCAAGAGGTTTCACGTCAAAGATGGATTTTAAATACCGTAATTAGCTAACAGCTTACTTCCACAGAGCTGCGTGTGCTACATCGAATTTTTGCAAAGCTTTGCTACTCTGGAGACATTTCTGGGCTTTATTTCCATGGTCCGCCTGGATTTAGAAACATTTAAAGAACCGTATTATTATGAAAGGTATAATTTTGGCTATTAAAAATATTAGACTACTATATTCAAACGTGTGGACCACAGAGTGGGACAGAATTCTCAAAATGCCAGAACGTCAGTGAATTTTGAAAAACCACCCTGCTTTTTACAGCATGCAGTACTGTGGAAATATGATTAGAGATGTTAACACTTTTCACCAACCTGGTGCTGTTACAGAAATCCATACGAAACCTCTGAACAGGCTGCATTGGCTTCGTGCAAGGACATCAGCACTTTAAATTTACATTTTAACGGGTCCCTAGGCCGCCACAGACGACAGCAAACAGTGATCCAGTCCTGAGCACGGGGACATGTGAAACTTGAATTTTAAGTGCCAAAAGCCAGGGTGGCAGAAAGCACGGTACCCTCCTGAAGTCACGGGCACTGCTCCAGCACACAGCCTCCGCGCCAGCTCCCCGCTCCTGAATGCCGCAGCGGGGGCTCCCGGTCACGTGGGCATCCCCAAATCCTCCGGCACAGCGAGGAGGGCTGCGCGGTGCCACACTGCGACGAGAAACAAACCTTTCTGCCAGGTTTCGACTGTTTTCCAAGAATTACTTTTGTTAAAGCTTCCCCTTCAAACATCAAAAGGCACTAAAAAAAAAAAATGTTACCAGTGACAGATTGGCAAGATGTTGTTTAAAAATATATACTTTCTCAGTTTAGGTGGAATTTCTCCCATTCCATCCCTATATATCTATCGGAAAAGTATTGCCTCTATTATTTTTCCTACTAACTGTTAAAAAGAAAAATTGTCCCTTGAACGATATATTCAATGAAAAAATAAACAGAGTAACATAACACCAAATCCTAACTATAATATTGTATATGAAATCAAGACAATAAAAATAAAAGTTAATAAAAACTGACTAGATGTTTTTGTTCACAATATACCTGCTTAGTGGCATTTTGCTTAGGTAATGATAAATATAGTATTTAAAAATGCATTTTACCGACAGTCCCTTTTCAGATTCCTGCGTAAAAATATGTAAAAAGCTGGATTAAGTTTGGTCTTTTACTTCGTTTGAGGATACAACATGTGGTTTCTCTCGCAAACAGGCTTTAACCAATACCAGCTATTTCCAACACGCTTGGGGTTTGACTGGGATAACAAGCGCAACAGCGAAAGGTATTTTTACACTGCCGTGGCGTTTGAAGCTCCGTTCTGCGATTAGCCTAGGGTCTAGTTTACTTTAGAAAACCAAAGCGAGTCATTGACTTGCTGCAGGAAACACGAACGCCGGGGCAGGAGCCGCCCCTTCCAGCGGCCAGACATGAAGCTGGATGCCGGTGCTCTGGGTTGGGCACCGAAATACTGAACCACGTGATCTGAGGTAGACCAAAAATAAAAATAATATCACATGTCAAAAGATGAGCAGAAGAATCCATTCCCCAGGGATCTCCGTCAGGCTTTGGAGTCCTCCTGCACACAGAGCTGTGAAATCGTCTTCTTCACGCGCAGCGCGGTCAGCCGCGCGGCACCGTTGGCGTACCAGCACTCGCGCATTATCCTGCCCATTACTCGCAGCGCCTGCACAGCAGAAATCAAAAGAGCAGGTCAGGAATAAAACCACCGCCTCCTGCTTTTAATTTTTTAAGTGCAATACTGGAAGATAAAGTACAGGTCTCTGAAAGGGTAATACAGCAGCAGCGTCACAAATTCAGACCTGTAGTCAAGAGAGTGCAGCACTTGGCGCAAAGACAGTTCTCTCTGTCGGTCTGGGAGCTGAAGCAGAGCTAGACATCTGCAACGCGTTTCAGTTCAGGAGAGGCTGGACATCGGGTTCCCTTTGTCTCACTGAGAAATCCTGTCTTAATTTAAATATGCTTTGTAATAAACTGGAAAACTGTTTTTACCTCACAGCTTTGCCACTGGTTTGGAATATTTGGTCTGAGCTTCTGCTCGCAAACTACCCTTCTCATATCTTCTATCGAAGGATCAGAAGGCACAACGTCATAGTAAGGCAACTGGTATTCCTCAGTGATCCCTAGGAAAGATTTATTGGGTAGATTACACAAAATCCAAAGTACCTGCCCCAGAATAAACAAATTGTTTTTACAGGCAATGAGAGAGAACAGAGGAACGCTTGGGGCCACCCTGAACAACTGCTCCACAGCACGCTTCTACCACCACGTACTGCCACGATAAATGAGAGTGCTTTTGTTTTATTTAAGATAAAAGCGGTCTGGACTGCAAAATGGAAAGGCCGGAAACCTCACCTCCAACGGAGCACCTTCGGGCGATCTCCCAGTACACCAGCCCAAGAGAGTACATGTCTGCACGCTTGAAGGACTCGAAGATGTTCATGTTCATCACATCATCAAGTATCTCAGGAGCCATGTACCTTTAAAGCACACAAAGGTCACTTTGCTAGAGGGGGTTCGTACAGAAGACTGCCGCCGCATGCCGGGAAGCAGCCGGTCCTACCGGGAAAAGGGAAACTCCTTTTGACAGCGATCCCGAGTGGGAGCAAGAGACTTGGCCTGGGTGCTGAACGCAACGCTGAGAAAGCCTGAGGCAAGGCTTTGTGCTGCGCAGAGCAAGCGCTTGCTGTGTGCTAAGCCACCTGGAACCCCGTCGACAGCCAGGGACGGGCTGCCGGTAGAAACCCAGCACGTGCTCCGTCAGAGGCGCTGGTCTGCAGCTCTGCTCCGCTGCTCACCTCGCCCTCGGCCGCCAACCGCCTCACGGCGCTGGGAGCGATGCCCTGGCTAGGCCCAGAAGGACGCGGGGCGACCGACGCGCCATGTCCACGCCGCAGAGCCGCGCTCCAGGTGGGGCGGTGAGCTCCATCCCAAGTCGGGCTGGCAACCGCCTCCCGCACCACCCAGCGTGAGGCCTGCCAGTGCTCGGCAGCCGCCAAAAGCAGAGGGGAAGTCACCGGTGGAGGAGAGGGCCGGGGGGCTGAGCGGAGCCGTCCCCACGGGGCGAACCAGGCCGGCAGCTGACAGCCGCCCTCACCCACCTCCTGGTCCCCACCCTGGGGTTCTGGGGAATGTCGATGGTGTTCAGCACCGAGTCGTGCTTCACCGCCAGGCCCAGGTCCGCGATGGCGCAGCTTTCGTTCCTCTTCACTAGGATGTTTTTAGATTTCAGATCTCGGTGCGCGATCGCTGGCTTGCCTGTTCACAGAAACAGAAAGCGCCGTCAATTTTGAAAGCAACAGTATGCATTTTAAAATAATGAGCAAGGAAGCAGCAACAGTTTTATGCAACTTCATTACTATACTCTGTAAAAAAATTTTGAAACCTATTTTGTACTAAGTAAGGCTCTACTAAGTGCCGTCAAATAAAAACAAAACTTGAGGGCATTTTTGTCCAATATCTCTATTTCAGGAATGAAACACAAAAAGAGAAACTCTAAGTTCAAGCTCTGAATTCATTCAGGAACTCCGTCGTGAGCACTCCCCTCTAGCACAGCTGCTCCACCGGCATCCACCACGTAAAGACGTGGAAGGAGGCGCAGACAGCGAAAGCAGGAGGATGATATTCCTATTCTGTTTATACTGTACTACATACGCTAATTACTGCGGTACAACAGTTTGCAAAACGCTTTACCGTACCACATCACCCATAAACGTTTTTGCAAATACCGCTGAAGCTCCCTAAAATACCCGAAGGACAACTGGGAGGGAAGCCCTTGCCTTGCGTGCCGACGATCTCCATGTGGAGGTGTGCCAGGCCGCTGGCCACCGATAGTGCCAGCTTCACCATGCCCTCCACCGTCACCGTGCCTCTGTTCAGGTAGTCGAACAGCGAGCCTTGCTCGTGGTACTCTGAGACGAGCCACAGCTGCGTCCACGTCCCGTTATCTACCCAGAAGAAGCAAGATTATTCAGCTTTATTAAAAAAACTAGCCAGGAAAAGGCTTCCCTGTTTTGTGGCCGGCTCAGGCACGCAAACGAACAAGTCTGCCGGCCGCCCCACCGGGAAGGAGCTCAGGAGAGCTGCAAGGTTCCAAGTGCCGTTTCAGATGGGAACGGGGGCAGCGAAAGCCATTCCAGGACAAGCGCCCGGGATTCACGCGACCAGCAGCGTACCCTTGTTGTCGGCAGCAATAAAGCCCAGGATGTTTTCGTGTCTCAGCATGACGGTCTGATAAATTTCTGCCTCCCGAAACCAGGACCGCTCGTCTCTGGAGGAGAAGATTTTCACAGCTACATCTTCCCCGCACCATTTTCCCCGCCAGACTTCGCCAAATCGGCCTTTTCCTACAATTTCCTGCAGGACAATAGTCCTCGCGATTGTTCTTTGCACAAGCAGAGGTAAACCTAGTGCAAAAAGGAGAGATGGGTATTTGTGAAATAGTTCAGCAGTGATCTTTAAAGCCCAAAGCTGGACATTTCCAGTGAGTTGTACTCATGACTTTGCTTTCATAGACTATGCGGGCCCAAACTAATAAAATAAATAAAAATTTTAAATAAATAGATAATTTTTAAAAAATTATCATAGTCATTTCATTTTGTTTTGCTAGCCATAAACCCCTGCCTCGTCTGATTGGATACTGTATTTGTTTGGGACTTAAAACAAAGAAATTTATTTATTTTGTTTACTTTTAAATCAAGACGACCTTGCTTTTAACAGAGCAAAATAATCAGCAAGAAAAAAATTACAGTTTGAAGGACAGCTTATTCAAATTTATTCAACCTTTCCTTCCGGTTTCCTTGTCAGAGCCCCCGCACCCCCTTCACACGGGCTGGTCCTGCTGCCCACAGCGCAGAAAACTCCCCGTTTGGCTGAAATGGGAACAAACTGGGGGTGCACATGGGGCTCAACCTGCCTCCACTGTGGGTCGGCACAAGTAACGCCCCGCTCTTAGCTCAGGGATGGCTACGAACAGGTACAACTTCAGGGTAAACAGGCCGAAGTCTGCTCGTTCTATCTGTGAAAAACCATCAGGGAAGTACCCTAAATTCATCCTGCCAGGCATGTAGTTCGTGGAAAATAAATTAAATTAAGCAGCATTTATAAATTTTTCATTTATAAATAAAAGTAAGCATGAATTACGTCTTTTTCAAGTAAATAAAAATTCTAGTGACAGAAAGCTGGGCTTTACACACCGACGTGCCACCAGCCTGACGAACCTGAATTTCAACAGCAACGGAGGCATCGCAGTAGATAGAGTATCAGAAATGGGAAATATATTTTAAAAGTTGGCGTTCTGCTCAAAACAAGAATTTGGAGTAACGTTATTTTGGCACCGCTATCAAAATGTCAGAAGTGGCATCCTGACTCATCAGTTAAATTCCGTACCTTTTATTATCAGTTACGCCACATCAGCCAGCAGTGTTTTGTTTCACACTTGAAACCGACTTCTGAATTAACATTTTGGACTCTTCCATTCAAACAAAGAATTGAACTTGCGTAATTTGACAGAAAAAGGGCAAACAAAGCCCTGTTGCCGCCGTAAGGCATGGCCAAGCGTATCGGCACAAAACCTCCCTTGACGTAAGACCCGTCACCGGTGTAAGAGCCTCTGAGGTCAGACCCCCACCTGCACCCTCTGCCCGGTGGCCGACTTTCATCGCCCTACAAGCAAGGTGGCACGTTTGCCTTTGGTTTAAGCATCAAGAACATTTGCTCCAAAAGTTGGCGGCGAAGGCACGGCAGCCACACCGAGGGCAGCGGGCAGGGCAGCTGGGCAGCCCCCACCTACCAGAGCCAGAGCCGGAGGTCGTCATGTCGTAGATGAGATCCTTCAGCGTCTTCCCGGAGTTCACCAGGTTGCACTCGGAGAGGGGCTCCTCCACGTTGGGTTGCTTCGCCCTGCGGCGGGCACAGCGCCGGGCCTGGCAGGTGCATGCCGCCAGCACCGCCGCAAGGGACAGGATGCAGACCGGCACCGCCACCGTCACCGCCAGCACCACGGGTCCTGCACTGGCTTTGCTGGATGACTCCGACGCTTTCAGAAGACACAAGGAGAGCGGGGTGGAGGGGAAAAGACAGTAAGTGATGGGGCTGCGGAGCAGATGACGTATTAAGAGTTAATGATCTCCAGAGTCATCCTGACCGGGACTGGCAGCAGCGAGACAGACCGCAGTTCTGAAAGTTACAGAGTCTTTGCCCCCCGCACCTTTCTGCGGGTACCTTGGGCTCAGGTCAGCACCGCGATCACCATGAACACCACCAGCAGTTCCTCAAGGAATCACCGGCAGAGACGTTCGGTGGTGCGTGGCTGGCCGGTAAGGTGCCGTACAGACCATTGCCGCGCCTGCCCCGGGACAGCCCCAGCAAAGCTCCTCGGACACGCTGACACGTCACCCTGCCCGCAGGGGCCTGGCCGGTCGTATCTCCACGTAGCTGGCATTAAACCCAGGCAGACAACAGCACAACGCATCCCAGCCGCCAGCTTCTCCGGCTGGTCCCACCCCACCGCTCAGCACCGTTCACGACAGCAGACACCTGAACAACACTTCCTTGTAACTGCAGTTCCAAAACCGCAGCAGGGACCCTACAGAGCACGCCGTTTTAATCTGTTCGTGTTGGCAAAATGCTGTTCATCCGCAGTTAGCCGATCCCCCGGCTCCCCGCGGCAGCGGGTGAAGAGACAGGGCCAGCAAGCTCACTGCGGAGCCCGACCGAGACGCCCGCCAGCACGCCCACCGCCCCGACTGGCGTTTGGTGCACGGTACCACGGGCGGCAGCTCCGTGCGCGGGTAATCGGCATACAGCGAGACACACCTCACCGGCTTTACACCCCGTGGGCACAGTGCCCTTCCCACACTTGACAGTTTTGCGTATAAATTTCTGAGCACACTGTCCCTGCTGAAAACAAATCCTTGGAAAAAAACGATTTCCTAATGCTTAACGCATACGGGAATACAAAGTTCTAGTAAACGAGGCGTTAAAAGGACTCCTAAGACAGACCACTTTCGGAACTTGTGTTCACAAAGCTGTATTTCACAAAGGTCAAGAAATGGGACTGTCCTAGATAGTGAATTTAAAACTATAGCGGTAAAAAACATATCAAGAAGCTATAGGAATACATTATTAAGGCGTTTACTTGCATATGCACACTAATCCCTTAATGCCCCCAAAATTGTAAATAAGCTTAAAACAAAACCAATCAACCAACACACCCCTCCCAAAAAATAAAACAAAACAGAAACACGACCCAAAACCCCTCAACGCTCAGAATCACGAGTACCAAACAGGGGGTCTAAGGGCCACGGAAGACCAAAGAGTGCAAAGCCACCCCTTAGCCACCGAGAGAAGAAAAAGCCCCCCTCTCCCTTTAGGCAAATGCTGAGCACTGTGTGCGCTGTAATGGGAATTTTGATGGTAGCAGAGACCTCAGGTTACTTCAGTGACTTCCTCCAGCCCACGTTACAGCAGAACTTCTTCCTCAGGGAGCCTGCCAAGCCACGCACCCCATGGCTCGGCAGTGCCAGGAGCAAAGGGAGCTGTGCAGAGTTCACCTGTTCCTTTTCCTTCTCTTCTTTACATTTTAGCACTATGTGCTTTAACTACGCGAGAAAAGAAAATAAATGGTGACAGCAGAAGGGCGTAACAGTGCGTCTATTCACAGCGCAGATTCAAGCCATTCCGAAAACAAAGGTGTTATGTCTTGCCCGCAGGCTTTTCCTTTAACAGACTTCAGCAGGACACTGGAGGGGTTACCGGGGAGATTTGCAGGCAGGATCCCTCCTTGCAGCTGCTGCCTGGTACCCGGCACACTGATTTCCCACGCCGTGTTTCACTACGCTTGCACCCACAGAGGCTTCCCCTGACGCAGGTATGAAGTGCAGTAGGGATGTATCCTCTGTCACATCGACTGCGGCATGGCGACAAACGGGCACGAGGTACTTACTATAAAATGTTCTTTCTGCCAACTGCTGAAAAACAGCGTAACATGCAATGAACACAAGATGAAACTTTATTGTTCTTCAGCCGGCGCAAACAGTACCAAAAGGAAAACATTCGGGAAGCTCTGAACGGCAAAAGCCGCACCAGTGGGAAGAGAGACTCGGACGGGCATCTTCGCAGACTGGCACACGAGCTCCGTGCCCTGAACCGGAGCAGCGATTTTCCCCGCTGTAGGAAAGCAGTCCTACAGGAAAATACGTGCTCCCAGCAGCGAGCGATCTTAAGCAGCTGCAGAGCCAGGGGTGCTGCACGTCGAACGCCCACAAGCCGTGGTCCCGGTGGGACATCCTTCCGCTGCGTCCCCTGCTCGTGCCTCAGCCTCGCCGTACGCCCACGTCCTCTTCTGCTGCGGAGCCGCTGCGCTTCGTCACCGCGCCGGCCGCTGCCGGGGCACAGCAGTCCCTTCTTGCGGCATACGATCCCTGCCGTCCTGTATCCCCCTCCCGATCCTTCCAGCGCCTCCCTCCTCTTCCCTCTTTCTTCACAGCTCCCTCCATTCCAGAGCGCCAGTCTTTCCAGAAGCAAACTTCTTAAAAATCTCCAGTTTTGTTCTCTTTTTCTGTACCTTCAAGCCTGTCTCCTTGCAGTTTGGATGTTACAGGTGGCAAACCTGTACAGGCAAAAAAAGAGTAAGTTACTGTTGGCTTTCTTTTTATCTTCTAATTATATGGATACCTGTGCATATACATAAAACTTTCCAGGATCTCCTGACACTGGGAAGCTGCTCTAGAGATACTTCAGTTAGGAGAAAAGCCAAGTTTGCTAAGGGCACGACGCATCAATTTGCTCGGCTTTTCCTAGCTGTTCCTGCACGCGTTGCACATCAGCTTGCTGCAGTGACGCCTCACCCTCTGATCAGGGAGGCGGCACAAGCCAGGACTGCAGACTAACGGAGCAACGGGGTGACGACGAGCACAAAGCATCGAGGCTTGGAGCAAGGTGAGTGGAGAAATGCGCATTTCCACAAGCGCTCTTTTCATTGCAGGACATGCTCCCGACTCACAAGATGAAGCTAAAACAAAGTCCCCATTTTTGAAGGGGTTTTAGGATTAAAGCCATATTACTGTACTGGGCACCTTGTCATGCGTTCTGCAAATCTAGGTTTGGTTCACGGCTGTGCCAACAGAATTAAGTGAGACAACGATGCAGTTTAGGCTTCTGGGGCATGACAATTTGTAACTTGCAGTGCACTGCTTGTACATTGTAAACCACCAAAATGGGTTTTACAGCAGAATTTTAAGGGGCTCATAAAAAATGCTCGGTACGCCTTTAAAAAAAGTAACAAACCCATTTGTTTGAATTTTAACAGAAGAGTGATCTGACACATTTTTACTGAAAATGTATATGAGGACAATTTGTATCACTGAAGAACCGCAGTGCGGGATTTGCGAGAGAACTGCATCAGAACTTAATTTTTAGAGGTATTTCCCTCCCGTGTGGCATTTCGGGCTCCGGGCAAGCAGCGGGGCAGGCTGGAGAAAGCGGCAGGTCTAGCAGGGACAGAGAGAGCGCAGCAGGCCAGCAAGCTCATTTCGACACGCTGGGGCCAGGAGCAGGAGAGAGCTTGGCTGGACGGGAGGACGGAGGAGGGGACACAGGCAGGACACCCACGGCCATGCTGGAGATGCAGAGCGAGATGTCAGAGCGGAGCAGAAGCAAAATTCAAAGACTCACATCCACTCAGGAGGGTGACACCCAGCATCAGGAGTACAAACAGACGCCAGCTTTATGACTTATGCAGTGACAGTTGCTCAGAATAAAATCAAGTTCAGTGATGCTTACAGGTCTCCTCTGAGATGCTGCTAAGTTGAGAGAGCTCAAGTGCAGAAGGCAAGTTAGCAGTGAGACTGGAAGCTGAGGTGTCCGGGCCAGTTTGCACGGGGTGTCCACCGAGTTCCTGGCAAACGAAGAGATCCTGACTGTCTAGAGAAGCTTCTTGGAAGGAGTCAACCGGAAACCTCCTTTGTCATCCTTTAGTCTACTGGCTGCACCAAAGAGTAAGTGCGGATCAAGGCTGGTGGCAACTACTCAAACCCCTTCCAGTTCTTCATAGAGCACACGCAGGAGACTTGAGAAGTACCAGCGCTGTGACTTCTGCTTTCAGTTGGTTGGAGGCCATCTTCAATGCTGAGCAGGGTGTCCTGCAGCCAGCACCGCAGCCGTGCCCAGTTCCGGGCTTGCACACCATGACCCCCGGGGCTTCCCCAGCACCAACCACGCACACAAGTGACAAGCAGCACAAGCGCAAAACACACGAGACGCAAGGTACAAACAGTAATTAAAGGCGACATCACCAAGTAAGTGTGGTAATGTTTACAGCAGTTGTGCAATGTCAAACTCTTTGGGAAATAAGAAAATCCCTCATGACTACCTAAAACCATCAAATCAACACCATTAATCACAACATTTTGCAATCTGATTTCAGATGTACTATTCAATGACTTACTAATCAAGAATAGAAGCTGAAGACATGTTGCCATGTACGAAACAAAAATAACACATCTGGCAGCATTTAGCAATTTCACAATACGGCATAGTTATATTCCAAGTCATGTAAACAAAAGAGTACTTTCAGACAACAACAAAAAAAGGAAGGATTTTTTTTCCTCCAATGGAAAAGACATTCTCACATACAACGTTTGCCGTGCTTTTGACATATAATGGGCACCTTAAGACTTCTAAAAGCCCCAATTATGCATGTTTAAGTCCCTAAGCTACTCGGGGGAAAAAAATTTGTATGGTTTCCAATGTAGTAAGAAAATATATTGCATCTAGTGGGGGGCTCTAGTCAGACATACAGAATACTTTTAAACAATTTTAGAAGTATACAATTTGGCCTAGAATCTAAAATTAAGTTTCTCCAGCTTCCACCATGACTACAGACCCCGTCACCCCTTTCAGAAATCAGCTGGGAAAGGTCTGCTTAAGGACCCAGAAGTTCAAGCAAACCCATCGGGGATACAGCTACGAGATAAAGGGACGCGTTATCTGGATTGCCATTTCCCCGCTCCCCTGCCTCCTCTGTATTCTTACCAATCCCTCCAGAGAACACGAGCCTGGGACGGCCAAGATGGACAAAAGTATGTGAAATATTTGGAGAATGAGACACCCACAGAGCAGCGATGACAGGCTGGAACTCTGCCCACAGGGGTTGTGTTGAGGAGAACCTCAGGAGATCGGTCCTACTGGGGGACTGGATTATCCCAGGAGCTGCACCGGCACGAAGAGGAAACAGGTTTGTGCATCTCGCGCAGCTCTTTCGGTCTCTGAGCAGCTCTGCACCACTACAGCCCAAGCTGACAGCCCGTGCTCTGGGTCACAGCCAGCTAACCTCCTGACAGCCAGAAGGAGAACGTCCCTCATTTAGAGGCTGATGTGTCCAGGCACCTCTCACGCTGGCCTACGCGGGTCCCAGCCATCGCACCTTCTGCAGGGCCCCCGGACCAGGCTCAGCAGGCTGGAAGGCACAAGGTCCAGATGGAGGTTGGTCACAAGCGGCTCTTCCCACTTTTTGTGAGCCCTGACCACCAGCCGAGGCTGTCCATGCCATAGCACACAAGTTCATTTCCTTCATTAAAAAAAAAAAAAAAAGAAACAACAACAAAACAAAAAACCCAAACCGGAAAGCAGCCAGCTAAATCAAGTCTGTGTAACTACTTTGCAGCAGAGTAGTAACACAAACTGTTAATGTTGGCCACTGAACCCTAGCAGTGGCTTTCAGAAACCATCAGTTAAGAGAAAACAAAACAGCCACACAGAAGAGAGAAACAAACATATAAAAATATTTCCCCTCCTCTTCTTTTTTTGTTTTTGCTCCATTCCTCACCCTCCCTGTTTTTATCCATCACTAACATTTTAGGAAAGTTAGTGAGAAGAACTGTGTCTTGTCTCTTCACCCATTGCCCAGACCTTCCTTCTAACTCTACTCTTGGACCGAGTCCGTGCTGGGAAAACGAAGTGAGACCTTTCCATCCTGTTCAGTAACAGACGAGGAACGCCAAAGAGCCAGGGGAGGGGAAGGCAGAGCCTTGCCCTGACCCCCACCCTGCAGCACAGCCTGTGTATCCCGGGCCCCTCAGACCTGGGAAGCTCTCAAGGTCCGTAAGCGACTGAAGAGATTTCCCTTGCAATTTATATTCAAACTGGGGTTTATTCAGAAAATTATTGGTTGAAGGCTGATTTTTCTCATTTTCTGCATTTATACGTACCTTACGAAAGTTTTGGTACTGCACTGTCTGACTTAACATATCCGTGTACACCATTCTCCTAAAAGGGCTTTAATGTCTTGAGGCATTTGCAAACAGGTAAATGAAGAGTAATTATTTGTTTATGCAAAACCTACAGATGATATTAAAAAAACCCGTCAAAATACGAGAATCTTGCCCAACAGTTAGTCTAAGCGGTACCATTCGTCTCCTCTGGCAATATGAATATACTCAAAGGATTTTTGTCTTAAGAATTCTATTATATTCCCCTTTCTTTCATCCCAGTGCGTGCCACCGTAGGTGACACGAGGGCCATTTGTGCCTTTGTACAGTTTGGGCAATAGGAATAAAGAAGAGAGCTGGCAAATTACTTATTATACAGTTTGCTAATCCTGCTATTAGCTTAATCTTGTTGCATAAAGCCTCCTTCCTCCTCTGACTCATTTTCCATTATGCAAATACAGAAAAGAAATCATACGCTTTTTATCTCAAGTTCTAGAGATGCTGCTGTGCCAGGTCACCCGAAACACAGCAGAGAGGAGACTGTTCTTGCTGTGTGCTGCTGCCTGTTGCTGGAATGACAGAGGTATTTTTGAAGGAAAAACCCTAAAACCAGAGAATTCTTTGCTGCGCTGAAGTTTCCCACCAACTCACGGCTGTCTGGCTGTGCACGCTGAACACATCCCCATGGTTTTGCTCAGAGAGGCTGACGTTCGCTTTAGCCAGCCTGTGACAAATTTGCAAACCCACCCGCACCCAATTTTCAGCATTCGTAAAGATGGAGACTTAATATCCAGCATCACTAGGTGTTTCGAGATCGAGAGCTTAGAACGAGTAGCAGCATGAACTTTTCTCCACACATCTACAGACACACGGACAAACGTAAAGTGTCTGAGCCTTCAGGCTCCGGTTCAGCAGCTGCGGAGTCGCTGCCTCCACCTAAGGACGTAACTGAAGCCAACATCAACTCTGCTGCTCTGGGGAAGGGATGGGAAACAAGTTCCCCAGCCTGCACTTACTCTTCTTTGGGCCAAATGCCACCCGCCACCATAACCAAAGGTGAGCATCGGGTTCTAAGAAGCTCCAGTAGTCCGCTCCAGGGCTGCAAGTAAAGGTCTGTCATCTGTCAACAGGCTTGTGAGCGGGGTGGGGGCAGAGAGCACGAGCGCTGTCTCCCAGATCTGAAATACGGTCTGAAAATCCTGAGAGAGAAAAGTCTACAACTGGAAGAGGTCTTCTAGATCTTATTAGCAACTCCTCAAAATAGTCTGTTACATGCTGAGATGCACAGAGGCAATTTCTCATACAGAGAGGGATTCACAGAAAGGTCCGTCGAGGAAGCGGCATGCAGGTGGTTTTCTGCAGCCCTGCTACCACATCCCACTGGCAGGGGAAGGTCACCTCAAGTCACCTGCTGGGGCAGAAAGCAGCCCAGTTAAAATACTAGAAACCTGGAAACAAGGTCAGAGTAACACAGAAAAACACGAATGACTGCAAACTAACCCTGCACTTTGAAACTCAGCACCTGTTAATGCAAAATACCGCGATGAAACCCCTGCCAACACGAAGTACACAAAAAGCAGATATCCGGGGTGAATCTGTCCTAGAAGATGAGTATTTTCAGACACCGTAAAAACGACGACTCCAAACAAGACCCACCTCTCCTTGTGCAAGGCTCTGCTGCTGAGGCACGCAATGCCATCTACAGTTCTACTGCAGAAATTCATGCGCAGGCAACCAAAATAAAGAAATTGCTTTCTGCCCCCCTCAGATCCTCACGCTGCCAGCCATTTGATTGTTTTCCAGTCACTCTTGATACAGTTACACCATAAGGCGCCAGTAACTACCACACACTCGCAGGTCGGCATGCCGAAGAGCTGAGGACAGGCTTGTGTCCCTGGCTGGGTGCAGCTGCAGGGACCAGGGGGTCTCATCGGGCAGGATGTGCACCACACCGGACCTTCCCAAGGCTTCTCCTCCTCCGGGAGGTTCAGTCCTGCCGCAAGGCAGGCTTTTCATATCCACATGCTCTGCTTTTAAACTACAATCTGCACAATGGCGGTGACAGATGATGGATAGATAGATAGATAGATAGATCTTCCATATCAAGCTGTCCGTACCATGTGTCACGCCACATGCATTATGACTCTGTTAAGAGAGGGTGGTGGGAGGTGGGCTGGCTTCAACAAGCACCTTGCCAAAGCGGGGATGTTTTAAAGACCAGAGAGCCCGCGGGCTAAGTTAGGCGCTGACACACAGACCCAGCGGCCGGCTTGGTTACCCACCACGGCTGGCAAGGGACATCCAAGACAGGACAAGCCGTACAATGGCACGCAGTGACGTGCCGGAGGAAGAGGTGACATCGCACACGGACCTCTGGCCAAGCAATCCCACCTGGGTCCAAGCACAGCAGGTCCCGGCTGTGTGAATCCTGGCTTCGCCTGTGCTCAGCGGTGGAAACAAAAACGTTCACAGCGCCAGTAAGGTAATGGACTAATTACTAAACCTAGAACGGCCTCCACGTTGTGTCAGACCAGTTTCAGAGCTGGTTACTTGCTGTGGTGCCTCCACTTCAAATTTCTTGCCCTCAGAGATGAACCCAAGATCTAGAATTGGATTTCCGAGTGCCATAGAAGACCAGAAGTGAAAGAAGAAAAATGCAAGCTGAGCAAAGAGTTGCCTAAAAACACGCTTTGGAAAGAGCAGTTTCCCAAGCACAGGAATGCACCCACGAAGGCAGCCGAGGTCACAGCGTTCAAACCGGCTTTCCCTGCGGCAGAGCCCAGGTACGCCTGCGGCTCGAAACGGAGAGCGCGGGTGCTGCAGAGACGGCCAGGACAGCCCGGGCTCTGCCGCCCAGCTCCCTCCCCGGCACGCTCAGCAACAACCCCCTACAAACCTTATTTTTGCTGGGGCCCACACGAAGCTTTCCTGCAATACGATTTATGTGAAGAAGGGCCATCAGAAAAGACCAGTGAACAAATAACATTGGTGCTGTTGTATTTCCAACTAACGTGAATCCCCCCTAATGTTTAGAGCAAAGGGCTCAAGCTAAAAATTAAGTAAGTAATTTTCTGTGGTACGGAAATATGAAACCAGAGGTTTTGCAACTGCCAGTTCAAGCGCTAGGACGACAGACATGCCTCCACTGCTCCCCTATAAATAGTGGTTTTCTCCCAAGATTCCCACATCTCAACTTGGAAAAAAACAAGCACGGTGTTTTACTTCTACATTTCTAGAGCATGACCACTATTAGTATCTCCCTTCTGTTGTCAACTGCAAGAAAAATACTTGAATAATCCTTATTCCTGCCCCACGCAACCGGTGGGATTGGGTTTTGGGGTACAGACCTCCCAGCTGCCAGGCTTCTACCCAGGCTGGCTCCTCCGGAGCGGCTGGTGGGAACAGACCTGGCTCTGGCAGCACCCAGCATCTGCCCGCCCGCGCCAGGAGACAACGGTCCCCGAGGCTCCCACAGCGGCTGCCCACGGTCTGTCCTCCCGTATCTTAGACAATGCGGCAAGTGCTTCCAGAAACAGCCTTTTAAATTCTGCTAAGTACTACACGATAGCAGCTTAAATGCAAGTTATAACTGCAAATTACGTATTAATTTTCATCTTTCTACCTGTAACATCTCTCACTGGTATAACTATACAAAAAAACTACCATCTGATAGTGTGTTTTGCAGCTTTTTCAAAAAAGGCTAGATTAACACAAATCTTGGAAAGAGTCGTCAAATAATTAAACCTAAAAATAGTATAAATATTTATTTTTAAAAAGCACCGAATCAACTTCATTACACAACTCTGAGTCTGGCAGACTCAAGCGCTGCACCAGCTGTGTAATACACAGAGCTCCTGGAAGTGCAAATCTTCTTCCTCCCTCTAACTGGGACCAGGAATCTTACGCTTTCTGGTCCCTGCTGGGCAGGAATCAATGATACCGCTCTAACACCCAACAAAAGCTGCCCTGCCAGCTGCTAAAATGAGCTGCAGAACCCCAAAGTTCAAGGCAGATTAACAAGATGGAACTAGATGGTCTTTAAGGTCCCTTCCAACCCAAACCATTCTATGATTCTATGATTGGTGAAAGGGCAGCAGCCAAAGACCTCTCCCAGCAACAACCTGGTGTCCTTTACCACTCCCACCACCAGCAGAAGACCCTAGGTGCCGTATGACCGCATCAAGAGAGGACACGTCTGCCTTGCTGAGCACAACGGGGCCGCCGCACCCCTTGCATCTAAGGCGCAGGCACGCCAACACCAGCGGCAGTCACCGCTCATCAACGCGGATCACGGCGACACGGCACTGGGTGACACAGACCAGCCAAGGACAACGAGGAGCGCGGCTCCATCGCGAGTCAAACCTCACCGCCAACCCAGACACTCGTCCGTCCAAAAACATGGGGTGCATTTCCCATAAGCAATTCACAGTCAGCACCTACAACTAACCACCGTCTTCCCAAACCTCTCTGGTCTGAATTCCTACCGGAGCCATCTAAAGCAGGTCTTCTCAATTGTGTGCAGAGATGCTTGAGACTGTAAAACTTCAGCCAGTGCAAGGTCGTCACTATGTCCTTGTGAACACCAGGTAACGGCCTCAGCTCCTCACAATTGCTAATTCACAGCTGCTACACATTGCTGACTTATGCCCCATGGAAAGCCCCCAGTACGGTACATCAGATACCACCTTCCTAACACCTAGGCTAATGCCAATTCAAATCACAGACTCCCTTGAGAAACTCCAGCCCATAAAATCTGTGAGGTTACAAGTCTGTTTCCTTCAGACACTTCATTTCTCTTTATGGTTAATGTCTCGTGGGATACCAAGGAATATCTTTAGGAGATGCAAGAAATTCCCATTTCCCCAAATAGAGTTGCAGTTTAGCCCTTCCTGTCTGAAGCAAGTTGGGGAAAAAATAGCTACTGTTTTACAGACAGCCTTTGAAATCCCCATGAGCTGGCTCCCATGGTCGCATCCTCTGCACGCTATTTCTGCCCTCTCACGCAAGCCTTTGAACAGCGGTTTTGCACTCGGATGGCACTTACCGATGGGCAGGCGGAGAGTGATGTTGTTGCAGAAGTCAGTGTAGCAGCACTCGGTCTTTGTGATGTTCTTGGAGCTGTGGCAGAAGACCTGCGCGTTCAGCTCCGGGAGGGAGACGCAGGACTTGATCACCTCCTCCCGCCCGTTGGTCAGCATGACAGAAGCCCAGCAGGCGCCCTCGGTCTGGCAGGTGAAGTTGGTGTGCTCGCACAGCTGGCACACGCACTTCAGACCTGAAAAAAGAGGTTTCCAGCTTTCGTGAGAAAACCCCGGGCAGGGAGACCCCCACGCCAGCCGTGCCAACTTGCGTTGCCAGTTGGCCAAGGCTAGCCGGTTCACCACGAGCGCCCGGCGGGAGCTCAGCGCAGGTCCCGTGCCGGGCTCCTGGGCTGCAGGAGGAAGCCGGTCCTGGGAGCCCCCCCAGAGCACAGGCCCCCAGCGCCCACAGACGACAAGTTTTTAAACCAGGTGGCCCTCAGTCCCAGGGAAGCGTATAGCGTCTATCGCTACAGAAGACTGACCACCCCCCAAAGGTGTTTCTGTGAAAGCCGCCTTTCGCCCCGGTGGGGAGACAGAGGTTCAGGTCTCCAGGTTCACGCTCTCAGCTCCCACGGACTCAAGACAACGCCTCTGGCAGCGCTCAGGACAAACACGTGGGCACGTGCTCCATTTCGGGATGCGTATTTAGTCACAGCCACATTCACTGCGTACTGAATTTTAAATACTACTGACAGCCGCTGTTTAGGTGGCTGTGCTGACGTCCCGAAACACGGGCACCCCCCACCTGTGCCAGCCACCCCCCGCGCTGGCAGAACACCCTTGCCAGAGCCCACTGGGTTGGAGCAACGAGCCCGAGGAATCGCCACAATGCAAAGTCCCAGCACGCACCACGCTACGCCCTACGGACAGACGTGGGCAGTAACTACGGACGTTTCCTGCCCCGGTCTTCTGAGATGAGGCACCTTGTTGAGGCGTGCTAAGAGCTGCCTGACTCCTCTTGGTGCAAAAGTCAGGTGACTTTAAAAACAAACTTTGCATGTTTTTAACCATATCTTTATGTTTTACGAAATCAAATAGAAACACATTTAATAACTACTACATTTTTCAGGCTTTATTGACTCTTCCTTGGAAGAAGAGAGGGAAACCAAAGCCAAATCATCTCAGTGGAACACCAGATGCCACCAATAAATTTTTTTGCCTTCCTTGTTTTCTTCACCTGCTTCATAGCAAACAATTTTTGCTGGCTTCATGCCAAGTTTAGGAACTCATACGAGCAGTGATACAATAACCAAGAGATCTTAACCTGGGGCTGGAAGCAATTTCTACAGGAAATGCTTCCTTAACTGCACTTTATATGATTGTTTCTGTAAAAATACCCTCATTTTAGAGTACAGAGACTTGATCTCTTCAACTTTTAACTCAAACAGTTCTTATCCCACCAGAGGGTCTCCAAAATGTGTTCTGTACACCTTCCCGGGTCAGTGATAACTCTGCAAGATTGAACACTGCTCTACTTATAGGAGCTAGGGTATTAAAAAAAAAAAACAAAACTAATTTTATCCATAAATCCATGCTGTTTCTTTGGAAAGGAGGGGGTGTCCCACACCTACGTCTGAGGAGGAAGACGCGATGACCGATGGCTGCGGCAGCACTCGCCATGTGGCAGGAGCAGCAGGGACTCATCTCAGAGTCTCCGGAGGAGCGGAGAAGTCCTGACAGACGTCAGCGCAAATCTGATTTCTGTTTCTGTGACACCATTTGTTTTCCTTACAACAATCTTTATCCTGCGCTACCCTTCTGAAATAACAGCTTGTAGTGTTTATCTTCGGCTCAGGCCCGCAACAAACTTCCTTGGCACCATATGTTCGTGTTTATCCTGGATGTGGGGTATGCTAGGAACCACATCACCGTCTGTCTGCTCCGGCGCTCTCGGTACAGGGAGTGAGCACAATCCATCACCCAGCAACGGAACAGGTGAATCTCGTCCTTAAAGACATTACCGTAGTCCTAGAAGAAATGCCAGGAGCAAGACTCATCAGATCCAAATAAATAAGAGATCTAGCAGGAGAAAAACAGACACGTCATCACCAATACTGCAAAATAAAAGCATTACTTGAGGAAATGAATATAAGATTGTCGCAAGTGTCTTCAGTGTTTCTGACACGTCATTATGCTGTGTTTTCTCCCCCTTCTCATGGTTTAAAAATAAAATGGGAAATGGTCTTTACGACATCATCCACAGTAGATAACTGACAGTTTTAACCGTATTCTGGTATTTTGCAGATTGCTTGAGAGAGGAGCTGATCAAAATTGCCACTGCAAGTCCTGAACAGCTCCAGGGTGTTCCTCGGAGCAGCGTGAGCACAGGCTGGGAAAAGGATGGCTAAGGGGCTCTGCAAGCCCACGTCGACCAAGCAAAGACAGTCACTATTTCCAGAAGGAAAGGGGCCTTGCACCACCGCGAGCGTATCTGTAACCAGAGCTGGCTGAAGTCACGCCGGAGGTGGTCTGATGGTCGGTGGGCTCGCTTGGCGGGGAAAGCAAGGCGTGCCACCACTTGGAGATCGGCATTTTCTACTGTTGTATTCGGAGACCATTTTACTTTGCTGGATGACCTTTTCTCTTTCAACATCACTGATGGCAAGATTGTAACCCCATTTTTTCCTGTTAGTTCTGAGTACGTTGCTCAAAACTGATTTGTCCAACCTACTGCCCACACCTGCATGTTCACAGACCTGTGGAAATCAGCCCAAGTCCCCATAGAGCTGTTTCTGTGAGAAGCCATTATGCAAAGAAGAACAAAAAGAAAAACATTTGGGTCAAAATTCTCAGTACAACCCAACCACATTATTATTGCTTCTGAAAGCATTTGGCCCCCAGATGACAAGCTGGGAGGAGCAGGGAAAGGAACACGTTGAACTCAATAGTTCCAGAGAATTTTCATGCCCACTGGAGACTAGAATGTCCTGGAGACCAAGATGGCTTGACAAGCATCCCCTCTGCTTCGAAAATGCTGAGCTCCCAGAAGTCATGTGAGACAGTGTGCTGGTTTTGACTGGGATAGAGTTAATTTTCTTCACGGTAGCTGGCACACAAACTTCTGATGGGAACACCAAGTTCAGTTTGGAAGAGGTGGAAGAGCACATGAGGAAAGACTTGTCCACGCCCAAAAACATTACATCCTAAAAAACTTTTTCATGTATATTTGTCCTACCACACTTAAACTGATGCCTTTTTTAATCATTCTTTTAAAAAAGGCTGAGAACTGCTGCCCCAGCAAGTACAAAGCCTTCAGCCTCTGCTTCTCAACCAGCTGCTTCCAGCTGCCCTATTGCGCTCTCACCCCGTCCCAGTTCCCGTCCCCCCATCGCTGGGCAGCTCCAGACCCCCACTGCCACCTCAGGAGTGCCCACAGCCCCCCTCACTGCATCCTCCGACCGACTCTGCTCCTCCCAAGGCGCCTCACACCCGACGTTCCTCCCACGCCACTACCCGCAGCCCCACGGACGCGTCCTCCCAGTCCACGCGTCTCCTCCTCCACCCTCTCCAGTTCCTGCCTCGCTCCCCTGCTCTCGGTCCCGCTTTCCTCCCCGTGGGGCTGCCAGCTGCAGCATCAGCCCCCCCAGCCCCATCAGACTCTTCCCCCATCTCTCGGCCCAGGCTTCGTCCTCTCCCTGCTCGGCAGCAGCGGCACCGAGCTGGCGGCACCGGGCAGAGGCTTCTCTGCTCTGCGTCACTTGCGACGGCCCTGCGCCAGCCGGCACCCCAGATCAGCTGCTCCAGCCAAGCTCCTAAACCGAGACAAACCTGGGCTGCCGGGCGGTGCGTGGCGGAAGGCGAACGGGCGATGCTGTGAGAGCCGGGAGCAGCACGCTGGTCGGCCAGCATGAACACTGGCACACGTCTCTGCTGCTAACGAGAGTCAAAGGGGTCCTACCGAGAGGTGAAATCTGCGCTCCCTCCCCCTTCAGCCTCGTATTTCAGATTTTCCTAGCGTCGCGTCTTTGGCCATTGCTCACCTGAGGTTAAACGCTGCCAAATTTCAAGCCCTTACAGAGGAAAAAAACCCCACCAAAAAACCAGAAATACAGTGCGACTGAATCTATTCAAAGACAAGATCGGAGTCTGAGCTGTGGGAACAGGAGACTCTCTCTTCCCAGAAGATTTACAGAGACCACTTTTAAATATAATTCTACAAAAGTAGAGGCCCGAGGTTCCCCAGCTATCTGCCTGTGCTACTGGCTAATTTCTCACATAGAAAAAAAGACAGAAAACGCAAATCAGATACAAATACTCGACCTTGTTTCCAAAAGCGTTTACGTACATCAAGAATCCTTTGTTAGAAGAGCAAAAAGATGATCTTAAAATATAACCATAAAAGGGCAACTTTCCTGCACCTGTGCTATTTCAGGTGCCTCACCTCGGTGGAGTCGGGAGAAGAGGAGCCCAGACCCCTGTGAACGTGCCTGGGGGAAGGTCCACGCCGCTGCTCCCAGTCCCACTGAACAGGGGGACGTGACAAACCCACCAGCTCTCACCCAGCATCACATCCCTGTTCTGCACCACGCGCGTAGCTCCTCACAGACGCCAATACAACCACTCGGACTGTGCCGAGCCTGTATCCCCATCGCCACTGACATCCTAGGGACACAGGACTCGCCAGAATTTGCAGCTTCTCCGTGCTGATCCACCAGGCACGTCTCATGCTGCTCCAGTTCATTCATGACAGCTTCCTCTACTATCCTTTTCTTTTTATCAAAAAAATTGTCCATATTCAGTTCTATCATCTGGCAATCTACAATCACTGGCAATGTATTTCAAGCTTTCACGTTACATATCTGCACAGTTTCTGCTCTAATTTGACTCCACTGCTGTCCCAGAGAAGCTGGCAAGACGCTCCCCTCGGTTCACAGACCAGAGGGATAACAGCACGACAACGGACGATCTTCCACGTCTCTCACTGCTCAAGCCAACGCCACCTTTGAACCACGCTTCCCCTCCCAAGTAGACATTCTATGGCATGAAGGAAGAGGAAGAATTTGCAAATATTGACTGAAATTCTGCAAGTCCCTACATGCAGCAAGAAACGCTTATTCCCTCCCTAGGAAAGGCGCGCGGCACTTCTCCAGCTCTGTTCCCAGGGACGGTCCTGGCAACGTTACCAGCGATGCACCGTCGCGGGGGAAAAGTCTGGACGTGGAAACCAGAGAAGTGGAATAAGGTGAATCAAAGCGAATCAAAGAGGCAGGAGGAAAACGTGCTCCCGAAGTTTCAGAATAAGGCACTCTTTAATCCAGTAACGAACATGACTACTTTATTTACTCAAGCACAACATCATTTCCCTTGAAACGTTGCATTCTCTGGTTGAGAAATTAGGAGAAAGTGAACAACCGGAATATGCCATGGCCTCAGAGAGCTATGTTAGGCATCCAAACTTGGTTACCAATGGTTACAGTTCTCTGAGCAAGTCATTCTCCAGCAGTCATTAACAAATCTGTCCTGAATCTCTGCAAAGCACCGCAGCCCCGCAGAGGCTGCACCCCCCAAGCCGAGCACGTTGTTGGGCTGCACGGCCCAAGGCAGGGCCGGGGGCAGAGCAGGAGAGGACGCACCGCGGGTCCCCGTCAGCAGGGACGGCAGAGACACGTGTCCCCACAGAGGCGTGCAGTCCTCTTGCCTTCCAGAGAGAAGCGTGGCACTTGGCAAGAGCCAAGGGAACCGCAGGAGAGACTACCAGCCAACCGAGGCGACTGGGAAGTTGATTCACCAATTGGCAGATACACAAGGAAAGCGACTTTTAGATACAGAGACCAGAAGGAAGAGGTGTTCCCTGGTTTTAGCATTTTAAGACATAAGTAGTTTTCAAGGATTTTTTTTCTGCTGCTGTTGCAATAGGAGTTGAGACTATATACCAATTTCTTGGACGAGACCCACTACGAATCAAGGAGAGATTGACTTGCTCTTCAGAGCAGAAAATAGCCTGCATGACTTACATAAAAAGTAACTTTTTTTTCTTTTTAGTTTTCAATGCAACCATAAAAAACCGCACAGGCAAACACACTGTGTAATTACCTTACGTAGCAGGAAGGACTGAACCAGCATCCGATTCACAACAAATCAACACAAACATGCACAACAGAAGCTTTTTTTTTTTTTTTTATGCTTCCATCCATTCTTCCTCAAGTGTCAGCTTCAAATACTTGAATCACTAGATAACTAAGGAACAAGAATGACACTAGATGTGAACAACAGATGGAAGAGTATGAGTTAAGACATCACCTTAACAAAACCAGCTAACGATTAAAACAAGTAGGTAGACATAATGCAACCTCAAGATTTAAATGGAAAGAATTGAGCATGTAATTGGCATAAGATGACTAATACTGTGCGACTAAAAGAATGAACTAAAAACTACGGGGAAAAAAAGCCCAGATTTACTATCTCTTACGAACCACACAAGGTTCTACATTTCAACACAGACTTTTTACTATACGGATTAACAAGGCATTAATCTTCCATTAAGTCATAATCCAGTGCTACCCACAATTGTTAGCAGTTTTGTCTTGTAACTACAGGGCAGTAGAGCATTTCAAAATTAAATTTGAAAGCGAGTATTTAAGTGGCCTTTCAGCAATTCCAAATTTGTCTTTAATCTTGATGGGAAGGAAGGCTGAATATCCGCAGCATTTCCACCCTCAATCATTCTGTACAGTCCGTCTGCATTGTGCACTTCTAGATATACTTTCATTTTGTTCCCAAATTAAGAGATTCAGGGCGTGCATGAGCACTGTGGGTTGCCTGTGTCCCCGGACCACCAGCCGACCTGTCCGCCTCGCTCTCCGGAGGGTGCTCGTGGCAAAAGCCTCACCGTTGTAAAAAGGGGGCTCAGAGGAGACCGTGGGAACTACAGACTGGCCATTCCCTGTGTCCGGTTGGTTGCTCATGATGGAGCCAGAACAAAGACCAGAGAGGTGCCGGTTCAGGCGCTGCAGGGTCGGTGTGGGTCTGGCACAGTCTCAGCAGATGTCCTCTGACCGAGCCTGCACGACTGCGGATAACTGACCACGGCAAAGAAACTTCGCTGCCGTGGGGCAGAGCTGCTTCAGCCTCAAGCAGAGGTCAGCCCGTTCGTCGGGCAGCAACTGGGATAAAAGGCAGGGGGGAACCATCAGCTTTCACAGCGAGAGGCCGTTCTCTGCGGCGGCGCGCAGAAACGCGTGTTGTGTGCTCCAGTGATCTGGAAAGGGGAATCGATAATAAAGCAGTAAGGTTTGCTGAGGATAGAAAAAGTAGAACTGACTTCAGATCATCGCAAAGGAATCTCGCCATGCTGAGGGATCGAGAGCCAGAGGAGAGTACAATCATACAGGAGAAAACCCAGCACCAGCTGCGGATGTGCAGGAACCAACCCGACGTCAGCCATCGCCACCGGGAAGAGGCGGCTGTGCCTTTCTGGGGAGCGCTGCGGGACCCCAGCTCAGCTCACGGAGCGGGACAAAGTCAGGAGAAACCAGGAGAGCCAACAGCCCGTTCTGCCGCCTGGGATCGGTTCCCGTCGCCCCGTCACAAGGGCACAGGAGAAGTGAAAGAGTTACGGGACAGACGGCACGGGGGACTGGGCAGTGACTCGGAAACTGGGCTCTTTCACGCAAAGGGGAAGATAGGGGGAGACATGAAAGTTTTATAAAGAAATCACAGGTCATATTGAGAAGACGAATGGGATCAGCTCCTCACCATACCAGCATCAACTGAGCAGGGAAATGGCAACAGAACCCAGAGAAATTATTTTTGTTGGAATAAGCTGTCAAAGGACATTTGCTAATCTCTCATTAGCTTCAAACAGGCAAGGTACCCTTTGAAAAGTTACGCTTTATGAAACTTAAGCTATGCAGCAAAGCACTACGCATGCAAGAATTTTGTGAAATACAGCCTATAGATAAAGCTGAGGAAGAATCCGCTGGTGTCAGTCTATAAGGTGCTGAAGGAGGATCCAGTCTGCGGACGAGAGTACAAAGTCCGTGGGGAGGCGGCTGCGATAAGCCGGTGCTGACAGCATTCACTGACCCGCAGTCTGAAATGGTTTGCATCAAAAAGAATCCCTAGCATGAAAGCTGAATACAGCCAACACCCGAAAACAGCCTGACAAGGTGGTTTACACTCAGGCAATCGCGCTGAGTGTCTTTGCTGCTGCTGCTGCCACACAGCTCCCCGCTAGCGAAACGCAGCCTGCCGCACAAAAGGTACGTACTACGGAAGAATGACGTTTGACTCGGAAGATAAAAATTTGAATGGTTTAGAGCTACTGTACTAAGACCACCAAAGTATTCCAAAACAAGACTTCGAAACCAAAAATATCCCCTTTTAATTAACTGTCGCTGGTTTTGCCCCAGTATATGTCAGACTGAGAATGTACCGCTGGAGAAGCGAGAGGGACGTGAGTTCTGCAAACACTGCTCTGATTACCTAGAATCAGCCGTCCCGGTAAACATGGAATCAAGAAAATATTGACTTTTTAATGTACTTTATTTATTTTTGCCACCACCAAACTTAAGATGAACCAAGAACAGAAAGATAAAGTGCCGACTGCGTGCTGGCAGTTGGACAAGACGATCGTTGCAGGCCCCTTCCAACTGAACTATTCTCTTCTATAAGAAAAACTTCACTTGCAAAGACCATTTATTCAGGGGAAAAAAGCATTCCGGAGGCTCCACCCAGCAGTGGAAGGCAGCCGGCTCCGAACGAGGGCTGGCACGGGCAGCCGCACAGCCACGGTTACATCCCTCGCTTCAGCACTAAGGCAGGGGCAGGATCCTCACACCGTGGGGACACCGGGACCGCGGCGTCGCTGAAAGCGCTCGGGACGGGACAGGACAGGATGTGCGCGAAAGCAACAAGAGCTGCCAGCCTCCCTCAGAGCGACCTGCCCAGATTCATCTACGCACGCCCAAAGTTGCCGGGGGCGGAGGGGCGTCCCCCCCCAGCAGGTATTCCCAGCATCTAAATCAGGCATCCAACTTGGGCTTCAGTCAGGACTTTGTTCTCTGCGCGACAACAAGAGACAATCCAGGATAATCCTGAGCCTAACAGCACTTGAGGTACAAGAGAGGAAATTGCATTTTTGAGCTGGGATGGAGTTATTAGCTAAGTATCTCTTCCCTATCATCTGCTCACTGCTCAACGCTTTCATGTCGGGCTTTTATTAATTACCAGGTTATCAGAACCTTCAGAGCAAGGCAGAAGCTGAATTTCTAGCCTGCAAAAATAAGCGTGGAAAAAGCCCTGAGCCTATCCCTCCCAGCACCTGATACAGAGAAGAATATGGTGATAAACTCCAGCTCTGAGGGGCTGCAGCACCACGTCCCAGACCCCTTTGTTCAGGGATTTTTGCTGAAAGCTCCGACACCTCAATGCCGTAACCCAGAACCGCAGACAGGCTGCGGCAAACGCTCCAACGCAACCCCGGGTGGATCGACAGGCACGTCCGACGGCTCGCTCCGTCCTGGGAGAGGGAGGGACGGCTGCGCTGCATCCCAGCGCGCGTGGACAGCGACCGTACCGCTCTCATTCCCGCGGTGCTCTCCAAAAGTGACAAGATACCCTGGGCGGATCGCAGCCGAGAATGATCATTTGGGAGCAATTGGTAAGGATCCAGAGCCTACTCCAAAAAAGCAGAATTAAATTACGCCCACTCACCCCACATACAGTTTTTATCTGTAGGAATTATAGGCAGACACCCTGGTAGCTCATGGAGTCAGGCCATTAAGTGCTCATAGTTCTCATCCACGTTGCTTCATTAAAGCCTTTTTATTATTAAAGCTTTTTACCAAAAGCTAGGAAAACAGAGCTTCAGTGACCCACAGAAATGAGAAGATAGCATCATACTGATAATTTGCTACCTAGCAGTGAATTAAACTGTTTAATGAAGTACAACTGCTTTGCTGCTGCAGTACTTCTTACCAAGGACATATTATTTTGGTGCTTGACAACACGGAGGCTTTTCAATATTACCAGTTAATAAGGACTACGCAAACAGAATTATTAAGCTGGAATGAAGATGCTCTTTGCACAATGTGGCTCTCTGGAGCTGTCAGCGACACACACTTACACGGACGTGCAGTGGCTGGGTCACGGCTTTGTGTGCGGGCAACGGCCACGGCCAGGCGTGTTACGTACCTCGGACTTTTACTCCAAGTTCACATTCTATAGGAAACACTGGAAAAAACACCGTGTGCTAAAAATTCGGACTTAAGATTCACAGGGCATTTTCAGCCACGGTTTATAACTCAATACAAGGATATTATACAATATGAAAAAGACAAGACGACAAAGTACTACTGACACAGCAAGAGTCCAGTTTTATGCTATTTTCATGCATTTTTCCTGATGCAGCAGTTTTCAATAGCAATCTATTTTTCTTCTCATTTTTGAACAGAAAGTTTATGTTATACCTGGCTGTGAGCGGCGGCTGCTCGTGTGTGTGCTCTCCACTCTGCCCTCACTACACGAGCCAGCGGTACTCCCCCCGTTACGGTGGAGATCCACACATGCCACCTCACCGCGCCTTGTTTTACCGTACAGGCAGGCATCTTTGCCGCGCATCAGAGAGAACTTAGGGCTTCTGTGGGCTGCTTTTTGGAGGATTAAAATGCGTTTAAGTGGGAAACAAACTCTCACAAACTTAGAATGCGTCTAAAGGCTCTCTTAAGAAATACAAAGCACAATTCAGCGGTGAGCGCTACGAGAGGCTCGCGTGCCACCATCACGTACAGCAACACGTTTCCTTACTGCAGTCCACACCCTCGGCTCCTGTTTCTTTAGAAACGTGCACAGTACTCTTTGCTCCCCTGAAGTAACGCCGTGAAGAGTATGGAAGAGTATGCAAAGCTTTTAATTCAACACAGACGAAGGTGACATAGAACAAAGGTGGTGGGGCCGGGGCGGGGGGAGAAGCAATTTTGAGAAGCCCACGTGAGGAGAACAGATAGGAAACAGTAGGACTGTTCACCACGTGGGCAGCAAAATACTTTTCCTCTTAATCCTATCAATATTCCTGAATACTGAGGCACAACAGAAGTTCCTCAGGAGACCTCCACTGCCCAGCACAGCATCTTCAAACTCGCGTGAGAGAGAACGGGGGGGGAAAGTTTACCAGAGCATGCTTAGTCGTGTATCTTGATCGGACAGGTTTGTGGTGGAGTATGACAGATGTAGCGTTGATTAGGCAGTCGCACAGCTAAATACTTGACACTAAACAGCAATCGAGACCTGAAGACCCTTTCTAGGTACGTGCAACTCCCCTTGGTGCCCCCTCTAAAGAGCCGCAAGGGTGAAGAGGACGTGTGCTCACCCTGGACCATACGCACGCACACCGTTCCTGATCCAGGCTCTGAAAAGAGAGCTGACGGGGTAAGAAAAAGAGAGGACAATGCTATTGCAACTTAAGAGAACAAAGCAACGCAAGACTGTTTTACATAAATGCAAATCAAAGCCGATGACGTGAGTTGGTGTATCGGTCTCCAGAGAGAACTGGTAATAGCCACAGCGTGGGTGATGCTTCAGTTCAAGCATACCGAGGAAAAGGAGAGTAGCACGGGGTTGCCTATTTCTGTGGTTCGCTTCCAAACTTAAATAGCAAAACCTAGACAAACAAGGAGAAGAGCTCAGAGAAATCAGGTTTTCCCCCCCTTGAAGGTAACAAGGATTTACCAGATGTACGATACTATACAGAAGTGCTCCGAGCATCAACAGCTGAGCTCTGCTACTCCTCCTTCTCCAACAGGAGGGATTGCAGGAGCACTTTGCCGTGGGAGTGGGCACAGTCCTTCCTTTCAGCTTGGGGCTGTGCCCACCCCTCGCTGCGAGAGCGTAACGAGCATCACACCGAGAAACTCCTGCGGTGAAAACACCCAGAGAACAGTAGATTGGAGTAAACCTAATAGAAAAATGTTAAACTGATCTAGTGTACAGCGCCTTACTTCACCTTAAAGATAGCCGCTGGTTCACGGAGTGTTATTTGAAAGCACAGGTTTAGTTCGTAGAGAAGAGATGGAGGAGAACGAGCGTTTCGTACCACCTGCCGTGCGGGAGAAGAACCCGCAGCCCCCAGCTCCGAGCCTGGGCCCCCCCCGCGGTGCGAGGGGCCCCGCCACGACCGCCCGGCTCGGCCCGAGCGGCTGCCTGCGAGCGGGGGGTGCGGGCCGAACCCCCGCCGGGATCTGCCGGGGTCGCCGATAAACCCCAACGGGTGTGGAACCGCAACGGCCGGCCGGGACCAGCTCCGCGCCGGGCAGTGCCCGTAAATCCCAGCTGACCTATTTCTGCCGTATACATGCTGATCATAATTAAATGCATTAAGCTCCTTAACCTCCCGAGAAACAACGCTGACCCCGGCCGGGCGGGCACAGCTGTCGGAGCGCCGGGCGTCCCGAGGAAAGGGGAGGGTGTGGGGGGTGAGGGGTGTCCGGGCGGGGGGTCCCGGGGCTCGGCGCCCCCACCCCCGCCCCGCGCGGTCCCGCATCCCGGATGGCGGCGGCGCGCAGGGCGCTCCCGGTGCCGCTCCCGCTCCCGCCGCCCGCCCTACCTGCGCACAGCGAGACGGCGGCGCCCAGCAGCGGCAGGGCCACCCGCAGCGCGGAGCTGGGCGCCCGCCACATGGCCGAGCACCGGCGGCGGGGCCGGGGCCGGGTCCTGCTGCTGCCGGGTCCCCGCCGCCGCCCGCAGCTGCCCGTGCCGCGCCGCCGCCGGCAGCTATAGCGGTGTGGGGAGGGGCCCCGCCCGGCTCCGCCCGCCCGCACTCACCTTCCCCGCCCGGGCAGGGCCCGCGGGACGGGGCGGGGGACGGGGACGGCGCCGGGGCCGCCCCGCTCGGGAGCCCCCGCAGCGCCCCGGCCCCTCCGCCCCTGCCCTGCCCTCCCCGCCGCGGGCTGCCGGCCCAGGCTCTGCCTCCCCCCCCCGAAGCGCCCTGAGCACCGGCCGGCACCCGAGAGCGGGGGGGGGGGGGGGGGGGGGCTTCGGGCCGAGCCCCGACCCGGCGGCGGGGGCAGGGAGAGCGGCACCGGGCTGTGCCGGGCCCTGGAGCCCCCCCCCCCCCTCTGCCGGCGGGTCCCGCTCCCGCAGCCGGGCTGAGCGAGGGGAGGGCGGCGGCCGCAGGTGGGCACCGGGTCGGAGCTCAGCTCGCCAGCCGCTACGGTTCATGGCTACACCCTCGGGCAGGTTTTCGCTGCAGATAGACATAGAACTAGCCCGAAATATGACTTCTCCTCCTGCTTTTCCAAATACCTGTCGGTGGGTTCTGGCACTTTTCCCGCGGGTGCTCCATCAGGCTATGCCAAGTTTTCCACATACGGCAAAATTATCCAGTGTTCTCAGCGTTTCTTCAATGCCTTGTTACGATCTGTTCCATACCGAGACCCTCCAAAACCCCACCATCTCCTTAGAGCCTGGATAGCGCAAGCATCCCAAAAGCTCTTACACACTACAAAGCACCACGACGGTTTTTAACGCTGTCGTGCCACTGTAACCCAGAAGCCTCAGTAGTACTTATGGGTATCACCATAAAAATCAACTAAATTTGAATCAAGATATAACCAAGTCCATTCTAAAAGTGTCAGAGGAGCAGACTATGTAGTCTAAATCAGGAAAGCGTTGCACATGCTCCATTTCTCTGTTTTAAGGTAAAAATACTAGCAAAAGCCCAGTTTCCCACACATTGTTAGGTGCATCTCTAGATTTTTATTGCTGCCATGAAATACTTTACTATTATTATGACATCTCTATTAAGCCTTCTAGACTTCCCTAGACAGTAATTTCCTAGCAGTAATTTCCAGGTTTTGAATACTGATGTTAGTGACATTTGTCAAATCAGCCTTTTGCAGCCTACCTTGTTCTACCTGGTGTTTCCAAATGCGCTGGCAGAGGTTCCATAATTGTATTAAAATGCCTGGGAAAAAAAAGAAATCATCACTGTCTGTTGATTTTATTCATGTAATTTTCCCGAAGTGTTTATTCAGGTTACAACACCGGTCATATTCACAAGGTCTTTACTAGCTCCTAATCCCAGATGTTTCCCCGCTGCAGGATCACGGCTCATCCTCCCTCCGACGCGCTCACAGCTGCTCCCATGCACCACTTGAGCTAGCGCGGTTCCAAAGGCCTTTTCCAAGGCAATTATAGTTAAGGAGTTTCAGCAAGGTCCTGGGATTTGGGAATTCAATGCATTCCAATGCTTTGCTGCCAACGTTAGAAAATTAATTTAGGACTCGGTTAAGAGTCTGATGCTGTGGAATGGAGACCCAAATAACCTGAATGAAAACTGGCCAAAAGGAAACGCGAAGTGCGTGGACGTGCTGACGGTCCCGCTCCGTCCCTCGGAGCTCGGGCACCACGGTGAGGCATCCCTACCGACTTGGCTTCCAGAGCCTTGGATCCTCCTGCATAACCTGCCTTTGAAAAATTAAGCAGATCTAACTAAATTCTTTTAAAATATCCCAGAGAAGGAGTGCTCAACTGTGTACAAATAAAATCGGCGATGGAAGCCTTTGCCTGGGAAGTGATAAAGCCGGGCTTGATCCCCCTGCAGCTGAAAACGCTATTCCGGCTCCCAGGGAAGAGCCCGGAGCAGCTGACGGCTGGCGCAGCCGAGGGCTCGCTGCTCTCTCCCGCGAGAGGTGCAGCCAAGGGAGGTGACTTCCAGGGAGTGAGAAAGGAGGAGAACGCCACACCACACGCAGCGACAGGAGTACGACTGCCTGCCGCAGCGGCTGCACGTGCGCTCGGACGCAGACCAAAGGGAAGTTACCTGGGGTCAGGGACGACGGCCCAGCACCCCCTTGTCCCCCGGCTGCAGAGACGCGTGGTCTTTTCTCTTCCCTTTCTCTCCTCCCGCTGTGCTGACCCGAAGGACGAGGGCTGCCAGCTTAAAATGATCCAGCAAACCAAACTCAGCACGGTGGGTTTTTTGCTTTGGCGTTGTGGGTTCATTCCGCAAATTTTATTACGTGTTGATCTCAGCTAATGCGCCCAAATTAATATTACTCGCTCTGTCCTTCCGCATTACTCTTTCACAAGCAAAAGTCATTTGACTAAATGTATTTAAAAAGAAAATTAATTAACCTATACCAAGATACAAATACAGCAAAGATGAAATCCAAATAGTCTAGGATTAAGTAGCAGTTAAATAAGAAAAAAATAAAAAAATAAAAAGCTGCTCTTATACAACCTTTTTTAATTGTCATCCAAATGTATCCAAGGAAGGTATTCAGAACTTCCATGTCACCTCATCATCAGTTAAATGCAATGGGAATTACTACAGCTTATCACAATTCAGTCCAACCTGTCGAGTATTTCACAGCAAACACTGTAGGTGTATGCAATATACTGAAATATAACACAGCAGCATATACTGGAGGGTGTCCCTGCCCATGGCAGGGGGCTGGAACTAGATGATCTTTTAGGTCCCTTCCAACCCAAACCATTCTGTGATTCTGTGATTAGATACGCTACTGCTTTATAAATAATGAGAGCAATTAGAAAATACATGCCAAGATCTAATTAAAAAAAAAAAAAAAAGAGGCAGGCAGGTTTGGGTGTCAAAGCAATAAAATAATAGAGGAAAAGTTTGCAACTCCCTCCCTTCTGAAAGCATAGAGTTAGTAACTGCTTCCTGACTGTTAAGCCGTATATCACTTCCACGTAGATCCTAGCTTGCTCGTGGGAATGCCGTGAGAGAATGTCAAAATCCTCCACCAACGTCTGGCTACTGCTCATCTTTCTGACAAAATTAGATAAACATAGCACTGTTCTGGGCAAATCCAGTTTTTCTTTCTTTCCTTTGAAGACTTAAAAATAATTTACTTTATTTGCTCGGTGCTACTAGAAAGTGTAAATATGTCTCATTCAGGCTCATCTCTGGTTCACAGCATGTAATTATTACTTCTGCTTTTTCTTTGATGGAAGACATAGAATTAGGAATTATGAAATTAAAGTAGTTAAGGTTATCCTTCAGTTTAAAAAAAAATCTGTAGAAGACATTTGCTCATATTTTACAGAAGTGATGAAGAAAACAGTACTTCTGGTGCTTGTCAAGAAGAATCAAAGTTTATAGAAAGACGTTTGCAGCACACATACTTGCAAAAAATAGTTCTTAATAAAACGTCACTTCTGTCTTTAAATATACGTTTCTGATTAAAAAATTATTAGCTATTTTAATAGCATCCTCAAAATGTACTTTTTATCTCACTACATAGAAGGGAAGAGCTTTTGTTCTACAATTTTCCATTTTCGTTACAAACGTTAAAAGGGCCCAGCAGGACGAACGTTCCGTACTTCCCCCCTTCCAGTGTAATAACGGAGCAGAGCCTCGTGATTTACTGTGTGCCCTTTCCCTGTACGGCACAGCCTTTGGAAAACCTGTTGCATAAACTTACTTTCAAGCAGGTGATGGGGCCAAACTCTTCTCTTCCCTAGCGATGGGACCGCTACGCTTGGCACCTGAATGCTGGAGAGGACTGATGAAATCTATAGAAACAGGTCCTCAGCGTGACCAGGCGTACCAGTGACGATAATTTCAGCTACATGTTTCAGTGCGACCCCGATGCTGCCGGCGTACGAGTTCACCGTGTTTGGAGACCTGTCCGATCGCCCACTGACGCTCTTGCACGCAGCGAGTGGGTGTACCGTGCACCAGACTCTTCGGGAGCAGCACGGCTCAGTCCACCCACGCGCCGGACGCCCTGGCAGCGCGCGGCACCGCCTGCACCCTGCTACGGTTCCCAGGAACGTCGTTAGAGCAGGTGACAGAACCACGCCAGCGCTAAAAGCCAAAGTCTCAACCGGAGACGGGGGAGCACGGCGAGCAAGGGGGCTTTGTCGCTGCAGCTGTGGGTAAACCAGGCTGTCCCTGAACTGTACGGACATCCTCGCTGCCGCCGGCTTCGGCTGGAATGGATTCGTTAAGCGACACTGGCGCACAAAGCCCAGGGAGCACCCGTGGCCAGCGGGACCCTGCCCCTCCTGCACCCCCCGCCCTGCCCCGGGCACCCAGCAGCCCCCGCCGGCTCCCACGGCCGTTCCTGGGCGGCTCGGCCACGTGCACGTGTTCCGTCCCATCCCAGGAGCGCGGCCCGGGAAGGGAGAAAGGGAACGCTAACTACCAACCCCCAGTTACTGCCGCCCTCCTCTTCCGTTCCTGGCCCGTTGTTGGCGGTCCGGGCTGCTCGCTTTGGTAATTTCTCTGAAGCGCAGCACACCGTGGAGGAGCATGCTCCATGTTCTCATCAGCAGTGCCGAAATCAGACTCCGTTTGTCCTAATTAGTTTGTCCTTAGTACACCACAGGTTTTATTAAGTGAAATTTGTGAATGTTAATGTTTTTTAGTTTGATTTTCAGAAAGGCAAAGTGCCTGACCTCGCGTTGAAGTCAATGGGAGCCAAGGTTATAAATAGCTAAAAACACTCGTCTTTGTTGTCGGTGGTACACAAATTACAGGATTTGTATCGGGCATAGATCGGAGATTTGGTGTCGTTAACCCTCGCACTTCCATCACACAGATACAGGGCAGCTGCTAAATCCTCTAAACAGGACAATGCAGAACCATGAATTTTGAAATGAAAGCTATGAAGAGCACAGTCTAATTTTCTGTTCCTGCCCCCTCATCCCCACCAGGTTTTTAGCTGCATCTACATTATTCCTTGAGTAATACAGATACTGAGGGCTTTTTCAAGCACTATTTTGCTCTACATCCTGGCTTTTGGGTTGGGGTGGTTTTTTTTCAGTATCTCCTTTCCTTCTCACATCCACTATCATAATTGCATTTTTTTCTTGAGAATCCAGAATATATTAACACTGAAATGATGAAACTCTCCCACAATAAGCCTGCTATTTTAATTATGTGTTGTAGCAACCTTAATCCCTTCCCTGCTATTCCTCCCTTCCCCACCGTCCCTATTAACATACGTGCATGAGTTTATCTTGTGGTTAAACAGACCTAGTCCAAGAAATGCTACCTACAATTAACATGGTATTAGATAAAAAAGTCTGATCAAATCTCTACTCCTTCCAAAAAAAATGAGGGCTGCTCTAGAATACATTGCCAAGCAGATGAATATATAACGAGCACCCTAGAAACTCAAAGAATAAAGTTCTTTTTTATGTATATTATTATTACATATAGATTATTTGCCACCAGTCAGTGGGTTTGGTTGTGGCACTCTTAGTCACAGAGATACGGGTACGAAGTGGCTTATTACTACAGAGTTACGGTACGTTATTCAGCTGCCAAGTTCCACATGACTTCTTTATAAATCTGATGGCAACCTCTATCAATAACTATTTCCTGTTTGGATCAAATCTAAGCAATAACATCAGGCTGAGATGATGCACAAGGATTACAAGATTGTTTTCCAACTACATCAACGAAGCAGTACCATTGCAGTTTGTTACTGATGAGGAACTACATGAGTAACTGGGTATCACACGACTATAAACCCCAGAACCTCCATTCTCAGAGTACCTTGGCCATGTGTGGAAGGGTTCCTCAGGCGTGCTGGGGGGTGCGAGTGCTGCCCTCTCCTTGTCCAGTGCCAGATTTTAAATCACAGATTGGTGGGGGTTGGAAGGGACCTCTAGAGATCATCTAGTCCAACCCCCTGCCAGAGCAGGATCGCCCAGAGCGGGTCGCACAGGATGGCGTCCAGTCCACTTTTACCCTTGGTTGCAATTCCTTCGTAGTCAGGCTGCAAGGGATCTCTGAGTTCCTACCCTGGACTCTTGCCATGCAGAGAGACGGTAGCCTGATGGAAATCACAGGGGACTGTTGGCGCCCAGCAAAGGACATCACGCTGGTGCGCGGTCTGTCACCACAGGAGCAGCAGCTGGTGGTGATGCAACGAGACAAGCGAAGAGCAGCAGAGCCGAAGGAAGAGCTGTACGTGCGTGGCAGTGCAGTAGTTCTGACTTCAGAAGTCCTGTCCGTAGCCAGGATAACCCTATCCTCCCAGTTATCTCACGGAAGAGTGAACATAGCACAACCCTCGAGCAGCACAAGCTTGCCCGAAGTTGAAGATGAATTGAATCCTCACCGCCTCCAGGCTTCCTATCTGCTATGACAGTTCTCATCCCAACTTTTTTTTCTTTCCCCCAGCAATCTCCTGTCTCCCATTCAATACAACAGTTTTAGGGTGAGGAGATTCACATAAAATTCTCTCTCACCTGAACAGACTCCATTCAGAACATTTCTACCTTCACGTCTTGACGAGACCTGGATGGGCAGATTTGCATCAGGAGCAGCAGACACAAGTGGACGATAACTAAAACCGAAATAATTTTGAACAGGAAGTGCTTGCATAAGAAATTCTACTTACAGTTAATTTATAACTTTTTGGCCTGAAAACAATATTTTTTTAAAAACCAAACATGCGACTAGCCCAGACGGGCCCCGCCAACACCCCTCCAAGGACAGAAGTGCATCCCACGATGGCACCCGTTACGCGCTGCTCTGCAGCGGGCTTTGCAGAAGGGGGGCGTGCGGGCAACTGTTTGAGAAGCCCCTTCCCTGGCTCCCCCTCTGCCCCTCGCGGTATTTCTGCTTGCGCAGAACCGGCTGAACGTTAATTGAGCGCTGCGTTTTCTTTCCAAGAGCCTCAGAGCGCTCACACGGTGGGGGTTATTGCTAACTACAGTCAAGGATGCAAAAAGTTGAAAATTTTGCCAAGGAAAACTGTTCACTAGAAATTATGTCTCATCTTCTATCATGATGCCAACTTCGTTCCAAGGTAACGTGTCTAACATCAGCGCTGTGGAACCCTGCACAAGAGACGGTAAATTACCTTTAATACACGGCTGACAAATTACATTACATAGATTTTTTTTTTTTTAATTATTTTGGGGGGGGGGGCAAACCAACCAATCTTTCTTTTTTTTGGTTGGAGTTATGACAGATGACTGAGGAAGCATTAAGGCAAGCAAGTTTCAGTGAAATATATATACTTACAATCTTGTTCCACTAAAGCGGAATTGAAGAGGATTTATCCACCTGAACGTACATCCACCAGTTTGAACAAGTAGGACGATACGTCGCATCTATCCAACCCCCCCAAGAGATTAGATTATACATGTTATTTTACACTATTTAGATATGTATATAGTTTGAAAACTCTGGTCTTATTCATATCGTGAACATTGGGAGTGAAGAAATACCATGACAAATTGATTCACTTGCTAATTAGTGCAGCTCATCCTAAGGGATTTCAAACCACTCCGTGAACAGCGGCCACCCGACCGTCAAAGGCTGGACACATCCCGTCAGCGTTTGGGGACTTAAGCCGAGGCGGCTTCGTTTTAGAAGAGGTTTGCTGAGCTCAGGACAAGATGCCAGACATCCAGTAACCGGCACTTCTGGCCCAAGTAAGATATCCTGGGTGGGACAGGAGGCCTAATCCTTGGGCAGATACGACGCGGAGGAGAACAGAGGGGTGGGAAAGTCCCCGCTAAAGCTGGCACCAGGCACGAGCCTGCCCCGCTCCTCTGGACAACATTTGTCCCACGGTTTCAAACAAACATTTCATCAATAAAAGACAAGTTTGAACACCAACAAGTTACCAGTTTGGAGACACAAGCCCTGTATATAAATATCCGACTCAGTGTCCCCTCGTCGTTTGGGATTACGTATGGGATTTCAGTTCTTCAAAGTGTTAGAGAATCCTGGTGGGGTGATGGGCTGACAGACTGATTAATTCAAATGACTGAAGACTTGTTTATGCAAAGCAATGGTGTAGAAACTTGCATGGCAAAGCTGGAGGAGTTTATTTGGGACCTCAATACACATCTATTAGAAAACAGAAATTTTAAGGCTTGTTGACACAAATCAATCCATATCACTTAGAATGTGGATATTGGCAGTATATTTAAATGTCTGGCAAGTTTTTCTGTCCCCCAACCCCCCATTTATATTTGCATTTATGAAAGAAAAGTAGCATGTCAGAGTACTAACCATCGTGCTCTATCATACCCATCAGGTCAAACGCTCTGTCCAGCTTTTCCATGCAGCACATGGCAACGTGGTCGGTGTTACCTATTTTAAACAAGGCCCATTTGCATGAGTTAATACTGATAATACTGTGTGTCTTCAAAACACACTTGAGACCTTTTGTTTCCATTTAGGCCATTAAAAACTAATTATCTGGGCACTTCAAATGCTATTATATTTTGTACTATGTGTCATCTGCGAAACTTGGAACAACGCATTTCAAATTGGCTGTCGGGTCTTCACCTCCTACTTCGATAGGTTTCATGCAAATAAATGTCATTATAACTATTATTGATACAGAATTACAAGCTGCTTACATTTTAAAATTGTTTAGAAACTGAGTTTAAAACCAAAAAAACCCACCCCAAACGACAGAGCCCATTCGTACTCTCTCAACGTTCTCTGTTGGTTTGCCTCCAGCCCTCAACCTCAGCCACTGTGCAGGAAGTTCCTTTTGTCTCCAACCTTCGGCAGGCCTTTGACACACCAAGCGCCAGTGAAAAACAAAAGGGATGGAGGAGAGTACAGGTTACTACAGTATGTAAGCAAGGCCATTACTAAAGCAAAAAAAATACACGTTTAAATGCCTTTTCACAAAGCTCATGCTCTGAACATTGGCCTTTTTTTGTCTTTCAAAGACGACCAACATTGCTTAACTCTACAGCCATGGATTTGGTGAACCGTTTGAGGTGCAGTAAGAGTAGCAAATACGACCTGCATTTAAATTTGAGTAATTTAAAAGCAGAATTCTCTGTGTTTATTGGTACAGAATAAGAACAAAAAGCAGCGAGTGCCCTCCCTCCTCCTGCCCCGTGCCGCGGTTGGGGTTTGCTGGTGCGGGTGGTAGAAGCAGCTCCTGCCGAAACCGTCCGAGCTGAGGCAGAAGTCTCCACGAACGGGCCGGGTGGAAACTGCCCGGCACTTCAGGAGCCACCAAGCAGCACAGTCGAGGGCAGAGCGCCAGCCACTCCCTCCCTCCTGGGTTCCTAGAGCATTCATGATTTGCAGGTTTGGGTCCCCAGTTATCCATGACCGCTGAGATTTCACCCTTTGTCTCCAATCTTCATCAGGCCTTTGACACACCAAATGCCAGTGAAAAAACAAAAGAGCGACCAAACGGGATGGAGGAAAAAACCCACCACACTTCAAGGCTACTGTGAGGCAAACGTGCTCCCAAGTTCGATGTTTGCATGGCATGGTTTGCAGCAGGACAGAAATAGCGTATCCTGGGGATTTAAGAGTCTTTGGAAATGGGTAACACCATAAAAACGTTTGCCAACTGGAAGTACTTCCAGGGTTGGCTGGAAAACAAGAATTTTGTGTTGTAATTTGTTTTGCTCCACATCAGGACAAAACTAAGACCTATTGAAATTTTGTGCAAGCAAAACAAAACAAAGTACATCGACATCCCAGAACAGCCAGCAGGTCAGTAGTTACCACGCACCTTGGTCCTCCACATCCCAGTTCAGCACCCTAACTACAGAGCTGTCCTGCGGTCTGCCTGCCTCCCACTGTGTTCATCCAGAAATGCTGCGAAACCTTCCAAAAATTGTCATCGGAATGATACATTTCTGCAAAAACATCATACTGTTGACCATGGCAAATAGAAAAAGAGTAAAAAAAATTCCCAAACTGTTCCAAGAACCATTTTACAACTCTTTAGTCACCACCCCCCCAACACTGCTTTCTACAGCTCTGAAATCTATTAAACAGTAGCCCATAAATCTATCAAAAAGCTCATATTGATCTGCCTTTTTGATGAAGAGGGTAATAATGGAACTTCTCGGAACATTTTAGCATCGTTCAGACATGAAAAGTGCCCGAGGAGTGAGCATTAGTGTAATTAAAAAGTTAATTCTCTAATGGGACTGCCTCCTCCGCTCCTTACCTCTGTTCTCGAGACGACTGGCAGCGTCCTCCTCCCTTGCCATCCCAGCGCCGACGGTGCCATCTCCTCCTCACCTGCTCTTGCTTTCCTCCTCCTCCTCCTCCCACAACGCTGCCGGTGCCGAGGCAGCAGTCGCTGCAGGGGAGATGGCAGCAGAGCCCGAGCAGGATGAAGCTGCCGACGCGGGCGCTTGGTCCTGGCTCCTCTTTGTTGCCTTCCGCAGCGTTAAGCGCGAAGCATAAACTAAGTCCAGGCCAACTTCTTAGCTTGTGCTCTGCTTTGTGCCCCGCCTAACGCACTACGGACGTGTCCTTCCGTCCGCTGACCCCCAGCGAGAAGCACAGGCAGCGACCACTGCTCGGAGGACCACCATTGCTGGAGATGTTCCCGAAATGGTGTCCTCCCCAGCCATTTCTATCCCGGTGTGGACAAGGCGGCACCATTTCAGTCCTCCCTTCGCTTCCTAACGCCAACGCTGGGCTTTGGGTCAGGCTGTCCTGCCCATCAGGGCTTGTGGAGCGTATTGTTATGGGGAGCTCCTGGTGTCCCATTTTGGAACCATCTCCTGGGCAGCCAGGTGAGAGGAGATTCACCAGGAACCGCGAAAGGAAAACCGAGCCGTCCGCTGGTGCCTGCTGGAAACAGCCAAAGGAACGGGGGGAGGAGAAGAGGAAAGGGCCGGGGCCCTTGCCCTAAAGGCTTCTATTTTCAGTCAGGATGCTTATAAACCGGAGCAGAAGACACTAAGAAAATTGAATTCTGTGAAGCTTCTTGGGCAATTTTTTAAAAAGGTGCTTGCAGAGAAAATACAATTTAAGATTATTTCATTTCAGTGAATGATTAGAAACAGTAAAATACTTTTTTTTTTTTTTTTTTTTACTGTTATCAATGTTCTTTCTCCTAATGAAGATGGGTAGTTGTGTATTTTAAATTCACACTCATTACAAGAGACTTGACACAGTAAATTTGTCAAGTCTTCGGTTTGCTTCCAGTCTAAGTCGAAAAGCGATCATTTGAGCTCTAGCCACAGTATCGATCCTTGCTACACAGTTCAGGCATCACGCTAAAGCATACGGTCAGTGCTTGAACGCCTGCCAGCAAACACTATTGCTTGTGTTCCACATTCCTTAAACAGCTCACGTGTATGACAAACATTAAACTATTTTTAACTGCAATAAAGATTGCAAGATCCACACACAGCAAATAATCAGAGAAGGATCAATGGGCAGACAAAAGGCATTACTGTTCACTCCTTATTTTGCAACTTCTTCGCACACCTGGTTATGGTAAGCTTTTCCTTGCTAGCAGTTCCACTGTTCTTATAAACTGCTCTCTAGACCTTCCAATTTCCTCCTTTTTAGCGCTCATATTAAAGGTATGTTCTCTTTATTGGAGGAAGACAACGTAATGAGATGGCTGGGTTTGCAAGTCTGTCTTCAGAATAAAGTTCCTGGCTGGCATCCAGCAGTTCACTATCCCCCACCTTCGGCAGGTACGGTGTTTTAAGGCTCCGGGTTTCCCAGGAGAACGCTCCACAAATGAAGAGGGATCTATGCCGCGAGTCTGTGTCGGCATGTGGAGCCCGACCAGCAGCTCGGCCCCCGAGTCCCACAGCCTGCGAGTTACCACCGCGGGTTGAAACACTCTTGCTGCAGTTAAGTGATTAAAAAAAAAAAAAATGGAAACCAGGTAAAATCCTCAAGTAACTCCCGGGGTTAGATCTTGATTTTTTCACCTCAACACTGTCGAGAGATGAAAATCGCAGCCTTACTCCACTAAGGCACTCCGCTATCTTGAAATCGGCAGAAAGAAGCAACCATGAAGTGCAGCGTGGACTGCAGAACGGACCCGAAAGCAGCGCAGCACCGTCACCAGCGCGCTCTGCCTCCTCCTCCCCCTCCTCGAGCACCGCCTGACCACAGCTCAGACTGCGCTCGCTCCTGCTACGTGCCTGAAAGCCACCAAAAAAACCAAGCAACAAACACCAAAACGCAACCAAAAACCCAAACCCTTAAAACTCTCCGAGATGCCTACAGGAAGAAGAAATAATACAGGTGTTGAAGCTGAACGCAGCATCAGCTTTTCATTTTCGGAAAGGAACAGATTTTAGCAGAGTAACAAACACGCGGAGTTGCTAAAACCGATGCCGGTATCTGAAAGCTGTTGATTTTAGGAGTTCAGAGCTGCTGCGACAGCGAAGCCCTCGGTCGCTGCACTGGGAAAGGTGGTCAGCGTTTTGGCGGGGACTGCAGTAGGAAAGACAAATTAGTAATTGTTGACGTTAGGTAATTTTTAAATGCATCTCCCATCAGCTGCTTCCCCAGTCACGCAGTTCACGCAGACGAAAGCGCCCAGGTACAAAGCCCTCGGCACGCACGAGAGGCGACCGCCCGGCAGGGAGGAGGATGGAGCGGCTTTTCCGGGACGCTCGCCCCTCTCCGCCCGGGAGCACGGCTCGTCCCAGCGCAGCAGCGGCCCCGTCCGCCTCCCGCCTGGTGTAACCTGCCTCGCGCCAGGGCCGGGGAAGCACAGCCCGTGGGGCTGCACCGCGCTGCCTGCCCGGCCAGGCTACGGAACGTTTTGGCCAGAAGGAGCAGAGGTAGCTGTTGGGTCTGTAAGTACGGAGAGCCCCGAGGAGCCGCGCCAGGCTGCAGGACAGGACAGGACCACCAGCTCCCGTGCTGCTCTGCCAGGGCTACGCCCCCAGGTTGAGGCGTTGCTGGGACAAACGCCACTGCGCGCAGAGCAACGTGGCGACGACTGTGGTGGAAAGGGGCGCACCTCGGGGTTTGGCGTTTCGTTGGGTTTGGTTGGTTTGGGTTTCGGGTTTTTTAATCCCAACAACTAAGTCTCCCAAGGCCGAGAGCTGGCAGGCACTTTGGCGTACCGTGTCACAGCCCACCATCCCCAGAGGACCACGCGCCTGCACCTCAAAGCGGCCTGGCCGGCACCGAACAGGTCGACCCAGTGAACAGATGTCCCAAACCCCTTGGAAGATCCCTGTTGCAGACTTCACACAGCTCTCCAGCACGCAGGATCCGGAGGTAGCGAGACGAGTCCGTAACCAGTGAGAAAGTGCACGTTGCACAGAGAAGGTCCCAGCTTCTCCTCCACGAGTACCAGAGGTCCCTCTTGCAGCCTCTTCCACTGTGATGGGCCGAGACGGATGCAAACCGTGTGCGGCTACGCTCTGCTTTTCCTGGCACGCTTTGGCTTGTGTGCTTGAACCAAGAAACCGTGCCGAGACCAGAAGCGTGGTGGGTTTTTCCTTCCCACTGGGCATAAAGCGAATGTGCTATTCCCAGGTGAGAGCATCTGTCACAGTAAATCATTAACTCTACATCTGATAAAATGCTTACTTTTCCCACACAAATCTTAGCTTTAAAATGTAAAAATGTGTTTGAGAAAGATTTAACGTCTATCTATATAAACAGAACAGCACCTGTAACATCTTTGTTTCCCTTCTCCAATGCCAACCACCACGCCAAGGCCGACCTTTTTGCACAGCACATATTTCACCCTGCAGGGAAGAGAATTCCTCCTTGTCCATCCTTATCAAAATAGTTTAATCCAGGTAAATAAAAAAATTCTGGAAGGCCTGATATGGGATTTCATGGAAAATTCCAGCACAGAAGGCGCCCAAGGAGGTTACAGACAAGTGGGAGGAAGCCTTCAGTGCCTTCCGTACAGCAGCACTACCACCAGTCGCCGGCCTCGGGCTGCTGTAGGCAGCTGCCCCCAGGACACCAGTCCAAGCGCAACATACTCCTAACGAGTAACGAACAAGCCTTCTGCATATGAAAAAGAGAAATCCAAACAAAAGCAGCAACCTGTCCCCCCCCCCCCAAAATCTCAAGAACCTCTGTGTTTTGCCTCGCCTTCCTCCTAGGTGGCCGTACCTATCAACGGGGTAGCGGAACCAGACAGACGGTGCTACTCGTGCGCCGATGTGCCATTTTATTTATTTTGTACGTGCAGGGCCTCCTCTTTGTAGGGCTCTGATATATGGCCAGGCACTGTTTGAACAGCCCGGATCCATATTGGCTGTGTGCAGTGCAAATCCGCCAGACACATGAATAATTCAACCAGGGAACTGCCTGTGCCATCTCCATAGTAATAAATGCAGCGACGGCCTTAATGCAGCAGATTATATATAAGTATTCCAAATCTCTTTAGAAGATTAGATTTTATGGGGGTACTAGAGGAACATTAACAAACACGCTGGAAAAATAGCGCGGGGGCGGGAGCGTTATCATCACCACACCACCGGGAAACCCCCCCACTGCCCAAGCCCTGACACCGTGAGGGGAAAAGCTGCAACAAGTTTTCTCCTGTGACTGCTTGGACATGAGGTTAAACACCACAGACAATCCTTCACTGGCTGTCACCGAGCTCCTCTTCCTCCACTCCCAGGTGCACCAGGCGGGCAGTTCAGAACGCCGCCACCTCCGCTGCGTTTTCAATGTGTGGACCCTGACTATCCCCAGTAGCAGCTGTACATTAGGAAAGCACAGTGCTGGGTGACTTCTCTCTAAGACAAGGGATAAGAAATTGCTAAGAAATTACTTCTTACGATTGTTTTCCACTGAATTTTCTTGATTAAGTTTGCCAATAGTCACCTAATTAAAAAAAAAATTAGTTAACATTTCAAACAGCTCAGTCAAAGCCTGGACCAAAAATACTTCATTAACATGAATGTGAATTTTGTTTAAAATAATGCCTGGATGTTTTGATATGCAAAAGGAAGCTCCTAGCAGCAGCACCAATAAAAATGAGCTTGTCTGCCAGGGCGATGAGTGCCTCGGAGTCCTGGCACCGGCCAGACTTCCTTACCCTGCCAGCACCTTGCTTGGATCATCTTCTCTACCTCACACGGGATAAATGGGCGATTACTGGATGGGGTGTTTTTCCGGTTATCCCTGCTGTATAGACAGGGAGAGCCCAGACTCCAGGTTTGACTCGTGCTCAAGTCCCTAGTGAAGCCCGTATCCAAACTCGGCAGAGGCCGGTGGTTCCCAGAGCCCGGCCCTGGAGAACCGTGCGCTCCCTTCCCGCAGGCCCCGCACCATCCCAGCTGGCCCCAGCACAGCCAACAGACCGGCACCCAGCGCTGCCGTTAGAAAACTCAGATCTTCACAGACAGCAGAGTGAACCACTACAGAGCACACGGAGCCGTTTCCAACCTGAAGTCACGTCGTCGTTCTACGCACACAGCACTTTTCAGGAGATGCTACAGCTCAAAGAAGAGATGGATCAAGTATTTAACACGACCATCGTCCCTGACATCTAGCAAGATGCTGTGACTCGGTATGTTAGCATTTGAGAAAGGCACTGCAAATTCAGCCAACGCGGCCAGAACGGTTATTAATCATCAGCATGACAGATTGCCTCTCTCCTCCAACACCTGTACTGGAAAATGCTGGAGATGTGAAAACTCAAAGTAGAAAACCTAACGAGCCACTTCCAACTCGCACTGCACACTGAGCTTCCCCCCCAGCTCTGTCTCGGTCCGTCCCCTCTCGCCCTCCGCTGTCCAGACATCCCTGGCTGTCCTCATCTCCGAGCGCTGCAGCAGCCTGAGACCTCCACAAGCAGGCTGCCTCACTTCCTTTTGTTTCAAACACTGACGTTTGTTCCATCATGCAAGTACATGGGAAAGAGATACGTATGTGTGCGCACCTAGAACTAAAGAACTTCAGGCAATACTCTCCATCAGGAACTGTCGCTGACACAGCTACGCATTTTGCAGTTGTAACTGTCAGCAGTTACTTCCACTCCTACAGCATCTTCAGTCCAACAGACCGGTTCGCTCGAGTCTTTGCTGAAATACTGTCCCTCCTGTTATTTAAGTTAGCCCAGCAGGCATCACACACACAAACCAGTTTAAAGCAAACCGGAATGCATTCAGGCAACTGAGCCTTTCTTTGACTAACAATAAAACTGATCAGATCCTGCTTTTCCTATGGTTTTTGCAGCACTGGATCTGCTCGGATTCGCATCAAGTGTAATTAAGAGACCTAGCAACTGGTACCAATTCAGTCTGCTCTGCAGAGGTACTGTACCGCGCAGTCTCTTAGCCCCATGCAGTACCTACCCCGCAAACTTGGCTGTTATTTCTACGCTAGGAATGTAGAAAAAGAAAGGCACGCCACTTGGCCGGAGCAGGACAAGGAAGACTGGGGCTGAGAAGGAAAAGTTACAGAGAAACAGGAGAGCAGAATCTGGCGGACTTAATGCACGAAAGGGAACCTCAGAGACATTTTTTAACCCAGAGAGGAAGCATGTCTGAATGGCTAATTACTATCCAGGTCCTTAGATTACTTGGAGGATTTCAAGCCCGTGAATAATGGGGTTCTTTTCAAGGATGAAAGGGCACTGTCACTTCCGAGTTCCTCTTCCACGTGGCATAACAAGTAAGATGAGAGTATCGAGAGGCAGAGAAAACGGTTCTCTGGGTACAAAGCTGAGTTCTTCCCCTGAGGCTAGGGGATAACGTACCTCCTCCTGCAAGACGTGCTCTGGGCGGTTTGCACGGACACAGCTCACGTCATGGCCAAAGAGAGTACACCAGTTCCCTGCTGTGCTATTTTGGGATCCAGTTCAGCACAGGAAAGACACGGCCAGACAAACAACCGTTAACAGCCTCGGCACCTTGGTGTTCCACCCAGGACTGACCGGGACCAACGCTATCCACCTGCGAGACACCCGCTGCTGCTCTGGTATACCTCTGTACTAACAGGCAGGAAGAGAACTAAAACACTCTTTTGTTTGACTTGAAAACATTCTATTTAATTTATACAAATAACTACTAAATAGAAAAAGTAGATTAAAACAAAATAGTTATTTTTCTGGCAGAGTTTAAATGCATATTATATAGCTTAGAAGAAATAAAATGCATTTTCCCCACAGCATCCATGACCTAAAATTCTAGTTAATTCCTCCATTGCTTTCCTTTTCTAGATCAGTAAGATACTAGACACAATGTCATGTGGGTAATGGCTATATATATGTTCCGTATTTGAACTGAAAATATGTTACAGACCACACACCTACAAATGTGAAGCACTTAAAATGTGGCTATCGAGTTGTAATATGACAATACAGAAAACAATTTATGTTTCAGGTTATATTGTGTTACAAAAACATCTGTGTAAGAAATCATGAAAGAGGCCACATAAAAATAAGCTTTAACTTTATGCACTTATTTTACAGTTTAAAAAACTGGCAAGTGCACTAGTAATAAATAATTTGCAAGTTTTGTATAAACGAGAAATTCCTAATGTTCAGCATTATTGTAAACATCAGTACACATGTAAAATGCAGCTAAAATCTGACAGTTACATTTTCAGTTTACCAAATTCATTTCCTATTATTCAGGCATAGATCAATGTAGTGTACAGCCAATCATATTTTTGGCAAGTCATGTCATTAAAATTAACAGTGACAGTGCAAGTAAGGAATGCAAAGAATTCCTAGTGCAATAAAGAAGAGAAGCACAGGCAATATTGCTGATTAAAATTTACCACTTCCATGTGTTCGCCCTGGGAGTGATTAGGAGAATTAAAAAAAAAAAAAAAAAAAGAAAAAGAAAAAAGCTGTTCAAAGCCATTATTTAATGCCCTGATCTTGTCTTAGGATTTCTCTGTCTTCCTTCAGGCCACTACCTTTGCAACAGTACATCCAGCGTGAGTCCTTATAGCTTGACCATTTCTGAAATGCCCATCGTAGTCACTGAGCAAAGTCCGTCCGGTTCCGATGTCTCGATGTCTCCAAACAGATGGCTTGGTAAGAACTTCTGCCTCTACAAGTAGCCACATGGGGACCAATCGTATAAACTGTCTGGCCAGACTACTTCTGAACCAGACAAATGCCTTCCTATCAGGAGAGCACCACGAGAAGAAGGTCAACAGTCAGCTTTCAGTTTATCTAAGGAATTATCAATTTTGGTCAAAGTCTTTTTGATTCGCAGGGCTGTTAGTCTTGCTGATGGATTTTGATACCAGCATTCTTTCATCAACTTGGCAAGAGATGTTAATGTCTGGGAAAAGAATAAAACACAAAACACACATGTAAGGACACAATCACAAGCCAAGAAAGCACTAGATTGGGTTAAGCACTAACACAATAAGGTTTTATTGTCTCATTAGTACTCAATTTTCAGAGTCTACAGAGAGTTTACTGTTGTCTATCAACTATACAGCTTTCACGCCTTGAAAAAAACCCAGGTTTGATAAATTGGTTAAACTAAGAGAATAACCAGACAATGGGCCGACTGGAGTGACAAACTAGCGTAATTTTTAACAATGGAGTTTTGTTGTTTTTCTAATTAAGGAAAGACTCCACAGAATATCTTTTCAATGAAACAGACTCCTGCAAGATCAATGAAGGAAGCCAGAGAAGGCACAGATTTTCTGTCTGTGATTTCATCATGTCCAGCGCAGCTTTCAACGGCTGGGATTCACTGCTGGCTGGTGCGGCAGCGCAGGTCATGGTCACCAAAACCTTGTAGGTGGGACCTCTCGTCCTCGCTGGCCCCAGCCGGCCATACAGACTCCAACCGACCTCCATAGCATCGGTAATAAGGAACAAACAGCCGGTCAGCCTGGAGAGCCCAGACCGATTCTGCTGAAGAAGATGACACCACAGCAGCAGCCTTTCAGAAGGAGCAACAGTCCCTCACCCTGTAGGCAGGGGAGAGACCAAAACTCTGTCCTAAACCTGCGTGTGTATAAGCCACAGGAAGGCCTACAGAGGCTACCCTGCCCTTCAAGACATTTCCCCTTGGAGGGAGAACAACAACAACATAGGAAGGGCAGCTTTAAAGTAGTTACTGTTAAATCATGCTGCTAAAAGGCTGATCTGGGAACCGCTCAGGCTTAACAGTCAGAAGTTGGCTCCTAGTGTTTTCTTCCTGCTCCAAGACAAAGGTCCATGCCAGCACGCTTCTGAAATCTGTACCGGTCGTGCTCCTGACAAGCAGCATCGAGACCGTTTCAGTTTCAAGTGACAACTGAAAATAACTTCCACGACTGTTTCAAAAGAAGAAAGGGCAGCTCGTATCTTCCGGCACACCCACTTACAGGGTCTGAGAACCATCTGTTGGGAATGTTCGGCCTTTGCTGGTCTACACAGACCACTTTTCTCATGTCTTCAAAACTGGGATCGTTGGGAACCAAGTCATAAAATGGTGGCTTATAGTCTTCCACAATACCTAGTAAGACACAAGAGAGGCATTATTTAATGACTGTGCCAGTGAAAGACTATTTCTGCACAGAGAGAGAGATGACCCAGCCATCTAAGTAGCACAAAAATATTTTTAAAAGTTAACATCAGTGTCAAGCAGCCGTTAAACAGAATAGCGCTTACTACCACAGGAACAGCTTCTTCTACCCAAAATGTTAATTAATTGGTTCATGTTACAATTCCACAAAATAAGAACTACATCCATTTTGCAGATGCTTGAGCCGAAGTCATGAGAAATAAATCCACTTGCCAAAAGGCCATCTTTTATAATGCACGGAGGTTTACTGACTACCACAAAACTGGGATTTCTACTAGCAAACGTAAAAATTTAAGGTCTGCACTGTGGTTTTAATAGGCTTACCACACACTTTGCATGGGTTTATGATTCCCAAAAGAGTCCAATAAGCATGTCAGCATCTACAGACCCTCACGCTGGCACTTCAAATACTTTTATTTCTTGTTATTAAAATAGTAAATACTTGGGCTAATTGGCACCACATGCCACCACAAAGCCAAACACCCGAGAGCCTGTGGCACCCAGTGTCTGAATGCATTTTCCAGGATTCATTGGGAAAGTGAGTTAATGCGTGTGCTCCCACAACTCGTCACCCAGCTTACAGAACACTGGCAGGCTAAAAAGCCTTTTGCCTACTCTAAGGCATGTGTGCAGCACTGAGTTTCATCAGTGGATTAAGCTCACAAATGATCTATAGGGAGTTCAACTTTCTTAGGAAGCCAATTTAAAAACTGGTGTTCAAAGGCAGGCATTTGGGTCAGCAGCTTGGAAAAACAGCGAGCAAATGAGGCCCTCTACGTACAATAGAAATGTGGGCAGAACAATCTTAAAACTGCTTTTTAGCAGACTGGCAGCTGTCCCACAGTCAGACGTACATGAAATCCCAGAGAACTTCTGTTGCTTTGAATATACTGCAGTTGAAAAGAGGTTCTCAAGCTTTGCTACAGTGGTTGGATTTAGTTTTCTTGTTCTATAGGTGATGAAGATCATAGTCCTATAGATCCTTTGTAAAAATCTGTAAATCCCTATCTGCAATGACTAGTCGAAAAGGGAAACGGTCTTCAGGAAGTTACAGCTCCCTTTGAAAATAGTAGGACAGTTCAAAGAACTGGCTACCCGAGCGAGTTACCGTAACAAAGCACCGAGCAGGCTGCAGGGTTTGCCCAATGGTATTCTGACACGGACGCAGGAGGACAGACCGTATTACATGCTGCATCAAGAAGCATCAGCCACCCGCCCTCCTCCTTCGAGCAATTCCTAAGTGCATACACCAAACATCACCCGCAGGGCTGAACCCTTGTTTTTACACTCCTCCTGCTTCCTCCCAGAACACAGAATAACGTTTATTGTGAGAACTAAGAGTAGAAAAACCTCTTGTGTATCTACATTGTCTGTATTTCCGTTTCAGATAAAGCAGTGGCTTCATACATCATATGGCTCTGAAAACGTTTCCAGGGTCATCAGGGTATATCAGATGAACTTTACCACTAAAAGAGAGAGTCTGGCTCTAATTTACTATTTTCACATTGTCTTTCCAAAGTATAGGGTATATAACTGGCTATTTCAGCTAAGACATACAGTAATACGTATGAAATGAACTTTTACTCCAACGGAGTGCTTCTAGAGCACGCTGGTACGCAGCCAAACATCACTGACCCCGTGGGACCACCGCTGGCTCCGCAGCAGCCCATCAGCGGTGCCAGCGAGCCACTGCAACCTCTCGCCCACACCGCCCCGCTCGCAAAACCGTCACTGAACTGTGACACGCTTCCCTCGCACACTGCCCTGGGACAGCGAGCCTGCCACTCGCTACGGGGGACGCCCCAGGGCGTTCAGCCGACCTGCAGCTTGCTGCTTTCTGGACAGTTTTAAGACAACTTCTGTAATTTACAATATATTGTATTTTTTTCCCCCTGGGGTTGCTGGCTTTTTGGTACTCAAATCAACTAGAACTCTCACACACACACTAGTGTTTTCTTCACCTTTATTCCTCGTTACTTTAATGTCAGCTTGTCCTACGCACGCACGAATCTACCCGCTGGAGCAAAGCGGCATCTACACAAACACCTAAGCAACAGACCCAGCCTCGCAGGTAGAACGATGACCACACACAGGGGTGGCTTTGAGCAGTACCCATCTGTCAGCCTCTGGTGTCACTTTGATATTGAACACGATCACAGGACCGGGAATGACAGCGAAGGGTCCCAAGGAACACAACTGCAAGTGCCAGGTACCGATGAAGGAAAGACGCACGGCACTGTACACTAGGAAGGGGGCACGTTCAAAAGCAGTGAACAACCACTCTACAGGGAACAAGCACTGGTCTATCTAAAGAGAGTGAAATACTGATTTGGGGGTTTAAACTACATTTTTCAAGCACAGAGAGAAGTGCTGAGTGGCTCCTGCTGCAGCACAAAGACGAGACACAAGTACTCTTGGTCATGGCGAAGGAGTTTCCTACCACATTTTCCTCCTTATACTAAGCCGCAACAGAAAAATACTGAGAATCACTGTGTCACCTTGAGGACCATTAGGTAAGTTTAAAAAAGCTTAAAAATTTAAAAACAAACATTTGAAATATTAATTTTTTTTTAAAGATCAGACTTGTTAGTCAGATCACAACAACTTCAGAGTCTCCATGAACTGAAGCACTAAACCAGGCTGACCCGCTGGAACAGACTCTGCATTTCCACCCAGTAAATGAGAGATGCCAAGTGTCCATCAGCATGGGATAGCAGCAAAAGTCTCCAGCGCAGGTAAGTGACAGTGCCCTGGCCCACCTACGATACGCCGTCACCCAGTTCACAGAGGCATGCCACCCCGACCTCAGCGTGCTCACTCCCAGTGCCAGAGGCTTCCTGCAAATCAAACGGGGTTATCCAAGTGACCACCTGATAAAGAAATTATTTCCACACAGCTGAACACTTGGATTTGAGAGAAAACATTTACTCCATTTCAAACCAGGAAATGTAATTACTTATAGCAACAGCCAGAAATACAGAGCAACTGGAAGTTAAGTACTGTGGAATTAGTATCACCATCGTCTTAAGACCTGACACGCCCAGTGTCATGACATAGCTGTATCACCGTTAAAAGCGCTTCCAAGGCATCCCTGAGCTCAGCCCAAATCAAGTCACTGAAGCATCCACCCGCCATCTGTGGCAGGCCTGCAGTCCACGCTGAGTCTCACACCACCTTGGTGAAGCCGCCAGCACAACCCAAGCTCGGTAGTTTCAAAGTAGCTCAGGTAAACCGTCTGTGAACCGCGGCCACTGCACCAATGCCTACGTATCAAAACTTCAGCACGGGAATATTTAAGTAATAGGTACCGTTTCATGGAACTTTCATTTCAGGAGGTAACTAGGTAAGACTGTGTGTATTTTTTATATATGTTATGTACAGTGTACACACATACATATAAGCATAAAGGTATATTCATATACAAAGGGAGCGAGACATCTAATATTCCACACAGGATTACCAGCCTCCAAAAACAGCACTGTGGCAAGACAGATTCCAGATGAACGACTCAAAATTCGAGACTGGCAATAAAACCAAACTTATCGAAAGCTTCACGTGAAGTTTTGTCATCGCATAGGCCCACTGCTATGTTCAAACAGACAATACGCTACACGGTGCCTATGTGTGAGCACTCCTCGTCCCGTCACCCACAGCTACGAGCACGGTCCCTCCGCAGACCGACTGCCTCCTCATGCGCTGGCTTCCCTTCCCGCTGCAGCGAGCATCACCTCTTGCACAGTGAATTAATCAACCCCTGCCCAGCAAACCCATCATATTATGGCAACTAGGAAACTACAGTGCTCACAGACTGCCGAGACAAAGTGCAGAATATAAAACTGCGCTGAAAACAATGAAGTTACCGCTTAAATTCTCAAGGCACTCACGCTGACGTGAACTGCAACCCAGAGGTCTCCAAATATTGGGAAATGCAATGAGCAAGCCTTCATAACTGCCTACGACATACATTTGCCAATAAGCAGAAAAATTAAAACCATGCCTTCACAAGACTTTCCTCCTTTCTCTAATTAACCACATACACCTCCATCACCTGAGACCATCACCGCCCTGCAATTCAGCTGACATGTTCTCATACCAGAACAATACCTGTTCTGTTTGCTGCACAGGTCTTCACTGTCAGAGGAGTTACCTGAAGGGAGAAGGATGGCGAGGTCACGAGCTCAGCTCCAGCCACCCCACAGAAAGCTTATGGAAGTTCCCTTCGGCTCCTAGAGACAGTCCCGTGACAGCAAGACAGGAGCTGCTCACTGTGGACCCTGCAAGTTCAGATGCAGCTCCCCAAAGCAGCTGACCACCTGCACAGATCACCCTGCTCTCTTGATTGCAGAGAACCCAGCTGGATCTCTGCAGAGCTATCAGAGCAAGCTCTTGGCTTACAAGGAGAATTAAATTAGCCACCTAAGCCTACCTGATGCATTTTGCTACCCCCAAGTCAGCTTTGTTTAAGCACCCGGGACGTATCCTGGAGAAGACAGGGGCTTTGGACAGTGCTCCAGGCCCCAGGGAATCTCCCAGCTAGCTTGGAAGGTCTGCAAATCTTCTCGGAAGTGCCACCTTCCAGCAGCCTTCTCATAACAAGCCTGACTGCAGTGTTTCTGGAGACAGCTAGCTGCCTGTGGCTGCCATGCTGAGAGTTACCCTGAACAAGGGACCAATAAGATTTGGGGGGGGGTTTGTTTGCTTGTTTTTTACTTACGGTTAAATTATTTTGGCCACCAACAGATAACAGATGAAGTAAAAGGTTCATATTTAGAAGAAGTCCTGTATCTTAATATTTGTTTGCTTCTAGAGCTGCTGCACATTTGCCTGTCCTCTCTCCCCACTCCCTGTAGCCCAGCGTAACACCACCTGGACAGGATTCCCACTGGGGTGCGGGAGTGGAGGGCAGGTAACGTGTGAGAAACAGCACGAGGCAAGTACCTTAACTTCCACTAGAGTCTGAGTCAGGCATCGTTACTCCGTACCAGCTACCGCAAGCCTTCCCTGTCATGCCTTACTGCAGCCTGCCTCTGTCCACTCACTCATACTCTCTCCTTTGGCTCAACAGCCGCTTTTTGAGAACATCTCAATCCTTTCCTCCAAAGTATTCCCTCAAATTCTGACTTGCAATAGTTCCCACCAAAAAAAAGCCCTCAATTCTTCAGTTTGAGCCACCTGACTACTGCCTATCGTTCTGACCATGCCTCCTTCGAACAAGTTCGTACCTGGATCCTATGCTGGCAGCACCCCGGCTGGCACCAGCCCTACCTGCCCTGCGGGGTTCCAGCCTAACACTGGGGCTCAGAGCTACTGCAGCAAGCAAACGACCCGTCGCCTTTTCCTGAAGACAAACCCGTTGTCTGATGTCAGTTACAGAATCCCAGATCTGGATTTCGTGGGAATAGATCAGACACAGAGCAAATAAACGCGTATGACAATTCAGAGCTTCCTCAGATTTAAACATGTCACCGTCACTGCCAGTGTCTGCAGAGAAGCCTGAAGGGCATCTTCTGTGTTCTCCTGCCTGCTTGGGTCCAGAGAGCACGACCTGAGGTCCACAAGTCAGAAAGGACTTCTGACTTGACAAGCACAAGAAATCACACCAACAGACACCCAGCTTAAAGGTTCTTAAATTCAGAGTCCCTTGCCAAGGAAACACGAAGTAACAGTGTGTGCTACGACACAGGATTCCAGCGGCACTTCTCCCAAGCCAAACTGTGCTTTGACTATAGTCCGGCTTTGTGAATGCATTTAACTTGGTAAAGCAAGAGCATCTCTGAATTCTGATCACTTCACTTCTTCAATTCCTACATATTTTCCTTCTGTTCCTTAGGTTTTGTCATGTGAAACAGTCACCTAAAAGTGTACATTATGGTTTAATGACACATGGAAAAAGTTTAGAGACTTTATGATCTGAAATTTTAACTTAACTATGTGGTATGAATTATTTCTCGTCACGATTTAGGATGTAGCAGGGGACGCTCTTTCTTCTCTCCCTGAACAGAAGCGACAACAATACTCAGCCATTGTACCCAACATACCAACAACTTCACCACAGGCAGCAAAGCGTCAGGAACCAAAATACTTCAGAGGTCCAGTATTTTACTGTGCATCCCATGCATTTTGGTGGCAGATGCTTGGCCATGAATTCCCATTTCCTTAACCCCTTCTAAAACCAAGTAAAGAGCCCCAAATACTTACCGTTGCTAACCATGCGTCTAGCTACTTCCCAAAGGACCAGCCCAAAAGCCCAGATATCGACCCTTTTATACGAGTCAAAGCAGTCTGCCTGGATAGTTTCGTCCAAGACTTCTGGAGCCATGTAGCGTTTGGTACCCACACGGGGATTGTTCCCCACATCCAACTGATTCGTGCTTTGGGAGTGCATTACTGCGAGGCCTGAAGGACAGAAAAAAAAAATCACTGTTAAGTCCCCTTTAAAACTACAGCAGCACACATTTAAAATTCCATGTGAGCAGTGACACCCATCAGAGAGTTTCTAACAAAGAAGGAGCTGGGAGTCCAACTGTCCAAAGACCAACTGGGTCAGCTCCAAACCAGCTATCAAAAACAGCCACTGTGTCCGTAGACTTAGACCAATTATCTCCTCAGGGATTACCATTAAGCATGTTATTGCACTGTTGCAAAATGTTGTCATTAAGTGTTTTGCAGCCACTGGATGTCACCAGCACTCTAAGCACGTATACACAAAAGGCCAAGCATCTGTTACTTAGAAGAAAACAATTTTACACAGCATTCACATTTATTTATAGAACTTTTGGGTAGGTGGATATATCCGAACTGTGGGGAAGAGAGAAGAAAAACACTGCATGATGGATATACCCAAGTTAAAAAATAAAGCTGGAAAATAAAAAACACCGTATTTGCAGTAGCTTGAAAAATAAACATCCTCAAGCTGATCTAAAATGAGTCAGTCAAAACCACTCTACCTGGTTTCTACTAATTACTAAACATTTAAGCAAAGAACATTATGTGATGGACTAAATTACTGTAAATTTGGAAACACACAGAGTACTCATTTTGCCATGGTAAACAGAGAGCACTGCAAATTGAACAGCAACAGATGCATGACATAACTAAGCAATAGAAAAGACAACACAAACTCTCCCTAATTTCCTCAACAAATCTTGTAAGAATAACATATACTATTTACATTTAACATGAGTTTGTTTTAGATGAAACTTAAAAAGCTTTTTAAGTCAGTCCCATAAAAAATTAACCAATCACCAGATCATTAATTTCTTTTCTTTCCAAAAAATAGTCTGTACTTCACTGTAACAAAAATTTGGAAAATTTGGAAAACACTTTCCTACAATTTAAATGCACTTCAAGTAATTTCAAGCTGCTAAAAAAACGCTTATGGCACCTCTAGAAAGATGCCATCTATTAACCCCATGACTGCTGAGAAGATAATTTGGAAAGCCTGCTCACCAAGCAAAAAATATTTTTTGTGATATATATATACACACACAGAGGACATAGTTACACACACCCTCCCTATATATTTATGCATTTGTTCATATTCATTTATATTATACAATATGTATGGATTATAGTATTTAAAAAAAAAATTCACACTGGAAACAAAGGTTAGCAAACAAATTTCCTGGCAAACTGAAGACATCAAGACTTTGGAGAACACTTTGATAAAAACCCTACTACTCCATCCAAATTGGGCAAAACAGATTCAATGGATTGACAGGTCAAAGGTTTAAGGCTGAGGGATGCAAGTCAGCATCCCACACACTACAAACTAAGAAAGTGTTGCAATGGGGTCAAGGGACAACAATGTTGTAATCAGGTTCTCATCATGGTGGCATCTGTGCTGTTTATGAGTCAGGAGCAGACCTTGCACTGCTTCAGCTTTTCACCTCAGGAGCTCTCAATGCACATTTAACTCAGGGGCGCGTAACTGCTCGTCAGAGAAGCTTGTAATGGAAGTATTAATTCTTTAAAAAAAAAAAAAAAGCTTGACAGGAATACAAATTGATAAAACACTGGTTTTCAAGACACCAAAAAATCCTCTTTAGTATACTGAAGTATCTGTTAGAAACAAAACTTGAGCAAATTTTGCTAGCGTTCTTTGCACCTTCCTTACAAATACCAGTGTTAGTTTCAAGTGGGCATTCACTACTCTATATGGAGGGGTAGGAGAAGGAGGGAGTAAGAGAAGGGCTGGGCTGCTGCTTCTCTTTGTATAAGCATTATTCTGCTGCTCTGTAAAGTTGCTCAACTAAGACCTGTTGTCATGCACATGTATTGCTTTAGAAGTAGAAGGGCAGAACTTTTCCACAGCACTGACAGCTTGAAGCGAGGCTGACGCCCATCCTTGGACTTTATCGCACAGTTTCTGCTTAGCTAGAACATATTTGAAACAGCCCATGTCATAACTGCAGCCCTGGCTACGCGGGTTGCTGCCCAGAGACTCGTTTGCGGCACGCGTGCCGAGGGACAAGTGGCCAATTCACAGAGCTGCTGCGCTTGCTGCCGGCAGGACCAGGACCGGACGGCTGCGCACCCCAAGCTGCGCTGCAGTTCAGGCGCACGGCACCCGGGCTGCCGGCAAGACAGACAGCTACAAGATGTGCATCAAAGCGATTTTATTCGTCTTTGCTTTCAGAGCTTACACCTATTCTTAACGGGTACGTTGCAAGTGCAGAACTTGGTGTAACCGACAGAACCAAAGTCCAGCTGAGCTCTGGGCAGCTGCACTGAATCTTTCCATCTGCCCGGACTTACAGTCACTGTCATTCTTCTTGTATGGTGCACGTATTGAGACAGAGGAGGGAGAAAAGACACAGCTATACAGAAAATATAGGGCATGAATACATGCCAGAAGCAACAAACTCTTTGGTAACTGTCCTTTACAGATAAGGAACACATGAACACGTCAAATACACGCCTGAGGATTTCATGTTTAAAAAACCAGCTATTTTGCCACCACAGAAACTAACTGGGAAGTGTTTATTGCTGTGCTGAGAAAAATCTCTATCTAGAGGCTTCAGATATTTGAATGTAGTAGATTTCACTTTATTAGTGTGATGTCAATCAATGCCAATATGTGCTTCCCCCTCCTCAGTGTGAACTACAGACTTATTTAAAAGCCAGTCTCTGAAGTTTTGTATTTTCGACTTACTGCTCCATTTTTTATTTACTAATCCCTCTACAAATTTAGATAGGTCTAGGTGCGTGGCTTTCATGTTTTCCCTGTGCGTGTTTCACGTCCCTCAGGCAAAAGTGACAGGAACGATGCAGTGGAATTGTTACTGAAAAAAATTTGTGTCCAGCCAACGTCTCCCAACACTACTGTCCTACCGCTATGCCAGATGTCCCCCAGGGTGTGAAGGAGCCACGCTGCCCCAACTGTTCCTCAGCATCCTGCCAGCCTAAAGTCTAAAACGGGCTGGTGAGAGAACCCAACTTTGGGCTGGATTACCTGGCAAAGGACTCAGGCTGGTGGGACAGCGAGCGTGTAGCTCTGCCACTGGAAGTGGAAGGGCCCGTGCTAGCTCCGCACCGAGCTGAAGCCTGGGAACGGCGGGGCCCGAGGCTCTGCGCGGCACCCCGGGATCCCCCCACCCCGGCTCCCGGGATTCCCCCACCACCGCGGGTCCCCCCGGGTCCCCCCAGATCCCGCCCGGGTCCCCCCGGGTCCCCCCTCCCGCGGGCCGGCGCCTCGGGCTGTGAGCGCCATCTGGCGGCGGCCGCAGCGCCATGCGGCGGGGGGGGGAGCGGGCAGCCCGGCCCCGGCCCCAGCCCCAGCCCCCGGCCCCCGGCCCCCGGCCCCGCGTCTCTCGCCGGGCCCCCGGCCGCCGCCGCACAAAGGAACGCACCCAAGTCCGCGATGCAGCACTGCCCGTTCTTCTTAACGAGGATGTTTTTGCTCTTCAGGTCGCGGTGAGAGATGGCAGGCTTGCCCTGCGTGCCGAATATCTCGATGTGCAAATGTGCGAGGCCGCTGGCGATGGACAGCACTATGCGCAGGCAGCTGACCGTGTCCAGGGTGGTGAGCTGCAGGTAGTCGTACAGAGAGCCCATCTCGTGGTAGTGGGTGATCAGCCACAGCTGGGTACTAGAGTTTCTGGAGGTCATATCAGACGCAATAAAACCTAGGGGGAGAGGAAGAAAAAAGGAAAAACAACAAAGATGACAGTTCCTTCAAGACTCCCCCAGGAAAAGAAGCAATACTACTAGGCCCTTCCTGCAATTTAAAACTGTTTAATTAAAACTTTTCCATGAGTGTACTGCACTGAAAACAGACTGCAGGTATTACAATGGTGAAAAAAGAGCTGACATATTCTGGAACTCTAACTCGAATCTATTCACAAGAATGTATTTATGTATTTTGTCAGTCACACCAAACACAACTACTTGTTAAGACCACATACTTTGGGAAAAAGTACGTCATGGCTCGATGCCACGCAGGACCCCCAGCTGCCCTGTTAGAAACGGGACACGACATTGTATGGTCTGCGATATCCCTTTGGCCAGTTTGGGTCAGCTGTCCTGCCTTTGCGTGTCCCCCAGCTCCTTGGGCACCCCCAGCCTCCTCCCTGGCAGGCCGGTATGAGAACCTGAAAAGTCCCCGACTGCTTGGCAACAACTAAACACATCAGTGTGTTATCAACGTTATTCTCATCCTAAATCCAAACCGCAGCACCAACCAGCTGCTAGGAAGAACATTAACTCTATCCCTGCCAGAACCAGGACATCCTTCTTTTTGAAGGACTCGGGGTGGGGAAGTGTCCAGTTAAACAAGACCACCACCACACGTACCACCTCCGCTGCTGTCCACTCAACCCATCACACTGGAAAGCAGCAGGACCTCAAACAGACAATCCGTAAGTATTTCCATTTTTAAGGACAAGTAGCCAGTGCAGGCTGCTGAGAAAAGGGTTAAACACATTTCGTGTACACATCACATCCCAATAAACAGGTACTACGTGCTGTGCCAACTTCGCCTTTACATCCAAGGTAAGCCTATTCGGAGCACTCCCAGCAATCAACCTTGACGTGTCAAAAACTTGCTGTCCCCAACTGACAGAAAACGTCACACCTTTCTGATTGAAAATTTTGCACCACAGCAACGACTTGCTCTCCCATGACCCCCAATTGCTCAACGAGCTGCAGAGGGATGGCCGCAGCCCGCTGAACGATCAGACCTATGGGACTGCTCTAGACTGCCGCAGCCTCCAAAGGCCTCATCTTTTTAACCGTTCACCAGCTTCCGATATTAGACAGTTCAACTGGCATGCAACTTCCGTGGTGAAGTAAGGCAGAGCGCCTTTACGCACCATAGCTGTATTTCACAATGATTTTCTACAAAGCAACAGAGAAAAATTTCTCTTTGAAACTCATGAACCTCAAGAACTGCTTTCAAAAATGCAATGTCTTAAAACTGAACACAAAATTCAGGAGTAGCTCCCCTCCTGTTACCTCTGAATTTATTGTGTGTCAGCACACTGTTGACCTCAACAGACTTAGCTGGGAAGCAACAAAAGTTTTATTCCCAAGTCAGAGGAACAAATCATGTTTATTAAAAGCCCACATATGACATTTGTCAGAAAGAACACCCACTACTTTCTCTCCTGAAGTCAGATTTCTGCACAATGTGACACTTTTGTAATCTGTGATATTGTTTAATATTGCATCTAAAAAAATTCTGTAAAATAGCCAACAAATTTGACAGTTATCAAGAAAGACTAAACACAGAGAGAGGAACATGGGAAATGTGTAATGTAATTTCAGCCAAGTTACTTGCTCTCTTGGGAAGGAAAGTTCAATAATTCACATTTCAGGAGGCCACCAAATTATTTTTGTAGTTACAAAGGAACTGCTTCAGGAAACATTAGACAAACGTCTAGCAGGATGAGCTATAGAGCCAAGGAATATTCTCTGACAGGAAACAAGAATAAGGAGCCCAAGAAAAACTGATTACAGACAGACTGCGGGTGAGGTAATGTCAGCACACAGAAAACAAGCTGCTGCTTTTATCTGTAAGGGTGGCACACCAGTGAAAGGTGGTCATGCCCACCAGGAACCAAAAGGGCTGTTTAGACTTCAGCCACGGCTCACAACATAAAAACAGGGGTGCAGAAGATTCAAAATCATCTACTTTCATATTTACAGGGAAATGAAATACATCTTAAAGGGGCAACTATAGTTGAAGTTTAAACTCCAAAGGAACTTAGTTTGACCCTGAGCAGAACAGTTAAACAGAAGAAAATAATGGATTCATACTGCAGTTTATTCAGGCACAAGGAAAAGTATTCAAATATTTAAATCTCATTATAAACTCCTCCCCACTTTTTCTCCTTTTATTTCTCCCAGGTAAACTGAAGTTATAAAAAAGCAGATCCACCAGAACTTCCCCAGCTAACACATTGCACAGTGCTCTTTTGCCATTTGGCTGCCAAGGCTGAATTCTTAGCACGTGGGTCTGTGGCACCTTCGTTCTCTGTCTACACACTCTGTTGCCAACAATTGATCGATCTGGTTCACTGCGTCTTGCTAATGCTACGACACTTTCTCCAGTTGCGACTCAGACTTCAGCACCCTCCTGCAAGTCTCCCCTTCCCTTCAGCTATTTATCACAAGAACCTAATCTCAGATTGCAAGATAGCTGAGCAAACCTGCAGCGCTTTGCAAGTGAACTGCTCCATTAACTTGCCTTTACGCCAGCCACGCTAGGAAACATGAATATGGTTGTTCTACTTACCTAAAATATTTTCATGCCGCAGCAATACAGTGTTGTACAATTCAGTTTCCCTGAACCAGGATTTTTCATCCCTAGAAGAGAAGATCTTCACAGCAACATTTTCTCCTTGCCACTGGCCCCTCCAAACTTCTCCGTAACGGCCCTTTCCTGGTGGGGGAAAACACATAGAGAAAGTCGTCAACTAACAATCTTCACAGTGCTGAAGGGCAGGATGAGCTAACAGGATGGCAACTCAACAGCCATGGCCCCAACATCCCACTGGTGTACCCTGACCACCCCTGCATACGCTTTTTACCACTTTACAGTCACACTGTGCTCTGCTGTCCCTTAATTCTTCCTGTTTGCTTCAACTGCAAGCTCTGAGAGCACCGATCTCTCCTCCTTGCACGCTGGTACAGTATGCGGGTGTTTGTACTGGGCAGATGTAATTACTCAACTGCCAGCAACGAAAGCGCTTTTGCAGCTTAAGCAACTTTGGCAACACACTACAAGGTCAGTGTACGCAATACAAATAAATCTATGAATTCTGAAGTTAGGAGGACAGGAAGGATATGTAACGCTGGGGATACAGCCCTTACATTTCTGTTACATCATCAGCCCTTGCTAAAACAATCAGCACAGCCAAGCACACAAAATGCAGAATGACAATTTAAAAAAACAAAAACAAAACCAAACAAAAAACACCACAACAGAACAAACAAACAAACTCCAAAAGACCCCCAAAAGCCCACCAAAACCAGAAAAAAAGGATAAAGAAAAGCCCACCCCTGTCCTGTGGGGATCAGGGCACACTGTCTGCATGCCAAGCTTCTGGCCCAAATAGCGAGGAAGAACGTATGAAATTATCAAGTGCCCAACAGCACAGCCACATCCTGTACAAGGCGCACTGGAAACGTTCTGATCGTTGCCATTTTCACGGCAGCCTGAACACGATTTGTGCAATGAGTTGTGCTAGATTCGACAGCTATCATATCCAAATTCTGCCCTTCGGTGCTCTTTAGAGGCACGCGTGAAGCAGCAGCAGGTGTAACTAAATGAGGAGAGATACCCAACACTGACGCCTCGATGCTGTCACCCAGAAGGGACTTCTGCACAAGCACTTTCACCTGGCTCTGCTCCACAGGCTGAAACACTTGGTCTCTGGAAACAGCGCCAGCCCGAGGCATTCCAGAGACACACTTACTCACACATAGATATACACGCACAAAGAGATACGTCTATATTGCAGGCAAAATCATCATGCATATCATATTCTACAGTTTCTGATGAAGAGAAATTGCAGAGCATCAGAGGATGTACGCTTGGATTTAACGCAAGTGCGAACGTTCGTGCCTACTCAATACGTACTACCATAAGCCAGAAGCAAAGAAACAGTGGTAAAACGCAGGCCCAGTCCCTTCAGATTCACCCGGTTTAGTCTGGGGTTTGATTTAACACCCTGATGAGTTAAAGCTTCTAGTGACTTACAGGAAGGTGTTAACCCATTCTGAGTTCAAATCACTGCAGAACCAGCATAAAACATACTTAAACCAGTGGTTTTTTTCTAATAGAATCAACCATTATCATGCCTTCCTCACCTCTTTAGTGCCAGTGTGGCATCTTGGCTCAATGTCTCTGTCTCAGGATAATTGTGACCCAAATGCTTCCTAAAATTACTAAAATCAAATTTAACACTATTCAATTTATACATATATAAATATATATATTTAAAACTTCAGACCCAGAAGAGTTTTAGAGAAGAATTACTACAGAGAGATCTCTCTCTCAGGGGAAAAAGAGCAGCAACAGTACATCATTGCCTGCACAGTCCCAAAGCAACAGTGCAGAGCAAGCTACAAGACATTCCTGTTACCATTCTAATGGCACAGAATCACACTTTTTTTTTTTAAAATGTCACTTTAGCCACTTTGCTTGACGCTTCTACTCCAGATCTCAAATCTAGATGATCCTTTTCTAATCCTAAAGATTTCTAGTTGAACACTATTAAATGAACAAATCTTTGTTTCACAGTTTGACAGTTTCAAACTTCAAATTGAGCTTGCTTTTCTAAAAACATAGTTTATTTCGCTTACAAAGTACCCAAACAAGTCTAGTTTGTATTTTCTAACAACACCTTAATTTTTTCAATCAAAAAGCACAGATATTTGCCCCTTTAATCTGCATAGATGTGAAAGGAATTTTTTCATTTCACACATAGAACATATTTGGTTCTGGAAAGCTGAAGCCTGAAAAGTTCCGTAATATAATATAAGTAACTGAGGAAAAACAGATAATTAGGATGGGAGATAAAGCTTTCTGTCTGCATTTGCTACCAAGACGTGGCACTCGATGCGAACAAGACTTGTACTAACCTACACACTCTACAAGTGTGATCTGGCGAGCCACCGTTCTTTGCACCAAGAAAGGAAGTCCAGAACCACTTCCAGATGTGCAGGAATGATCCAGTAAATCCTGTTGAAAAGGAAAAGCAGAAGTTCGTAACCTATGAGAAACTACTTTTTCCCCCTGATTAAATACAGAAAGGTACCCCACTTCACAGGATAGGTGAAGTTAAAGCTCATCGGTATCTCTATGGCTCTGGTGATGCCATTTGATCACTCAGGATCAAGACATACTGTTGCCATCACCATACAGATGGGCAGAGAATGCTCTTTGCAAGTTTTTACCACTTCAAAGAACATCCCGCGCATAGAAGAGACTGGCAGGGGAGCCATAACTTATGCATAATCACTCTCTGTTGGAAAAGTTACACACAACAGTGAACAGCAAACAAATCAAGCATCGTTTCATTCTCAGATTTCTGATTCTGGCTCTTTTGTTTGGCATTACAGTATCATTTTGTTTAATAAATAAATCATTTTGTTTAATACATAAGCAACAACAAATTTACTGCCTGTGAACCTGGAAGCTCACTCGTAGCCTACGAGCTACCCTCTGTGACATTCCACTCCTCTGCAGCACTCTGATGTTCTCTAAAAGAATTGAGAGAGCATAAGTGAAGTATCTGTCACCTATTTCAAAAAGGTTAATATCAACTTTTCTTTCCTCCAAATTTTCTACGCCTTGCAATAATTTCAGCCGCTTCAATAAGAAATAAACTTACTTTCTCTAATTCCTCCTATACCCAAGGCCTTCATCCCTATACAGCTAGCAAAACCAGCCTTGATTTCTGAACGTTCCTGCAGACTTTTCCCATTCTTCTGGTTCCCTGTGGTTTCTTCCCAGTAAAGAAGACTAGGACGACACAGCAATGTGATCTGTCAGTATGGGAAAAGCATCCTTTGCTTGTCCGATGTTTTCCTTCAGCTTTTAATCAGACATTTAAGGCCACCGACTCCACTGGGACTGGAGGCTTGCTGCGCTGCTCCGCTCTCCCGCCAAGCCCACAAAGCACGCTCGGGCAGGTGGAGCAGGCGAGCGCCCCAAAACCGAACCCTTCTGGGAGGGCTGAACCGCAGCCGGACCCCCATCGCCCACTCACCATCCTCCTCGCTTTCCAGTCTGAGCATGAATGTACGAAACTACGTGCCCCTGCAAAGCAGTGCGTCAGCCGTAAGAGCAGGAGGAAGGCTGCCGCAGCAACCTTCGCCGCCTTGCTCCCGTGTGCCCAACTTTGCTTTTTGACACAGCAGGAACCACTGGTGAACTGCTGGTTAACTGCACCTAGTGCCGTTTGGGACATCCTGGTCTATCTCGCTGACCCACAGACACCCTCCCAGAGCAGAACAGGTATCCAACAGGTCCTGTATTGTACCTGTCAGACTCACATACATGCCCTAAAAACCACATGGCACCTCAATGTCACCAGACACCTCTGTTTTAGCAATCAAACCCCCAAATTAAGTGCTAAAAATTAACTTAGCAACAGTGAAGAGAAACCAAATAATGCAATACTTTGCTGGTTTGCAGGTAACCTGCCAGATCAACATTTGCAGATACATCCTCTGCAGCGTGGCAGCAGCTGCTGGCTGCAGGAGCCCGTTACCTTCGGCAGGGAAGGGGAGAGATCTGTGCTTTGGTTAGGGTTTGCTTCGCATGCATTACACAGAAACTTGAGAGTTTTCTCCACGTGGAGCACCAGACGGCGTCCACGGGGGAACGGACTCACGTGCCTACACAGACAGATCTTTTAAACCGTAAGCTTTTGAAGCGGCTCCAAACAGAGCGCCCCGAGGAGAACGGCCCCCAGCGCCTGGCACCACTGGGGCTTCTCTCACCAATTGCACGTCCCTGCCGCAAATCAGAACTTCCTTAAAAGACAAAAGACAACACCCAAATAATTTATTGTAGGTCTCCTTCCCTAAAGTGGCTGAACCACACTAGATGAACAGTCCCTCAAAAAAGAAAATTAAAAAAGTCATTCTGTGTTAGATAAGTCATGGGGAATTTTGGCCCAAACTATTCAAGTTTGGTACAGTTATTTAGAACCAAAACCAGTTTAAAAATAAACAAGGTGATAGGAGTACTACCTGGATCACCTACACTAGATATGTCACTGATACTCCAGAAAATTTTCGGTAACGAGTCTTTCTAAACAGTTTTTATCAGTTTCTGGTATTTTTAGTGCATGGAAATAAGACTTTAAACTGCAAGCTTAAAAACCCCACTATGAGCAAGATTCTAATTGAATGGTAAAATCCTATTAGCCTTTTAAAATGCTAATATCCAGCTACTTTTATGGCTAGGACTTCCATACTAGTTCAAATCATTAACAACTGTATTACTGGACTTTTTTTCTTTACAAAGGAAAATAGGATAAAAAACCCAACATAAGCATAATCAACTTTCTAGTATTTCCAGCAAACCGCACTACTGGGCTCTAACCAGATTCAATGAAATCTCATTACTCCTAACAATTTTTTAATGAGTGCTCAAGAAAAAGATAATTTAAGAAAGACAGGAGACTGCTGTTTTGCTTTTTAATACAAACTGAGAGCTCATTTTCCTTCCTGCTTGTATCAGAGGGGAAAAAAAAACCAACACAGACAACAACCAAACTTATCTGCAGCAACTGTAAAAACAAGATTTGAAGAGGCCACAGCTTTGCATTCCCCATTAGGAAGCTTAGGGCTTTAAGCATTTGCTACACTATGGAGACTAAATGTAAACTAATGTGTAACAAAACCAGCGATTTAAAAGTACAACGGAGAAGAAAAATCTGGAATTTAGGAAAGACTTACTGTTTGGATGAACATTTAGAAACATGGAGCTATCAATTTTCTTACATCCCCAAACTCAAGAGGCACACGGGAGGCACCGCAGCCAGAAAGCTGAGGGTCTGCCAGCTGGGAACAAACCAGTCAGACCAAGCCTTCACAGTTAGCAACTTCTCCAATTTCTTTTAAAAAGAATTTTGATTTATTCTTCTCAGGTTTTATCACCCTTTCCAAGTAACATTAAATGTCTTGAAGTGCAAAAGGTTTGCAAATGGAGTGGGAATGGTCTTGCACCGATAAGAGATAAGAGCTGGTAAAAGCTGGGAGTCAGTGCCTGAAGACAGATAACCAGTTGCACACATGCCTGGGTCACGGTGAACGTATCAAACCTGGCTGTTTTAAAACAGTATCACCAAATCAAGCCTTGTGGGCTAAAGAGAGCCAAAGGCATTTAAAAAAAAATATTATCAAGTATAGTTTTTATGGGGCCAAGCTGAAGCAAACCAGCAGGGCAGTAGTAGCAAGCAGCTGCAGTTTGCACACACTTGGTCCTGCAGTTCCATGAAGTGCTGGGACATTCCAAGCTCAGAGGGAGGCAATTTCCACTGCTCCATCTTATAAGGAAGCTAGCGTTTAAAAGCCAAACCTCTGTTATCAGAGCAGCCACCCTAAGGTCCCTCTAGATCAGTAACTTGTCTCTGACTGTACCCAAAAGCAACGCCCTTCATTAGGGTATTACAAGTGGAGTGAATTGGGGCAGTAGGCATTACTGGGAGTGTTAGGCATATGGACGTGTATAAGGGCACTGGAGGATTACTGGGATACTAGAAACGGAGTGAAATAGAAGTGATATGGGAATACTTTAACACACATCATACTTTCCTCTAATGCCCCCCCAGCCTCCAAGCACATTCAGCTCAGGGACTTCCTTAGCTGGATTTTTTATTTTTTTTTTTTTAATATGCTTAACAACATGCAGACTTGTCATCCTGTTGTCGAACGTATACAAACCTGTAGCATCTAGAATAATTGTCGGGCAAGGAGTTCCACTGCTTCAACTACCACTGTGTTAAGAACCACCTTCCTTATTTTTAACCTTGCTCTTGCTCATTTTGATGCCTCCCCTGTTACTGTGCTGCAGAAGGCAAACGACTGATCCATCCTCTCCTTACCCCTTGCCATGTTGTGAGTCTCCATCATCCCCCTCAACCCCTTAAGAGAACCAGGCTCTTCCTCCTGGCTGAAGCGTTGGTTTATTGCTCATTCCCCACACAGGCTGCTTCAAAAAAGCATATTGGGGCATCCAGATGATCAGGAGTCCAATTACTCAGCTTTAACCTGTTCTTCCCTAAAGAAGAATCTTCCCTGCTCCAACAGTATCCCTTACGGCCATCTCAAACCCTGAAAACATACTTGTCAGGACATGCTGTCTTGTGAATGAAAGGGTTTTCCACAAGACTCTTCCAGCACTCATTCACAGCAGTATTTTATAGAAACACCTCTGCCTCAAAACAAAGAGATGCAAGAAATAGTTTCCAGCTCCCTAAAACAGTTCCAGCTGTTGAGTGGTCCCACGGATCTTTCTTTTAATAAATTACCATCACTGGGCCTGCAAAGTGGTTGTCAGCTTTCAGGTAAGGAGGTGCAACCGTTTCCCGGGGTGTTTTGTTGGACACAGTCAAAACGGCTTCCCTAGTTGGTGGTAACCTACACGTTCTAAGGAAGATATTGAAGGTTATTCCTCACTTCAAGAAATACCCATTTCAGTTTCTCTCTCCTACAGAGAGAAACACAAACACACTCCGAAACACAGAAAGAAAAAACCCAGTCAATGTATTTGGTAGCATATTATTGAAAATATTTGTGTTCTGGACCATTTTTCTTTAGCCACTTTTCAACCCTGCAATGAAAGTACATAATGGCGGGAAAGCACCAAAATGGAAAGTGTTTTCCAGCCTCTTAATGTCGAAGAGATTTTTATCTTAGAAATGCAAGGAGGAGAACACTTCTCTTTGCATTGGTTTCAGAAACAAACACTCCTGCTGCCTCCGAAGCTTTACTTGCTCAGTTTCGGTAAAGCATGGGGAAGCTGCTGAAACACTTTTTTCTGGCCTGAAGTGAAAGGGTAAGATACATTAAGTCTTTAAAAAGGAAATACTTTCCCATGTCTTTTTATTTTCCAGAGACTATGCGAACAAGAACATATTTTACAAACTGAATTTTATGTTCTAATTTTTTAGAATTCTTACTGCTCTTCTGTCAACAAAATTTCACTACTTTCCTAGCCGTCCAAGAGCCCTTCTACTAAGATCATGGGAATCAGAGGTTTGAAGTTTTTAAAAGTTATAAATATCTGTGTTTTCTTCTTCCCTTAGGATCACATCTTTTCCAGCCTTTCAGGCTGTCTTTCGCATATCAAAGACACGGTACATTTTTACACATCGCAGATCACTTCAGGCTGCCCAACAATCAGACACACTCTGTTTTGCTGTTCAGGCATTGCTTTGAGGAACATAAACAGTTTGACTACAGTTTATAGTAATTCTCCCAGTCAAAGGAGCTGTACTTGCAAAAGCTATCTTCTGGTTAAACGTCATTTAAACTTCGGCTTTGCGAGCACAGGAACGTCACCATGGAAGCCCTGACGCTACGTGGGATCCCCTGGCAGGAAAAGGTCCTGTTATTGGCCACATCTGGAGGGTACGAGAGGGGAATTCGGAAGCAAAGAAAGTTCACACAAGTTCTCACCATGCACACAGGTTACTTACTGCCAACGTGCTGTCTCCAACATTTGACGCAATGAGTCCCTCAATTGTGCCATACTCTGCATCTCTAGAATTGAGCCTCTCCATATGGTTTTTCTGTATTCTCCGGATGATCAGCACAGCTACTGCAGAAAAAACTATCAAGACTATCACAGGAGCCAGTATAACAATGATTAGTGTTTCCATGCTGTAACCTGCGGCTTCTCCTTGAAAGGTTTGCCCTTAGAAAGGGGAAGAAGAAAAAAAAAGAAGGCAAAAAAACAGAAAGAGAGAGAATAAATAAATACATTTGCAAATTCCCAGAGAGTCTTTAAAAGCAGCAGCACTGACAACATTTAACTTGGGAGCCACCTGGTCTGAGAGAGAGGCATGACCCAGCCGGAGCTACGAGTGTGCGCTTACACAGAGGATGCTACGCAGAGCTGTCAGGACTGCCGGGTCCCTTCAGCACAACCCCCAGCTGTGACTCTGCAATTCACTCGCAGGCAGCGACTCAGCCCTGGCCCTGGCCGCACACTTTAACCCTCATCATTCTCCCAGCAACACAGATCATTCAGCCTGTGGACAGCAGATGAGGGCAGTGGGGAACGCAGCAGAAAGGGCCTTACCGCGTTGGTTAAACCCTTACTCTCGCTAGCGCTGAAGCCATCTCACTCCCACTGCTTCAGATGAAAGCCAAATATTTTTTCTGTCTCAAAACCCACTATTTATTAATTAACCCCTCACCTTTAGAAGAAGGCAACTGTGCAGTGATATTCATGTTGCACAGGTATCCTTGGCAGCACTCAACAGCTTGGTCAGGAGACGGAGGTGTTTTGCACGTCATTTTCCCTTGTTCATAGACTTGGAAGCAGCCTTTCTGGTAAACCTTAGCACCGTCATTAATGCTTAGGGAAGCAAAACATTGCTGGCCTTGGCAACGATCTCCATTCCCGCAGGACATGCCTTCACACACACATTCGTAGCGGACCATATTTAGCTTCAGTTCATCATCTGTAAAAGGGGAGAGTTGAGGAAAAAACACCATCGTTTTCTTAATAGCTTCAGTTATAAGAGATAATGAAATCATTAGGCAATAAAACTTTCTGTTTAAGGGAAGAAATATTACTCGCAACTAGTGCTGAAGAATGACCAAGTAGGAGCTAACGATGCTAATTTAGCCGGTTCAGCAAGACAAAGATATGAGCTCCCACCATCAAAGAAATACCAGTCATATTTGTGCACTCCAAGCACTCAAGTGTCGAGAGTTCAGTGACACTTTACATCACCTCTCACGCATACAGTAACGCGGGTATACAAAATGGGAGGGTTGTCTACACAGGGACAGTCAGAGGAAAAAAACCTAAAGAACAGTGTAAATTTAAACCAGATGTGTTAAACCACATTGTATTTCTATATGGAAATAGTTATTCTCAAGCATTCCAGAAATAGCATTAACTAAATCAAATTAAGGCCATTTAAATTTGCAGTGGACACAGCTACATGGGATTTAGGTTTAACCAGCTTGCTTGAAAAGTAAATTCCCAGAAGACAAGCCTTTGAAGAGAACCTTTCTTAAATTTCCCAGAAGTCAAGCCTTTAAGGAGAACCTCGTGAGTCTGAGTAACCAGGGAGATGAGCAGTGAAGCGAGAAGCAGCACACACTGTCAGCAGGTACAACACCTCCCTTCCAACTCCAGATGCTTCAGCTAAGGAAAAGAACTTTTAAGAGAACATATAGAGTACGAAACTAAACTTCCAAGCATCCTCAGCAAAGCCTCCGGGCATCCCCGGCTGGGGAAAACCCATTCACTCTGCGCAGAGCCGCACACGCTGCCGTCTCCAGAATGGCATGTGCTTTGAACACGCACACCGGGTCGCTCCGGTCTCTGTGGGAGAGGACACCGCTCTCGACTAGCTAACGCAGGACACGGGAAGCCCCAGTTTCCCAGAACGTACAGGTGCCCGTGGAGGGAAGCAGCCCTGTGCACTCGGGGGCTGAGGCGCACAGCTATGGAAAACAGAACAAGTCGCTGCTCTCTGTTGCACACATCCTGTGCGTGCACGCACGTTTATGGCAACTTCACTTGTTTTTACATTCTCTTTTTCAGTTCTAATACATCAGAAAAATGTCCAGCCACAAATACAGTGGATGCTCCTAAAATAGCAGCTGAGCATACCATGTGTTGGACTTTTTCAAGTCTATCATTAGAGTCTGCCCACTGGGAATATAACTTAGTTTGTTTTCCCCTTTGTTTTCTTCCCCTCCTCCCACAATCAACAAATACACAAATATAATTTTCCATATTTGAGCCGCTAACTAAATTAGGGAAAGAATCCTGAAATCAGCCAGCCTCTGTCACATTGATTTCAAGTATTGGTATACACAGTCCCAGTCATACACGTACCAAGCAATAACTTCGCTACTTTTGTGGAGCTCTTTAAAAGAAAAAATATTAATGCCAAACATCCCTATAACCAAAGTTCTGTTCCTTCTCCTCCCGTGACAGCAGCAGTAAAACACAACCGGTATTGTTACACACAAGCCCTTCACCCTGGTTCGCCTGGCTGGAAGTGCCGAAGGTGCTGGCAGAGACCTGCGAGGGCCTGGCTCCCCCCAGGGCCCGGCAGCGCCTGCCCCAAGGAGCACAGGAGCCGTACCTCCGTGAGCACGGCCCACCCCAGACAGCGCCTTAGCAGCAAGGGTTTCATAGCTCCCAGCGAGCGAGACACTTCTGTTGTCCTTGGCAAACGCCGGCCTGCGAGGACAGAGCTGAGGAGGTTTGCAGGCTGCAGTAACAGCCATTTCAGCTATTAAGTAACAGCAGAAATAGCTGCTACACGGAGTACGACAACTAACCTACCATCCGAGAGCCATGCAGAGTAGACAAGGAAAATTCACCTGGCTTGCAGCCTGCTCCAGCCTCGTGCTTCCCTCTTCTCCTGACCCACGGACCCTTCAAGGCTGAGCAAACCTCACGCAAGCCATGGGAGCGGTTCTGGCAGAAACCCACCTCCCCTCATGGGCCACCTCTTGGAGGAGCTCTGCAACCCAAAACGGGCCAGGAAGCGACTGCGCAGCCACAGGGCCGTTAATCAGCCGGCGCAGAGCAAACCTGCCTCCCTCGCATGCAATGAGCTAAGGCATTGCAACCACAAACACTCTACTCGTCCTTCGACAGGGCTGCTCCTGTCTGCAGGCAGAGTGAGCGATCCACCATGATGCTCAAACTGCTCCTTTCTTTACTTAGTTGGTTTTCCAGCTCCGGGGTATATTACCAGGTACCAGCCAGCCCTTCTCTCACTAATGCTCCCGCAGTGCCACACTGGTTACAAAACCAGGCTGAGCTTTACCCGACCAGGAAGGCTTATCTGGGCTGCAGAACTGGGCACAGCACTGACCGCGTGCCCCCATCCCTGCCTCTGCAGGCCGCCGGCTAAGACAGAGCTGCAGCTCAGAAGCCTGAGAGCAGACAGACGGGGTGATGCTTCAGTGAAGACGTCCAAGCCAAACACTGTGCTGTACCCACAAAGCGCTCTCCCCACACACAGAGCCAGCTATGAAGGGCTGGATGTTCCAGCCATATTTCCCAAAACGAACCAGCTGCGCCGGCAAAGCACAGTTTTGTTGGCACGCAGTGAATCCACAGCGGAGGCAGAGCTGGACTGGGTGATACCTCTCCACAGCTCGTGAGCATGGCTGTGCGAGCAAGTCTGCAGGACGGACGTGCCCGGCAAACGCCACAGGCCAGTGGCAATCAAGAGGTTACGGCTGAGGCAGATCAATTCCCCCAGACACACACACTCGGAGGTAAGCATCTACTCAACAGCTCCAGGCGCAGAAGGCTGTCAGGCCAACTACATATGTAGCAGTCGGGCAACTCACGCAGGCAAGAAGCCAAGCTTAAAAATACTTCCATTACCTAGACCGGGTCACGGCATGTATTTTTGTTCTCTAATACAGAGACTCATAGCTGCACTTCTGGCCCATAAATACTGTGCACGCACACACAAAATCTGACTTGCCACACAAAGATACGGAGATTTGCATTGACTTCTCACTAACCAGTTTATTAGTTCATTATTATGAAAGTGTCAAAATTGAAGCTCCTTTATTTTGTTTGCTTATGCACTTTATGAAAGTCAACAATTAAGAGTGCTGACTCTAATTATCTAGGTATTGCAACAGAACAAGAACCAAGACACTCCCCATTCTCATCTGTAAGCTGGAAGGTCCGGTGCTCAGCCACGCTGCGAGCGGTGCTGGTGTGCAGGCACCCCGACCCGGAGCTGCCGGGCTGCAAACCGCCACATAACGATGGAAACAGGCAGATGCAGGGGAAAAAAGACAAGGTACTTTCTTTTTCACATAAACATTTTTACGTGAAGTTTATTTCACACAACCAGTTACCCATCCAGACAGTTTTATTTCATAGTTTATATCCAATTCCTGGACTGTAAACATTTGTTAACTGTTTAGGAAAATACCAAACTACTGCTTTCCAAGGAGAAACACACCACATATGTTTCTGGTAACACGCCTTAACTTTGAGGTGATCTCTTCACATTTAGAAGAGCGATCCGTTTTCCGTCAAAACAGCCAGTACAATAGGTGCTTGGCCACTTTTTCTTATCGGCACTACAGCAACAGTTTCTTCAACTACCTCTGAAAAAATACCTACGTTAACTACGTGATGTGGTCAGCAAATACTGAAGTAATTTTAAAAAGCATAGAAAAGCAAAAACATATATCATAAGAGTCTCAGTTTTCTTTCTAAAGACACAGTCTCTAACTATATTACGCATAGCTTTTAAAGAAGGGCTCTCACAGTATCAAATCATTTCCTTCCAGCAATGCACCACCACCACATACCCTCCCTTTCAAAATACTTGCACAGAGTATCCCAAGGTGGAAGGGACCCGTAAGGATCATCAAGTCCAACTCCCTGCTCCTCGCAGGACTAAATTTCACCTGGCAGATACAGACTAGTATATCTTACTACACAGATACAATACACATTGAGCGCATGCACGCGAGCGGCCGTTCAGAGGGATAACCTACATGACACCACAAGACCTCTCAGTATGCGGCTGGCAGAAAGAGCCAGGTGGCCACGGACGGACAGAGGTGGACAGGCCGACACAAACCAGCCCCTCGCTCACCGAGACGTGCCTTTACAACGGCCTAAGTTTAAGGGGGACAATTCCATCTCATTGATTCCTCTTTACCGGAGAGTGAGGCAAAGCAAAAAGAAGGGACACCTGCGGCCCCAGCCGAGCGGGCAGAGAAGATCCACCCAGGAGCTCTCCTGCAGCCCGGCCCGCAGCTGTGCGGCAGGACGGCGCCGTGCCCCCGTGGCCGCATTCTGCACATGCACAGACGCTGCAGTCATCGGCTAACCTCGGGCACGTGCGGCCGATCCCAGCCCTCAGAGCCACCGGGATCCAGCTTCCCAAGCCGAGAGCCCTCGGAGCCGTACACGGTTGTTAGTTATCCCCATCGTCGAAGGCTTGCTGCTCGGCTTTGAGCGGGACCACCTGCTGAGTGGGGTCACTCTGTTCAAATGGAAAACCCGGGAATCGAACCGGAAAGGTTACAAGTCACAGGCAAAGCTTATTTCAGAGAGCTGCTGAAAGCTCTAGTAGGATGAAGGGGACTTCATGCTCAAAGGCCAAAATATTTAAAAGCAGCAATATTCTTTTTCTTTTTAAATGACCGGGATTGGGGAAAAAGGTGGGATCTGCTAGGGCTTCATATCATAATGAATTGAAGGAAAGCAGACTTGGAAAAATTAAAATCTCTTTAGAGTCTACTTAATTGTACATTAGACAACTCATTTGGTGGTTAGCTTCCCTTTATGATTCTTAGTCATTTCAGGGAAATAGAAAATAATAAACCTGTAGAGACAACTCCTCCATTCAGTTTCTCAATGCATACAGTAACAAGCATTATATATATACATATTATACTATATATACATTATACTATATATATATATATATATATAATACAACAACCACAGAATCATTTTGGTTGGAAAAGACCCTTAACATTGAGTTCAACCACGAAGCTCAGGCTGCCAAGTCCACCACTAAACCCTAAGTGCCACATCTACCTGTCTTTCAAATACCTCCAGGGATGGCGAATCAACTGCTTCCCTGGGCGGCCTACAATGATTTATTTTACATAGGATTTAGTAATTTATCAAAAGCCTTTGAATTTTGCAGTGCTAAGAAACAGCTGTTTGGCCTTATTATTGTTCTCCATATTACAAAACCCCTAAACCAGAAGAAGCACGACTGCTACGGACGGTGACAGTCAGCGAGCTCTGCGGCAGGGCAGAGGAGCAGCCTCCCCCAGCCCAGCTGCTGGAGCGGGGCCGGGCTGTTCCCAGAGCCAGCTTCCCCAGGCCAGACGGTCGTTCTGGGAGTTCCAGTAGCTCCCCAGCACTTCCCGGCCGTGGCGTGACAGGACACCCTGTCCAGCCTGCCCAGCTCTTGTGCCCGCGCTTGGCAGGGAAGCCATGGCAGGACAGGGCCCGGACACCGTCCCCAGTCACCGGAGAGGGCAGAAGCCTCGGCAGCATTTCACGTGCCGTGCTCCTAATGCTGCCATCAGGACCAGGAAATGGCATTTGTGCACACTCGCTACTAAGTGAAAAACCTCACGCTCTTAAGCACAGGCATTACATTACTTCGAAAGTACTCTGCTTTACTCAGGGTTTAGCTTCTTGGGAAATGAAGAAAAGCCTCTTTCCTCACTTTACAGCGCTAATAAAGAAGCAACAGAAGAAAGCGCTGCAATAAACCTATAGAATAAAAGGATTTTCTGGACACTCAAGTAGGAAAGAGATATGTTGCTGCACTTAGAATTCTACAGTGTTTGGGTTGTGGACTTTTTTGGTTTTTTGGTTGGTTTTTTTGTGTTTGTTTGTTTTTTTGAAAATCATAGACTAACAGATTGGTTTGGCTTCAAAGGGACCTCCCAGCCCACCCAGTGCCACCCCTGCCACGGGCAGGGACACCCTCCACCAGCCCAGGTTGCCCAAAGCCCCATCCAACCTGGCCTTGAACACTGCCAGGGAGCCAGGGGCAGCCACAGCTTCTCTGGGCACCCTGGGCCAGGGCCTCAGCACCCTCACAGGGAAGGATTTCTGCCTCACATCCCATCTCCATCTCCCCTCCTGCAGCTTCAGGCCATTCCCCTTGGCCTGTCACTCCCTGCCCTTGGCACCAGCCCCTCTCCAGCTTTCCTGGAGCCCCTGTAGGGACTGGAAGGGGCTCTAAGGTCTCCCTGGAGCCTTCTCTTCTCCAGGCTGAACAAGCCCAACTCTCTCAGCCTGTCAAAAGGCTTTGTGCCTTTGTTTGTTTGTTATTTTGTGCAAAGGGAAGACAAAGTAACTGTTTTCCCCCAAAACATCAACTTTTAAAAACATTCAGAAGCAGCAGATGGGAAAGCAAGCTGGTCAGGGTGCACCAGACCCATCTCTGTGGCCTGGCAGCAGCAGATCAACTTCCATTCCCTCAAGGATCTCCAAAGGCACGCTCTCCCTTGAATAACACCCCAAATGCAGGTCTACACCCCTGGGCTTACCACCTTCGCCCTGGCACAGGCTGCTGGCTCGTAGGCACCGAGCGGCACTTAGACCCCAAGGAAGAAAGCAGTGGGCTCTCCCAGTGCTACTACGTGTCTGATTAGTGAGGAAACCAAAACCTAGGTGACAAGACATAAATGAAAATCTGCTGAGGAGTCCACTGGGTATTGCTGCCCACTCCAAACACTCCTCTCCAATCAGCTTGGAAGGAGGAAACTATTTCCAAAGGAAACAGAACAGCAGTATGACTAGCAAACATGAAAAAAGGGAAAGAGCAGTATTGTTCATGTGTGTTAGACAAGTAATTGATCACAGAAAAGAAAACTCACCATAGGAAGTATGAGGGGAGGAGAAGGGAAGGAATAAAGCAAGAAAAGCAAAGCAAGATTGCCACATCTCTTCTACAAAGTCTTTCACAGGAGCTGTATCCCCATGGGAAAGAAACGCAGGCCCAAAGACAGAGCTCTTTAAAAAGTATTATTGGACAAGCTGTCCCTCGGCACGGCAGCTCCACGTCGTGAACAGGAAACTCTGTTCTTCATAGATGTCCAGTTGGCACAGGCAGGCAGACAGCAAGAACACAACATCTGCACATGTCTGCTCGCAGGCTCCTCCCCTGTAGCACCTCTGCCAAAGCCTCCAGCAGCACATCTGGTCCGGCTCTGCCTCGGCTCCCAGGCGAGGCACGACCCTGTACCTCCAGCCTCAGCACCACAGACAGCCGGGAAAAGACAACGCCTTGGCACGGATTTAGTAACTCTTCTCCTCCGGATCGCTTATTGGCGCCTTTTCAACAAAAAGATAACATTTAAGCCCTAGAACCTACTTTCCTCTTTTTAAGTGGAGTCAGGTCAAATGACTGAGATTTGAAGACCTGCAGGGTCGCTTTGGGTAGGGGTGGGTGGGCTGACAGCGCTGCTCTACAGGCTGCACTGCGCGGGCAGCGCAGCGTCTGATTCCGCACATCGTACGAGAGACGTGAACCAGGACTGCGGACTTTAACCTGCACCTTTCCCACGTGTTTCTCTTCTCCATCCACTACTCTTCATGGTAAGGATGTGAAAGGCAGGTGGTTTAACTTTAAGAATTTAATATAAGCGGTTCTGAAAGCTGGAAAAAAATGTTTTCAAGAAGCAGACAGCGGCACTTAAAGAGTGATAAGAAGGTCCAGTGTGATAACTGCTACCAAACCTTATTTTAAGATAATATTCTGTCAATAACATTAGCAGGTTAATGTATTTCCACAAGAATTCATCCTACATTCCTCCCTTTTTAAATTTTGTCTCAATTTCCTATTCATAGACATGACTAAAGTCAATGAGTAGACCTCTGTGCATTTTTAATCTTCCCCTTCCACTACCCATTCTAACATTTCATTTAATATACTCTGCCTTTTATTATTCACATCAACATTTGAAAATAAATGCATTTTGGCAGAGTAGTTCAGAAAGATATTTCACAAGGTAAATACAAAAGAGCATAGATATGCCATACACCTCTTGAGTCACTTAAAACGTAAAATTGAGAAAACCAAGTTACTCACAGAACCTTTTTAAAAAGCTGTTTGTGAAGTAGCAAGCATGCATCTTTCAGGAGGTCATCTCCCAAAACATCCAGAAGACTGTCATATGAACCATTCCTGCCTCCCCATGGCAGTGGAAATACCCTTCTCCCATTCTGCTGACACAAATCCTAAACACACTGCATGTCATAAAGCCTTTACGTGCACACAACTGCATAAATGATTTATGACAAAGTCACTTTCCATATCCAAAGACCTTACTGGAGCAATCATGGAAAAGTTATCAAACACCATACTAAATAGTCCAAAGAGCCTTCCCAGAGAAAAAAAAACCTTTGCTTTTAAGAACACAAGCCACACAATTGCACCTCAGCCCATGGGCTAGGAAGACCTACTCGTTACATAGCTCAATAATTTGTTATTCAAATAAAGTTTCCCATTTTCCTCCCCAGGCCCTGGCAAGACCTATGCCAATCACACACGCTATAAATTTTATACATAAACGGGCAACGAATATCCTTTGAACAACTCTGAATGGAAAAGCAAACACCACGTTCCTGAGAGGAACATGCCCAGGCTGTCAGCTCGGGAGCAGCAGGGTGTGTGGAGCGGTGCCAGTCGGCTCCGGCAGCTGAGCCGACGCTTGAACCCAGCTCCGCCAGCAGCAGAGACCTATGCACCGACACGCACGTCACTCACCTTGCCAACTTGGGGAGGGAAACGCCATCAGGATCAGCACAGGAAGAATCATAACTCCGTCTACCATTGCAGAGCTGCAGAAAGAGGAGAGACATGAGAGCTGTGTACACTTTCACTGTTGTCTTAAAATGCAACCACTCCAAAATCAGTGTTTAGCAACATCTTTCATCAATTCCTTATACAAAATGTAGAACCACCAAGGTTGATTGGTCTCCTTTTTACCAGGTCTTGTTTCCTAAGTAATTTCCTTAATGTAAAAAATTCATAATTTACTGCAATTTCTTAAATCTGACTTTTTTTTTTTTTTGAGTCATAGAAACATCACGTGCAACTACAGTGCACGTGTAGAAGCATGGTAGTAGGAAAACAGTACCAAGCAGGCATGTAAAATAGAAGATACATTATTTCAACTGGGTATTTAAAAGCTAAGTTTTTGTGAACTGAAAAGAAGGTCTGTAAGACTGCATATTATTTGAAGGGAAACAGAAAAGATCTCAGCCAGAAGACTCTGAATAACTGTAACCAGCAGAAACCGTTGCTAGATGGCAAGAAGAAGAGCAGGATGTATGTAAGGGAGACACCACTCTCAGAAGAGTAATTTCCCAGTGTAAGCTGCTTTTCCAAGGGTTTTCCTTTCAGTGGCCCAGCTCCACGTCCCTGCTGCTGCAGACAGGTAACCGCATCTTGCGTGAAACGGGCTGTTGCCAGCACATCAGCAGAGGCACACGCTCCCTCTAAAGCGGTAAATAAAGGAGTGAATTCTCTTATGTATATCAAATCTTTTCCAGGATACTCGGTCTTTACAACAAAGGAAAAGCCCCACTTTTTACTGTGAAATAAGAAGTATTTAACAGGCTTCTGAAAAGAAGCTTTTCTGCGGTTTCTTGAAGTCTACATTTAAATGATTCCTATTACCAAGGAACAGAGATTAACTACAATCCATCTGCATTGGGATTTAACCCAACAAGCAGGGCCAGATGACTTGGAAGGGCTCGTCCATCCTGTGCTACCATTTCCTACAGAGACTCTCTGGCCTAATCACGTACCATAAAATTTCAGTCAAAAGCAGCGGCAAGTAGCACATGCAAAGCAAAGTTACTCTCCTCGACCGAGGCACTAAGTCATTGCCAGTCTTCTTACGTGTAAGTATTTGTCCTAATTTTTCAGATTTAATTCTAGTGAGGCAGATGAAACTTGAAAATAAATTTGATACTGCCGTTTTTCTTTCAGATATCTTCTGTTGCTGCCTTCTCAAATCATTAGCAGGCTGCTTAAGTGCTTGGTGACGAAAGCCAAGCCATTTACTTCTATATTTATTTCCTGACATGGATTTGTTTTGCAGAATATGAGAAATATTTCAATAATTGCTTCATCATCAGTTAAAATGATCAAAAAATTCTGGACCCAAGTATTCAGAGTTTTCATTCTTACAGAAAGGATCAGGCAGCGCTCGCCACTTAACCTGCAGGAGTGAAACTCACTTTCAAACATCCATTCCCCAAGTAACTTTGCCTTCCTCGTTCTTGACACATGCCAGTGCATTCTTAACACGTGCCAATATTCAACCTTCAGCAATTATGCTGGAAACACGGTGAAATGAAGTCACGCACGGCACGATCACTGAGCAATCCAATAGAGGAAGTGTAAAGCAGAAGAAAGCTATCCCAGGGAACAATGAGTTGCTTAAAGCTCTGGAGCAGCTCAGAGGGGTCCGTTGCTCCAAAGGGGGGGTGGTGGCTGCGGGACACAAGAGCGATACCATCCTCCTGAGCCACCACGTGCGCTTCCTTTGGCCGAACAGCTTACACCAGCGCTTTCCTCGGCATTACGCCCGGATAACTCTGCAAGTCTAGACAAAAGGTGGCTCATGAGACCTGCCCTCTTTCTTTCAACACAGCAATGGTTCAAAGAGCAGAGGCAGAAAACTTTGATTTTAATGATGCCGGGCCACAGCCGCGGCGGAGCTGGGCAAGCCAGCCACCCTGGGGGCTGCTGGGCGGAGGGAGCGCTCAGGGAGAGCCTGCACAGGCAGCCGCTCCACCCGGACGGCCCCTGGACGGCACAAGGAAAAAGGGCTTTACAAGAGACAAAAAATGAATTTAACAGCATGGAGCGGGTTAAGACATTAAACAGCAGCACGCTGCCGACACGCAGAGTGGTTGCCGGGTTTTCTACAGATCTGTAATTCATGGTTGCACCCTCCGTGCCCAATTAAAAAGCGATAATTTGGTTGTTTTCTGCTGGCAGGGAACCATCACATCACCTCCAACGCCGCAGGTCGGTCAGAGACCCGCACATGCTGCAGCCCCCCGCCTCCTCCCGGCCACCCACAAGTCCCACCCTTGGCCCTTCCAGCCCTTCCTTCTGCCAAACCTGGCTGGAGCAGGGAGAGCAGAAGGGGAACCTGCAACCAATTCAGTTCAGTTTTGCAGGAAAGGAGGCTGAACACAAGAAATGTGAGCTGGCTAGAGAGGAAGAATTTAAGAGATAGTATGGAAACCAGGAAAACTCTGCAAGTTGCACGTGCCTATTTGTTTTCTTTTCAAAGTTAATTTCAATTCTCTAAAAATAAATATATATACACACACACAAGCCCCTGCCCTGCATTGCTCGGAGAGAGGAGGAAGAAATCGGCACCCCCTGAAGAGGCAACCAGCCGCCCAAGGGCGCTGGCCCATGGTGACTACTTCCCATCTCAAGAAGAGGAGTTGTAACACACTTGGGGTGCTAGAATCCACTCTCCATCCTCCGATTCCACATGTCCCATGTCCCCAGCCCACATCTGCGCTCCAGGTCAAAGCCAGCGCCAGCTGAGACAGACAGCAGTTCATCAACAAGTATGAGGATTTTCTACCACCCCCACCAAAGGGATCAGATAAGGAAAAAAGCCGTGAAACCTCAGAAGCAGTCATTCTTGATCCCTCATCCAAAACACTGTTCAGACTTCCTCTTCAGCAAAACCCAAGGATTGAGTAACACACCTGAAATTACACCAAATTTTTTTGCTAAATGGACTGAAGTGCCGAGCACAAGAAGGACTGGACAGCTGCCGGAGAGGTGCGCACACCCAAGTGAAGCCACCCGCGGTGACCAGTGGGCGAGGGACCTGGGTCAGGGGCTGCTCCAGCCGGGATCCTGGTCCCACAGCCCAGAAACGGCTTGCCCAGTGCCGGTGGAAAGGCCTGCTGAACGACCCGCATCCAGCCCTGCCTGAGCTAGCAACTGTTTGTGCAAGCCTCTTTGGTAGGGTTACATTTATGAACAGACATTATGAATAGACTTTTCCTATTATAAATGCAAAATCAGACTATTAACAGACTTCATGCATTTCACAGCATGCACGGTCCTCTCAAAGAAAAGAGCCAAATACTAAGAATTTAAACCCTGCTTCTATGAAACTTTGTTCCTGTCGACATTCATTTTCCCGAAAGCCTCAAAGAATATTTCGTCTGCTTTCACCAAGAAGTACCGTGCATACTTACAACAGCCTATAAAAACCCACCCTGCATGTACTTATCGCCAATTAAAATCCTGCGCCATGTATGTGCGGACTCGGTACAGCTCTGGGGCTTTTGGCAAGCTGCCCACATAGCCCTCAGCGCGGCACAGCCCAGTTACACCACCTCAACTGGGTACACTGGGGTTGGGAGACCAGAGGAGGGAAGGAGGCTCTGACCTTCACAAAATACTGATTTTCCTTCAAAAATTACTTGAAAGCAAGAACATCCACTTTAAAAATTAAAAATGACAAATAAAACTCTTCACTGTATTAAAACCATGCCAAACCCTTAATTGCTGCCCTAAGACAAGAGAACATTTCAGGTGGGATCAGGCGAGGTCTGCTCTCAGCCCACGCCGTTTGCCAGCCAACGCGCTGTTTAGGCAGCTGAAATCCTGCCAGAGCCGGGGAAGGTGGCGCGATCCCTCGCTGGTTGCCATTTTGCTCGAGGTATGCCCTATCTGCCACGCACCTGTTAAATCGGCAGTTAAAAATAAGCCTGGAGAGCATGCCAGTTGCAAGGCAGTCGTGGGACGCGGGGCTGGGAAGCCCCTCTCCAGGGGTCCCACCAGGCACCAGCCCCACTCAGAGCCACCGCCGGTGCTGGGGCAGGGACGGAGCTGCACCGTGCTGCGGCTCCGAAACGGTGCTCTGGCTCTTACAGCCGTCTGCGTTCCCACAGTACACTTTCAAGTGAAGGCACCCAAACCACACGCAACGCTGTGGCCAGGCTTTTGCTCCATTTCACTTTCAGGTTATCCCAGTTACAAACTGCAGACACAGCAGGGGACGAGTTTAAAAGTCCTGTTTCCATTGCTTAAGAAACAGAACAAAAAAACCCAAACAAACCCCACCAACAAAAAAACCCCAACCACAGCCAAAGAAGCACCCCCCCCAACTTTTTAAAATGCAATTAATAATACACATACGTTAGAACCAAAATCTGGTTCTAGTGACACCAGCAAGCACATCTCTTCCGCTTACTATTTTAGAGAGCAAGAAAGTTTAGAGAGAAAGCAAATACAAGTTTTAATATGAAGAACGAAACATTCTTTAATAAAACTCCATAGCACGAGATCCATAAGATATCCAGTTACTATCTGGTGTTTGAATTCACAAGAACTTCTTCCCAAGGGGAGGACTGGGATTTAATCCAGATAAAGGAAGAAGAACTAGAAAGCAACCAGCAAATAACACACAAAAATTATTTTCCCTTCTAGACATCTCAATCTTTACTTTTATTCAACTGCAACTCTTAAACGTGCCCTACAGGAGAACTAGGGCAGCTGCAGTAGCCGCGAGAGGGCATTCAAAACCTGAGCACTTGGGGGTCATGGGCTCCAGGCCATACGTCATGCATGCGCACGCCCAGGCCATACGTCACGCACGCCCAGGCCATACGTCACGCACGCCCAGGCCATACGTCACGCACGCCCACGTCGGATGCCACAGGGCAGAGCTGCAGACGGATGAAATTCACTGGCACTGCATCCCATGTCAGTGAAAAGAAGATCATTTGGTTTTAACTTTTTCCTACAAAAGCCTATAATTAGAGAACCTGAAACTTGCTATAGGTCACAATGGGAAAGTCTCTTTTAAAGCGGCAGCTAACAGATTTCCAAAGAAACGTGCTGTAAAGCGCAGATGAAGTGAACCTGCTCCAGAGCGGGCCGGTCTCTACTCAGAAGCCAGCTTTGGATTCCAAAGAAGGAATCAAACTCTTTTCAGAAGCCTAGATGAACAATAATAAGCATGTCATATGGCAGATATGATACTTGGCTAGGATACCCAAATTAACATACACAACTAATTGTTTTAAATAAAAGAATTGATAGAATTCCTACGGTTTGTATTCATAAAGTCCCAACACTTCAAAGAATCTATCCTGAAAACCTCAGTACCTTTTCCACTTTCAGAGCAAATATAAATTGCTTTCCCCTCTCTTCCTAAGCAAGCTATTTGCCTCCCGCCGAACCATTCCTTGCTGGCCTGACAGCACCGCAGGGGTGAGGGAGAGCTCGGAGCCGCAGCTGGGACCGCCAAGATCGCCGCTGCAACAAGCTGCAGGGGAGAGTGGAGCCAGGGGTTACGACGACGTGGAACACCAACCGACACAGCACAGGCTGTGGGGAAACTGCGTTCAGGCTCTGATGCCACCGCCCTGACACAGCAAAGACTGCACCAGACAAAGAGCAAGTCCAATTAGCGAAGAAATTGAAGGTTACGTTTCATCTCAATGGGACGCAGACATGGGAACACGAAGTGCTGGAGGAGTTCAGACTTTTCCGAGGAGATCAGAAGCACCCACACTATCGCTGACAGTCCTGGTGGCAGCCCGCCAAGAGCCCAAGGGCTGTACATATTTTGCATGTACCTCACCAGATTTGTATCAAAAGAAAACATCCATAATACTGGAGTGTAATCCTACCATCCACAATAGCCACACACAAGCTAAATTCATCAACAGCTGTGTCTTTAGAAGGAAAGAGGTTCATTTAAAAGCAATAATTCACAGCTTGCTTTTTTTATTTTAAACTGAAACTCATACAAACTAGCAACCAACCTCAGAACAGCACACACATTCCTAACGTCAGAGGACGGCAACCTTGGGTATTCCTTTCTTAAAGTTTGAACTGTGTCACCAGAATTCAGCAAGATGGAAGCCAGCCACAAACTCCATTTGGCATCCACCTGCAAGCGCACAAGGCACACATCAGTACCCTTCAGCTCAAGAAAGTCTGCCCAAGACTGCCACTGTGAAGGGCTGAATGTCTCAAATTCAAATGACTACGGAAACAGAGAGGGTGAAGTCTGCAAGATACTCGTTCCCCTATATTCCTCAGAATCACCACGCTGCTGAATAAGAATAAAACCACCAGGAGGAAAACAACCTATACAATGTAAAGTGTCACAGAACTTACTCCTCATGGGTTAACAGCTCTGAATATGCTCGTGAAGAACTGCTCCCTAGGTTCTTAAAAGAAAAGGAAGAGGTAACAAAGCACGAGTGTCACTTATAGAAATAAAATCCTGTCGGTCTCCCTCCTGGCTCATGCAAGTAATAATCCATTTATTGCCCATGCCGTCACCCAAAGGCTCCAGCTGACACACCAACTGCAGACACGGCATAGCACGGGACCACAAATCAGAAACACTCACAATGTCGGGGTGGGGGACAGACACATGACGACACGGAGGGACAGCACAACCACTTACCCAAGAGAGAAAAAAAGTCTTACCTAGGCAAAGAGGTGAGCCAGCAGCAGCACCAGCCCCTTCCTGAGCGGGATGGGGCAGACACGAGTCTCACACATACCGCCTTAACGGAGGGGAAGGCAGGGCGCTCTCCTGCCCACCACAGGGGTAATCCCCGGAGAACAAGCGGAGCAGCTGAAGGCCCAGGACGCACAAGGCTCACAGAAGAGACCAAAAATAATGCTAGCTTCCCCATGCAGGTCAGCTGGTGAGCAGGCGGACTCACGACCTTGTATGTGGGCAGCAGAACTTCTCTGTGTGGTTGAAGGAGACAGAAGACAGAAGCGGCTCGTCGTTAGAAAGCCCAAGGGTAAAAGTCCGGGTTGTCTGTAGGTATTGCATCAATACGGGTGTCTTAGGCAACCCGATGGTGGGTGGCTTACTCAAATCAAGAGCTAAGCACAGACATTTTTAGATTGATCTGAAAACCCCAATATACATTGCAACTTCCTGGTGCTTTTGAAGCCACGTGTATCTTTCCATATAATATACTCCCTTGCGGGGTAAATAAATTCACCAGGAGGCAGCTATCAAGGATTACCATTGCACCATGGAACAGCTTTCCTCTGCAGAGCCTGCACGCAGCAACATCCCTTAAACGCACTCACTCACTAAGTCACTGCATATGGTTCACTGATCGTGTCATCGCTCTGAGCATCTTGAAAGTTAGGTATGCAATTCCACATGCGCAAAGAGCCAAGTACACATGGTTCCGTTTATACGGGCAAATTAACAGATATGAACTTGCAAGCAGTTTCATGAGACAGTCAAGTGAACAGGCAAGCATGCAGTAGCTTCACCTTGCAATATATGTGCCTGAGGCATCGAGTAGGTATCAGTTCAAGACACTGTTAGATATACATGAATTACTGTGGCTTCTCACATATTTCACATATAAACAAAGGTGTTATTTTATTATACTACATACATTTTACTGCTACACAGGCATTATTACTACACGGCACACAGACAGTTCCTACCAGAGGGGAACGCTGCATTCTGAAATTGCCATGAAAAAAGCTCCATTGCACAGCTGCAACAAAATTTCTTGGACATTTTCCCTATTAGAAACAATTCAGAGTTGTAGACAACCTTGGGTACCACTTACTTTGCTAAGGCCATTCTCCAAGTGCCCACACAAAATGGAGACAATTTCCATTAACATCTAGTGACTTAATTTGTGCTGGGGCCTTGGGCACAAGAGGCAAGCAAAATACCCTCTCAAATCCTGCTGCAAGACACGGTACTTTTTCCCCTAGAATTGTTCTCTCTCAGAAGCCATTATCTGCTGTCAGGTCTCAGCACAAAACTTCCAATGAAGACAAAGTCCCTCTAATCTAAACAGAAAACCCGGGTTTATCCACCAGCTGTGCCTAAGACCCAAACACAAATATTTTCAAGTTATCAGAAATTGCCTGTAAAAGCTGTTTCTGCATTCTTTAGGGAAAAGAAAATAACCACACAAACCCAAAATGTACACAGCAACAGCTACTTACTTTTAACTTACTCAAAGTCTACCTCTTTAAGACTTGGCCTGTTTTCAGCCAGCTAGCAATACTTTATTTATTAAAGATTTTATCTGTGCAGTCTGTGACGAAGGAGTTCAAGGAGGAACACACTTTCACAGCTTGCAGGCGTTTCAAAATTGCCTATCAAACACAGCTTGTATCACATCCTGGGCGTGTCTGTCTTGACAGGTGACGAAAACAAGAAGTATGGGCAGAAACGCTGAGCTCAGTTCATATCTGCACAGAAAGGGCATATAGTCTGACACGGGATCAGAGTCAAGTTTTATCAGGGTCCAGTTTCACAACCGGCTTGGACCAATCCGGGACAGAGCGGTGCCGAGACGGGCTGTCCAGCCGTGCCCCCAGCAGGCTCCCACCCCTCCTCGCGGCTGCGGGGAGCCAAGGCTACGGGGTAAGCCGGGGCAGGCCAGGCATCAGACCACACGCTGCGACTGAACGCGCGAGGCTCAGCCCAGAGGTGCGACCTTGCCAGTGCTAGCACGGGAGAGGTGGTGGGAACACGGCTGATCTGAGACAGGCATCCCTTCAGTGGTTGCAAAATCTTAGTTTGATTTAAACAAACAAACAAACGAACTCCAAAAATCACAAACAAAAAACCCCAAACAAACAAACAAACAATCACAGTGAAAACATACCTTCAGTCCCTGCAAGAGAATTAGCAAGACAGACAGCAGGGTCTTAACCCTGCCCCTAGCTCTCCAAATAAAATATACTTTTTAAAGCAAAATCCTAACAATCTGCCAAGAAGTATTTTCAGCAGAACATTCCTCTAGGGGTTTTTGGGTTTAGTCTAAAACAAAGCTCCCGTTTTTATTCCTCCCTTTCACTGCCCTTTGGTCAAGCAGTTGCCAGTGCCCACCCCTGATCCAGGCTGGGTCGGGCAGAGCCCTCCCGGCAGGCGGGTCCGGCCCTTTCCTGAGGCCACGCAGAGAACTGCTGGTACATCCCCTACTGATATTTTCTCTTGAAAACCTAAGCACCCAGTCAACCTCGGGACAGTTTCAGAAGGCGGCCTGCGAGACGAGATGACAGAAGATCTCTGCACTGCAGCTTCACCAGTGGCCAAATACATTACGTCATCCCGCTGGAGTGAAACCAGGTGTCAGAACCTGCACCTCTGTCCAGCCCTACAGAGCCCAAGGCTGTGTCACGGCTTGCGTACGCTCCCGAGATACCGGGCATCCCCCCACGGACCTGTCCTACGGTTCGGCCTAACTCTTCCAGAGAACTGCATTATAACCTAACAAAAAGCTGAGGCGGCTGAAGTTATGGTCTAAATAAGATCAATGACTATTAATCTAAGATCAGGATTTTTAAATGCTTTTTATTAACTATTTAAATATTACAGAGATTACCTGTTAAAAGTTTCTCATAGAACACTTCAGCCAACACAAACCAAACATTTCTGAAAACAAATCTTTAGCTTCAGTCTCACCAACAAAAGTCCTAATTTTTCCTCAGAAAATTTCGATTTTTTTCTGGTCTTCCCCTCTCTTTTCTTTACACAAATTTTAAATACTCATTTCTTTGCCTTGGGTTGTTTTTGTGGGGTTTGGGTGTGTTGTTTTTTCTTTTAGTAGAGAAGCCAGGGTTGAATTATACGATGTGAACAGCATTTAAAAAACCATCTCTCACTCTGGCAAGCCCTGCTGAAAGATAAAAAATGTAGTCTAGTTCCTACAAATGCATTCATTAAGCAGTGTCTCACTACAGTCTAGCTCTGTGTTTTCACAGATGCAGGGACCTGAAGAGGTGCAAACGCTTTTTATTTTCAGCCTCTGGTGTTATCAGGCCAAAGCCAAAGTGAATGGAAGGAGCGGCTGGAAGCTCCCTCGCTCGAGTGACCCTTATCTGCGTCGCTATTTCACCACCAGCCAGGACCCTCATTTGCACATCAATAATCTCAGCGGGATTTTGTCTGCCTGGGTAAATCTCTACAATTATTTTCACAGGGCCGCTACCACAAGAATACTCAGGTCCCTTAGCCCAAGCATCCTAACCAGAATGTAACTCATGGTATTTTCATAAAAATTAACTGAAAAAAAAAAAAGTTTTTAAATCCATTTCATTGCATTGGCAGAGTAACTGCAGCATGACACAGCAAACACAGAGCCGTTCGTTAAAATAAAGCCACCAAATCCATAAAGACGAGGAGGAGAGGAGAGCCAGATGCGCCGAGGAACAAGCAGCGCGGCCGCCGGGCACGGGGCTGGCACGGTGGGAGCAGCCTTGGCACGCCGTCCCCCTCCACGGTGAGAGGAGGGACTCTGGGGGAGCCGGGCTGGGCACCTCCGGCTCCTTGCTCACGGATTACCCTGGGATTAGAACAGCATTCTTCAGGAGCGATGGGTTGCTACTAAGTAGGAAAGGTTAAGGGACATGAAAGAGTCAGGTATTCCTTTTGCACCGCCACTTAGAGCTTAACTGCTCCCGAAGCCAGCGAGCAAAGGAAGCCAAATACAAATTAACAAAATATTTTTAGAACAATCAGACTGAGAACAGAAGTTCCCAACACTCTATAGGCACGTGTCACTGAGCAGCCTTTCATCTCATCAGATTCTTTCATTAACTATTAGTTTGGAGTCCAAAAGGCTGAATGCAATTAGCAATCCAGAAAAGAAAGAAACACCCTGCTGCACGAGAAAGTAAAATTCTTCAGTTTATATTACACCACCACAGAATTTTAACAATATAGCTCTACAATTTGGTCTCGCCTGTTAGGACAGGCCAGAGCCGTATTATTCTCTTCTTAAATACAAAGTACAGACGAAACCAAGTTATATTACAGGCACGGTGGTCTGCAACCTTTCTTCTTCCACTGACATCACGCAAATTGGACACTACCGCGCAGAGGCATACAGAACCTCATTAAATCTAGAAACACAACATCAGAAGGTCAGTCATCATTTTAAGATCAATGTAACTCAAAGATGAGTTTAAGGAGCTAGTGAGGTAAAGAACAGTTGCGGGTTTTCTCCATCCTAGAACTCTCCAATGGTATTTCTGTCCCCCTCCCTGGGAACATTAACCTCAGAGTTACTTGTGCTGCTGTTCGCACCACAGCTTTACCCTCAGCCTCCACAGGATCCTTTCCCCTTGCTCTGCTCCAGCTCCCTCAATGCTCCCTGCAAGCTGTCCTCCTTCTCAGGTGAGGCTTCCTAACGCTCTGCAGCCCTCAGCACAGGCCTCTTACCTGCCCACAGAGCCAGCTAACATTCCAACCTGCGTGCTCAAACAGCTGAGATCTTTCCTTCCAAATTACTCTGTCCTAACGTTCCTTAGTTGCTGTTTTAGCCGTGTCTATCTTGGTCACAGAGGCAAACGTCTGTGTCCCTCCTGGTAATGGAACTACCCTTTCACAGTCACACCTGATGTTCACCATTGCTGTACCATGCAACCCTCCGTCTAATAATCAAGCATCTTGTCACCTCTCCCTATGTCAAATTTATTCCAAATATATACAATTCTGACACTTCTTTCCAGAGCCGTTATTAGTGTTCCCTTTCCACCTATTTAACTGTAAGCTTTCAAATTTACACATCTCACATGGCCTTGCCAAACCTGACTGTACTTGTATACCTTCAGAAAACGGTTCCATATATTTACCCAGACTTTTGTTTTAATTGCTGTTACAGATGCCAAAAGCAATCAAATTACTACTTAACAGCTAAATTATGGTGCTGACCTCGCACCTACTCCTAGCTGCAAACTGCAAATGTGAAGTAAAATGCAAGCTAAAACTCTCTTTACAGACAAGTCTAGCTGTGGATCTCCAGATGAAGGACCGCCTAAGAGCAACTCATCTATGATCACGCAGAAACAAAGCCATTCTCTCTTGATTAAAGTGAGCTTATGAAATACAGCCACTGGTGATTTCCAGGGTTCAACATCTCCACACAGAGGACCCAGCCATGACTGTTAATATAACAGCGTGAAGACAAGTCAAAGATAACCTTCATCGACTGCTTCTGAGAAAGGAAGCACCCAAATACGCTTTGGGCCAACACTAATGGGAAGCGAAGGAGTAAGAGACCATTCTGAATGCGATACAAGACAAGACAGCACTTGTTCACACAGAGTAGGTGACCAAAACACTTTTTTTTTTTTTTCCCCCCAATGTCAGGAAGTATTTGGCATAAAGCCCCTTTCCTCTGAGATGAGAATGGACAAGTTAAAAGGGTGAATACACTTTCTACAAATAACCTTTTATGGAAACTGTTCCTACAAAAGGGGCAAAAAGCATTGTCAAAGGCACAAAGAACTAAATTTTGGATGCCCTGCATTATTATTGTCATCAACCTGTCAACACAGATGATAATACTGATGAAAAGGCCCTACAGTCAGTATGAAAAGGCTTCATGTCCTTATTGCTGCTCAGTGGAAATAGAAAACCAGATCGGTCAGCAAGACCAGATTTACCTCCACAGGAATCTGTCGAGTTTTCACCTGTCTCCTGGCCATAAGATAGACTCTTCTGAGTTTCATGCTGCAAAACTTCCCACTTAAAGAAAAACAGTAACAAAAAACTTCCTCAGGATCTCACCAGCATGGATCTGAGTGCTCTGAAGTTAGCAGGAACACAGTTGCAGAGATAAAGCAGAAGCTGCCATGTCTGCCTATGAGCATTCAATTAGGCCAGGAATCATCTTAGCTTCAGCTGGACTAGACACTAAGGAAACCACAATAAAATGGACTGAGGTATCCAAAATTATTCTCAGAAAATAGGCCAGACCAGGCATGAAAACATCTGGGCTTGGCTTGAATCATGAACCACATGAGCAAGACACCCCACTGCCGCCTCCGGGCAGCCGAGCGAAGGAATGCAGAGCAGCACAAAGGTAGGCAGCAGAGGTCTGCTACACCCGCATTTTCTTTCTGCATCTTCCTCCAGCAAACGTGTGCAACAGCCCATTTATCCTGAAGCTCTTCCTACAGCCCAGTCCTGTGGGATTTCTAAGGATGGTGTTTCTGGGGCATCAGGCAACGCTTACACAACCACAGCTGGTCAGCCAGCTGGCTCCAGGCACATACTCCCACCTCTGTGGCAAAAAGGGTTAAGTTATTACAATCCTAGCCTACATTAACATGCACGCCCAACTGGCTAAGACTGTAGATGCTCCAAGTATCTCTTATCCTGTTACACCAACACGCACCAGTTCTCTCCCACCCACCCAAAACACAAAGACAAACCCTTATTTCAATAAGTTACACTAATTGTGACGTGGACGTTTATCCCAATTCCAAGCAGCAAACAGAAGACTTGAGATACCAGAAGAGCTGTAACAAACAGCTTGGCTCCTCTGTAACTTAGCATCGGCACTATTAACTTTTAGCTTTATAGTATTAAACAAGGCAAGTGAACCTAGCATTCTTGCAAGAACTGCTTGCCAAGGTCAAAAAAGCCCTGAAGGACAACTACGCCACACTGGAAGGGACAGGCGATGGGGGAAGCAGGCCATTGACCAGAAACTGCTATTTCTTGGTCGCAACAGTGGAAAAGAGGAAAAAAAGAAAAAAAATATGAAGGAGGAAATAAGCAGAACTGCAGCAATCATTTAAACATAAGCTGCTCGTATGTTTTAGAAATAAGCATGACAGGAGGAAGAGGTCAGGAAGAGACACAGCATATTTATATCTTTAATATAACATAACATGGAAAATGGATAGACTATTTTACATATAACCTACAGACTAGTACAGGAAATTGCATTCCTGGCCACCATATATACTTCTAACAAGCATTTCAGCAGTTTTATTTCAGAGTGGATTTAGCCCGGTCCCTTTACTGGAAGTTGCTGCTACCACACGTGGCTCAGAGCCGCCCAGAAGAGGCCGAGACCTTTCCGCCCATGTGTCGGGACGGAGCACATTTGGTACACACCAGAAACTGAGCTTGCGGCTTAGTTTGTTCCAGAAGGAATCGAGCACATGCATACCCAAACCGCTCTGCGACTCGCAATAAATGGAGCTCATCGGGGGGGATGAGCTTCAAAACCCACACTGGTGCTCCAAGACAAAACTCGGATGCAGTTGACAGCCATAAAGCCACCTGACCCTGAAAGCACATTTTACTGGCATCCCTTCGCCCCCGTGTTGCCCCCCCAGCCAGCAGTCGGTCAGCCACTGGAGGTAAGCAAGCAGGACCAAGATGTGCGTTGGGGGAGAAGAAAGGGGGCAGAGAATTGACTCTTCACTGAAAAAAGGGGGGGACGTGCACACCCGAACAAAACCCCACTGCTATCCAAGTAAGTTAATGTTTAGTTTTCCTTTAATACTTCCCAGCCTCTGCAGCTGTCTCCTCTTGCAGTTGGCACCGATCATTGCCAATCTGGGACTTATTTCCAGTGAAGACGGCATTGTTTTATTGGCTACTTAGGCAGCGCATGCACCATTAATGGAGGTTTTATCTCTCCATTTTCCTGTCAGTACAGAACCAGCCAGTCTGACTCTGTTAACATTAAGAATGCTTATTTTTCCCCTATTCACTATCTCCAAGCCAAAACAACATCTGGAACTTCAGCTTGCCATACACAGAAGAGAGACAGATTAAAACTGGAAAAAGCTACGCATCAGATTCCAGAGCTTTATATGTTTCTGCTTTTATCCAAATTTCCCACATGCACCTTCCAAAACAGCTCTACTGGGAGGAAAAAAAAAACAACAAAAAACAAACAAAACCCCCAAAAACCCACCAAAAAACAAGTCCCTCGTACTTGGGACTCCCAAACACAATGTAAAGCCCTTTCCACTTCAAAATAACCTCAGAAAGGATTATGGGGAAAATAACAGGAATAAAATTGATACAAAAGTTTAGAGTAAGGATTTACCATAGCTCTTTAAACAAAACAGAGGTGACATATCAGTGACCTAGAAAGAAAATTAAACAAAGAAATATGACTGGTGTGTGTTACTTGATAAAGTAATGGGGGAAAAAAAACCTGGCGCCATTTCAGCATACATAAATGTCCCACTTTAACAGACAGCTGTCTCCAGTGTCATTTAAGTATGCTTTTTGCTTAGATCACGTTCAATGAATCATGAAAATCAATACAGAGAAAAAACACAAAACCACGCTGCAGACATGCACAGAAATCGAGCATGTACCAACTAGCACCAGCCTTTTCTGGAGAAAGACATGCCAAATACACACAGACTAGTTTTTCCAACAACATTTTTTAACTCTCACTAGTTAATTAACAGAAGTCATGACTACCGGTTATTTTCCAACCAGCTATCACACTGAAGAGCATTACGCACTTCAGGCTCGCCACCAAAGACACACTCTCCCACTCGTTTGCCTGCTCGTCCCGCGGCAGACGGCACCCCGAGCCGTGACGAGGCCCCGGCACCCAGCTCGCCACGCAGCTCCCAGCCACCGGCGCGTTCAGTGCAACTGGGCGCCCCGGGGAGTGGAGCCGGGCGATCACAGCAGAGACGGTTCCCACCCGCTGCTCACCAGCGGCACCCAAGCCCAGAGTTCCCGGAGCGTGGTGCCATGAAACCAGTCCCCGGTCCTCGCAGCAGCGGGTGCATTCGGCCGGCGCTGCCTCCCGTCCCTCCCCACGGCGCCAGCTGTTTCTGACAGCCATGCTGCTGCGCACTAAGCAATGAATGCTGTCAGAGAAGGAATTTTCATTTCTGTAACGTGCAGCCCCCCCCCCAGACAAGTTATACAGCTTATAGTCCTGTGCCACAGGAAGCTGGCTTGCCGCTGAAGTGCTGCCAAATGCAGTATTTTGTTCAGCTGACAATCACATAAAATGAATTTGAATGACCAAAGCAGAATAAAGTGTATGTTTTCAGGAACAAACAAAACACATGTCACAGGTTTCTACATCTAGCAGCAGAGTTTTAACATGACACAGAGTGGAAGCCAATTAAAATAGTTCCCGTTGAATGGAATCTATCGTGTTGCAAGTGGAAGGACAGAGCGCCAACCACTACACTGTACAACCATTTTAACGGAGTCTCATAGCAATGACTATCAGCTTCAAATAGACGCCCCACACCAGCTTCAGCCAACTTCAGGGAAGTAACAATAGCATACGCTCAAATGGTAATTTGCTACTGAATACGTACAAAAAACCCTCTACGCTACCCTTCAGAAATTACTACTGTTTTAGCAGATTTTTGCTTTGCACCCAGCTGTTGCCTATTCCCAAGGCATCTACTAACTTAGCAGCTATTTCCCTTTTGAGAAGAAGGATTAACTACAAGCAATAGCACTCAGAAGCACCGACATGCCACCAGCTTCCCGCACACCCATCTCTGCTAGGAGCAGGCCTGTGCCATCATGCGATGCCCTGCAGGTCTCCCATCCACACCGCAGGCAGCCCTGCTCCAAATAAAGCTAAGCACTGGCGAGCAAACAAGCAAATTGGAGCTGAATAAATGAATTCTTTATCAATGCTTTCAATACGCTGGGTTTTTAATGTCAGTTGGCTGAATAAACACAGAAATTACTAAAACATCTCCAAAACTCCCAGAATTGACTGAATAATATGAACTTACTTGACAATTTGAGCTAGTAAAAATACAAGTTATCCCTCCTGGTGTGTACAACAGTCATTTGCCTTTTGTTCCTTCTTGTCCTGCTTGCAGTTTTCAGAAAAGATCACCTAATACTCGTCACGGATTCCCAGAGCAAAAATAATCAAGACTGGGGCAAGCAGAGTTTGAAACCAATAAACCAGTGAAATGCTACTGCATGAAGTTGTTTGTTGGTCAGGTTTGCTTTTCATGAAAGGCCATTTATGCAATCAAACAAAATCTACTCTCTGCCTAGAATTTTCCTGATTTAGCAGAGCAATGCAGCATTTTAATACCTAGTTCAGGATAATGCATTAAACTGAAATTTAGCTACCTACAAAAATTACACAGCATAAATCATTTAAGAAAGAAAAGCACTTAATTTTTCCCTTCTTTTTCTGTTCCTTTACTAACACCACAATCATTTTCACTCACTCCAAGTCCTTCAAAGCAATCATTTTCACTCCATTTTCTGGAATCTCCCCTATCCTTCACCTTCGCATCTGCCTTCCAGTCCATGCACTCTCCTTTTGGGCACCTTCTCTTCCGGCTATCTTCTGCACCAGAACTTCACATATACTACATAGCAGATCATTTTCAAACATTGTCACCTTGCTTACAAAAAGATTAGACTGAACTTGTGCTAATGTCAGAGAAAGAAGTTAAGGAAGGCAATAACGAAGGGTGCCTGAAATATTTCCTCCTTCAGCTGGCAGCTGACAGGAATGCGGAGCCTGGGGTTGATCTCATGCAGGGCACCTCAGCAGCAGAAGGCTAAGAAGAGAGAGGCGACTGACTGCCTCCTCCACCCTTGCTTTTTTTTTTTTAAATAGATTTCATAGCTGAATGCAGTGCATGATCTCAAACTACTTTCTTCTAGCTGGGACCAACATCTTTTTTGTTCCCTTTTTCCACATCGGGTTCCGAAGGGCGCAGCCAGGGTGCCAGGCAGCTGTGATCTTTAGCAATGACACTAACCTTCACCAAAAGCCAGATGCTGTGTTGTTGAAGACAAGCGTTGCTGGACACAAGTTAACACTGATCCACAGCTATAAAAACACTGCTGCAAGAAACATAACTCCTAACAACAGATCTCTAAACAACAGCTCTTGTAAGAGATGGCTTCTTACCTGCAGCTGTTTAGAGGGCCATGGATTTCTGGACCTGCAACTGTGCATTACCTTCCAGTTCTCCTCAAGCAGCGAGTAAACTGAACATCTCACTGCTGCACTCAGTCTGTTCACTTTAAAGTCCTGCAACTGTTATACCCCTGCATGAACAGAGGCAGAAAATCTCACGTTAGCACCACACGCAAGCCAGAGAGCGTAAGGCAGTTCTTGTCCACAAGCTGAATGTGAATTCTGAGCAAAGGCTCTGCTCGACAGTCTGTATTTGGCCATATCAACACAGCCTTAGCTCACCTGTCACCAGCTGGGGAGGAAAGGGCAAGAGACATTTGAACAGCTCTGTCATCACCCATGTAGAAGCCCGCACTGCCATCACACCACAACACGGGCTCTGGCAGCAACGCCAGCTCAGCGCAGGCATACTGAGCCATGGTACAAAGCCCAAAACCGCTGAGGCTCCCACAAGCAGGACTGCAAAGAAATCAAACAGCTTCGAAATAATTTTGTGGTAAACTTCCTAGGGGCAGAGTTGCCAAACTAGCAATTCTGGGGAGGGCTGTACGAGCAAGGGATCTTTGCAGGTCTGCACTGCTCCCCAGGAGAAAACAATCCCTGGCCACCTGAAAATCCAGCCAGTCTGCACAAGCTGCTTCAGGCAAGTAACGCTGCCCAGAACTATTTTAGCACCATATAGAGTGTTTCCATCCTTCCTTGACTGCTCCAGTTCTCTGCACCACTGCTCTAGGGGCTGCGTTATGCCACACTGGCATTAGAGAAATTTTCTTACGGGAGAGTAAAAGCTTCTTTGGACCTTCCACACTGCTTTAAGGCTTCACTCGATCTTCATCTCCCTCCTGTCTCCTCCCTCAAGTTCAAAATCTTACGCTTAGAAATGCCTAAAATGACAGTGACAATATTTCGAAGCACTTCATACCTCCGACCCTTCTCAGCTCACGTTGGATAAATCCACAGAATGAATATCCAGCACCCCTGAATGCAGCCATACTCCCCCTTTTGCTGCAGCCACTTTACGTGAACGGGGAATTCTGTACTCGGGATGGAAGTTTCTTTGGACTACTACCAGGAAAAAAATAGCTACAGAAATGGAAAATAAACCCTACTGAGTAATTGTGTGAGCATAATAATTCAAAGAAAAGCTATGCAAAATTCAAGGTTAAAAAAAAACTTTTTAAAACCCCCAAAACAAAACCCCCCACACCACTTGGAATTTTACCTGGTTTTCCGAAATTTTCAAACCAGCATTTTACATTTGCAGAGGTAGAATATTCATTTCAGGTTTTGGTATGTATTTTACATACTTCCAAGTTGATCAAGGTGATTTAAATTACCAAGTCGCAATTTAAAAACATAATTTTACATCTAATTTTGCACTTATTTTCTGTTATTTTCTAAAGAAAGGTTAATTATTGTCCGGCACAAAGAAGCATATTGTTAAGACTAACCAAATACAGACTTTAAAGACCATTTCCCAGGGAGAAAGGCAGCCTTACTAAGAATAACAGGGGATGGAAGGGAAGATGATGACTTTTGACTGTTACTGAGAGCACACTGTGCTGGCTTGCAGCAATGGGGAGGGACAGCCCCCAGAGTGACCACTGCAAATCTTTGCTCTCCCCAACCAAGAATTCAGGCAAGAGAGATGCAAAAAGCATCTGCAAAAGGGAAGGAGGGGGCACATGTAAGTCACAGCTGTGTGGGAAGGGCTGCTTTACACTGCATTTGGCTTATTTCGTTAAGCAAGCCTTAACCAAAGCAGCTCCACGCCTCCAGTTTAATATCCAGGAACCCAGGTTCCTAGTTATTCTAGTTCACATTTTACTATAATAGAAAGCGATACGTTTGACTATTTACTCTCTTACAAATAGAGTATTTCAAAACTTTACTTTTAATTAGAAAACAGGCTTACAACAGCTTGACTGTGCTAATTATGTAAGAAAAATTATCAAAACATTTTGCTCTTAAAGCCCATTTATTAGACAACGGACACCATAGCTGCAGTCACTGAACTAAGTTGACCAAACCCAGCCAGTTGATCTCATCGTCTGGGTGCGGGGCAGTAACATTGCCCTGCACCTCAGTTCATAGATCAGACAAACACGCTCTTCTGCTTTCAGAAGTCCCAGCTGGCTTCCCAGCTCTGAATCGAGGTGACCAGCGGAGCACAGGCGGAGGTGCCACCCGCCCGGGCAGGCGGCGGGACCGGTGACCGCACAGGCAGCCTGCCACCGTGCCTGGCTGAGGGTGCTCGGCCGCCTGCCCGCTCCCATCCCCTTCGGCAGCAAGCACCCGACAGCCCGCGTACCATCTTGAAGCGGAAGATTTGAAGAACTTCTCTGGCATCTCTGAAATGTCTTAGATTGGGAGGGAGTGTTTAAATCACCTTCATTATGCACCTGCGGTGAGCGTTTAATAAACTTTATTTAGCATTTACTGTGTTTTTATGAAAAACAACACACAAACAAAAATACAAATTAAATTAAACCCAAAACAGTCCAACTATTTAGGTTAATTTTAACTTTTACAACAGCAAAGGCAAGTCTATTTCTTCAGGCCCTCTGCCTCAGTAGCGCTTCAGGGGCGGGTCAGTTCTGGGATTAAAATCTCATTATTTCCTCAAATTCTTCCAGAGTCTAAGTTTTAGCTTTCTAGTTTTTTTCTCAATTCAGAGTAAAATCAAATGTTGGGTTTTGTTTTTGTGGGGTTGGGGTTTTTTTTTGCACATTTTACACAGAACATCTTTACTATGTTCATTTATTTTATTTAAACATTTTAAATTACTTACAACAGAGAAGACATGTTTTTGTGGATTTTTATTTGTTTTGCAAAAAGTGGCCTTTCAAGATCAGAGAATCAATAGAATCTCCTTTTAACATTTAGATATTTAAATATTTTCTGTTTCTCAAGAAAATGGTCAAATACTATGTCAGAAAACCCACTGTACTTTTTTCTTACTAACTCACGGTTAGCCGTACTAGCCTAATTTCTTTCCTTTGGTGTTGGTTTGCTTCTTGACACAGTAGCCACTGTAGCATTCTTGACAAAGATATTTAAAAAAAAAAGATAACATATTAAGCATACTTTTTTCTTCAGTTGTTAGAACCAAAAGATGATGGTGTATTGGCTGTAATCCTCAGAACAATTTGGGTAAAAACTATAAGCTGCATCAAGTTGTCAACTAACACATTTACAGACATCTTTTTCATACAAATATGATACGTAAATTGAGAGTGTTAAACCAGACATTTTTGGCCTGTCCAACGTTCATTTTCTAATTCATGTGTCATTATGAATGGGACCTGGGATGCTCCCTGTCCTCCTGGGATGTTCAGCAGTGCGGGCAGAGCACCCGCAAGCCACCCTAAGGCACTTCCACATCTGAGCGGAGCCACCTGGAGCATAACACAAAGGATGAGCAAACCTTCAATATACAGCTAAGACAAACATTTAACTAAAAAATGAACCGTCATTTATGCACTTGTTACAGGATAGCTATAACTCCAAAAGATGAGCTACAGAGAAACTGGGAGAACTGTTCTCCAAGCACCTGAAGACCTAAGGATAAGCAGGCATATTTTCAGTACACCAACTTTCACAACTGCAACATGTTCATTTTCAGAAGAATCCCTCACTTCACACACAACCAAATACACCTCTGGGACTGAAACAAGACCAATCACGTCAAAAAAGCCTTAACATTTTTGGAAGAATGTTTCAGGATTTTGAGGAAAAAAAATACATTTCATATGCTTTTACACTACTAGCACACTGAACCCTCAGAGATTTAATTTTACAGCTGATCGTTCACGTCTGTTTGCGGGGGGGTGGGGGGGTGTTTGGGGGTTTTTTGTTTTGTTTTTTCCCCTTCATGTTCACATTGGTCAGCATTTTAGAAAGAAGCCTTTTCTATGCACACTTAACTGTCATGCAAGAATTTAGCAGATGCTCACCGAGCCCTACTCCTTTGAGCGACCTTGAAGCTCACCCTGCAGAGGGTCATTGCCAGCACAACCCGCACCATGGAGCCTGCAAGGCCTCCAGCCTTCACACCTCCCACCAACAAAAAGCTGTTAAAAACCACCGTCCTCACCCTGTGAGATGTTACATGTCCTGCTAGGAACTGTTCACGTAGGACAATCCTGAGTCAAACACACAATCCGATGCCATCACCCTTCTGCTGACTTGACACCAAGAGCCTTATCATCGTGGGGCCATGGTACCACGGCATACCAGTTAGCGCACTAAGTAGGACACAGAAACTGCAGGGTAAACACCAAGACACACCACCTGAAATCTCAGTGAAACGTTTTCAGCTGCTGGTTTACCCGTATTCACAAAACATTGCGTACGCACAGAGCTGAACAGCACCCATTACCAGCTGACGAGCAATAACTGATTTTGTCATGGACACTCAGCCACATGACTAGCCCTTTGCCACCAACCCCTCTCACAGTGACACACGAGTCCCATGAAGCCTGCCTGAGCGTCCCTCTTTCACCTCTACCCCCCACCAATTACTTGTATCTGTAAAGAACGCCAAACCTCATCTCAGTTCTCCAGAACTCTCCTTTAAGAGGCCTGACAGAAGAGACCTCCACTCCCAGCGTGCAGGTGCTTCACCCTGTAAACCTTGGGACCCCAGGGCCACTTCTGGTTCACAGGCATTTCAATTCCAAGCTGAAGACCCTACACAAAGCAGGTCCTATCAGTTCTCCAAGTTCCAGTCTGAGTCCAGCCTCACTTCTACAAGCAGTTGCCTACACCCAAATTCTGCGGTGCTCTTTGCCTAATATTCCCTCAGGTCTTCTCCAAAGCTTGTTGAAGGAGGTTCCTTTAATCTCCCAGATTCTCCACAAAGTCCTCCAATTTCCCCCAACTGCTGTGAAGTCCCACAACCATATAATCCTACAAAGAAGTCCGTCCTGTTATGAACTTTTCAGGAGCAAAAAGAGCACAGAGAGTACTCCTTAGGGAAAGGACCATGTGCTACTCTCAACTAGGCAGCATCAAGGAAAAAAAAAAAAAAAAAGCTTTCTCCACTCAGCCCACTAGAAAACAGTCAAAAGCTATGAGTTGGGCTCCTTCCTTCCCCAGAAAAAGAGGGGTTTGCCAATTTGTTTTGGTCATCTTGTGGCACACACATGCCTGAAGAAGCACACTTGCTTCTCTTCCCAGATTTTCCATCGCAGCCAGGAAAAACTGTCAATTTCCCTCTTAAAGAGGGAACCCACTGATTTCTTCAGCCAGGTCTCGAAAGAACCATCAAGTACCACAAGACAAGAGCTGCAAGTTAAAGGCTTGCCTGCATCAGAAAACGGCCAGGACCGGTTCTCACTATTCCTCGCAGGAACAGCGCAGGCACCCAAGGAAACCCACTTAGGCCATACGAGGACTGATGCTGCGGAGCAAGAAGGACAAGAGGACTCTGTGCAGAGGAACAGTAGCCTCTGAATTGCATCTACTTCACTTCTGAATAGCCTCAAAATATACATAAGCTCTCAAAATCCCTTTCTTTCGTCTTCATCTGCCACTGTGTTGATGTGCTGTGGCTCTATTAACCCAGCCTTGCGGAACAACTTCAAGTTAATTCACCTTTTCCATTTGCTTTAGTCCACTCCCCAGGGCTCTATATCCAGTAGATATTTATTTTAAAGCTAAGCCAAAACCATTCAAATGCTAACATTTCACGGCCTTCAATACTCTTGTTTGCATGCAGTAGGGCCTCTTTTAGAATAAAGAGCGTCCACTTTGGGAACTAAACCAACATAATTATAATTGGTCTACACGTCAAAGTTTTACAAATCCCCAGACTGGGAATAAAGTGAGTTTTACTCCTAGCAGACCTTTGAAGGCATAAAACTGCATTGCAGACTCAGAAACACCAATTTCTCACCAGAGACTCCAGGAACTGCATAAGAAAACCGACAGCTTCTAAAAGAGAGTTTGGTCTTCTGGCTCACAACGGCCTGTCATTTTGGCCTTCCTAATGGAGAAACAAGATAAAGTTCCCTGAAAATCCTGGATGTTGTTGTACATTAGAGTCCAATAAATGTTTTATTTGAGTGTCTAACCAACATCCAGGATCAAATCCCAACTAAAAAGATGAAGTCAGGCTCTTCCACTCATTAAAATATGCCAGTTTTGCACAAGGCATGAAAATGCCATGTTTCTTTCAAATGGTATTTTAATGGTGCTTCGGTTTTTATTTCCATATTGATGCACTCATTCTTCAAAATGTTGTTTGTGTCATAAGGAACATGTATGGAGGGACGGGTCTAAATAGCTTTAGATTTTAGAACAGGTTTTACAGAACAATTATGCACAAGTTTGCTTCAGAGGTATGGACATGAGTCTTACAAACATGTAAAATGCCTACACAAAGACAGAAAAAACACCCTATTGTTTAGGCAAGTTGGAACATGTTACTCGTTTAGATTATTCTCTACTAAAGGCTGATGCAAACATGCCAGGTCCACAAACACACACAAAAGTGTCTATGTGGCATTTCTGGCACATTTGTAAAGGCTTAACTGACAATCAACTAATGCGAGGTTAAGAGAGATAGCAAAAGCAAAGCCAAGGAGTTCAAGAATTTTTAAGAAGTGCACAGTCCGGACAAAAAGAGTGAAGGGGCAGGATCCAAGAGAACAGACAAGGAGGAAAGGCCAAGTTATGACACATTTGAAGAACAGGAAGCCACCAGCCATACTCCAAGCTGTGCCTTTACTGGTGCTGCACGTGCACGGCACGGGAATTGGCAGGTAGGGGCAACATATCCCGGGTTTCTTCGCAGTCTTTTAGTTGGAGCTTTTTCTTCTGTCCTAGTGGCTTGAAATAACTTGCATGTTTCTTTCTGGGCAGAGAAGGGTTCAAATTATGCAAAGATGTTGGAGGATAGCCAATACTTAAATGATTTAACCTTCATCATAACCACAAAGTAAAGACGTACCTCTGCTCTTTCACAGACCTGTGTTTGGTTAGCTAGTCTGGACAGAAAGGGCTTCTCAACTGCAGCAGCAGGATTCTGCCTGAGAGAGAACTACATCAAAGAAAGACCCTATACTACCTCTTCAGTGAAGACAGCCCCTGAATCAAGATAAGCAGAGATTGTTCCACACCACATTTACGCCTAGTTACCCTTGAGATGAAAAGTGGGCAGTGTAAAAATTGCCATGCAAGCATCGTTTTATCATCATCACTTCATTTAGACTCAGGATGCACACAGGTTTTACAATTCAGTCCAAAAATACAAGTCAAGCGGAATAAAAATTAGTTAGGCTGAAATTCTTTTCCAGACATTCATTCTTACTGGGCATTGATCTAAGTTTTCCAAATATTTACTTTATTTTTCTATTGTAATCACAATCACCAAAAGCACACACACCCCATTTGGTGTTTTGTTGTTTGGTTTTTGGTGGGTTTGGTTTGTTTTCTTTGGGGGGGGTGGTGATGGTGAGGGGGTGTTGGGTGTTCTTTGCTTTTTAATTCATAAGCATCGGCACTTTTTTCATGAACTAAGAGTACATCTAAAGTACTTTTTATTGTCGTTTAACTTGAGCAAGTATTTAAAAGTCAAACTGAAAATAGCTTTTTTAAAATGCACAACTTATTTTAATTCCACTCCTAAGTAGATATGAATTAGCTAATTTAATACTCAGACTAGTGTACTACAAGTCATGTATCTTTTCATTCTGACAATAGAAAATAAGGACTTGCACACAGTATAATAGTACAAGATTGACTGCCACATAAAATCCATTGCCAAGTCATCCAACAGACTGGGATTTGTCCAGCCCATGCAATCAAAATCGATGTTTTAGCAGGTTGCCATACAGAACTGCAGCTTCAACAGGCAGTTACATTCCAGCATCAGTAAAGAGTGTAATTTAATGGATAAAAACCCCCAAAAATATTACTCCTTCTGAAGTCAAGAAGAGTTTCAACATGCAAACGGACATAGATTTTACCAATAATAAACAACCTGCAAGTTACCATCTATCTTTTCTCTAACGTAACACGATACAATTAATTTATTCTCTTAAACCAAACCATTATCTTTTCATTTTATTTTCTCTTTTAAGATTCAGCCTTAAAATGACTTAATTGTTGCAGTCCACCCACACAAACACAAGAGACAACTTTATTGCAGTGGAGAGCCCTAAATAGCACAGTCTGTTTGAGGATAATACAAACACGTATTTTGTTTAATTTTACATTTGTTCCTAGGGAGATTCAGACCTCATCTCTTCTACCTCCAATTCAATACTAACTGACATCGTAGGAAGTTATCCACCCCTAGAACGATGGGTAACGCAGGCAGATCTGCCACCGTGCATGGCATCTCACAGAGGACACGGCCGCTATGCTAGTCACAAGCCTTACAAGAAGGGTGGGCAGGCATTAGAGCCGTGGCACAAAAGCCGCGGCATGCAGAACTTCCAAAAACGTGTGTTTGAGCACACCTCAGTGTAACAACCAGGACCAAGAGCAAGCAGGCAGCAAAGGAACCTGCAGGAACTCTTCCGGGGGAGCAGACTACACCAGGTCCGCTCTGGCACCCACACAGCGGGCCAAGGCACTCTGCAAACAGCCTTGGTCACAGCCAGCAAACTCAGCATGCCCTCATGCACCCAATACGGCAATGGCTTTCACAAAGACACAGAGGCAGCACACGCAGTCCTCTGCGCCTGCCCCGCCACTCATACCCTCAGCAATCCCTCCTTAGCACCAGCACAAAAAACACAAACCGGGAATTAATCCGGGTTAGAACTAATGTGGCACAGACAGACAAAGTTCTAACCAAATTAATGACACGTTCACCACACAGCCACAGACATGCCAGAACAGGATAAAGAACAGCACATGGAGAGGGACAAGCGCGACGCCTTACTTCCCTGGCATTAGGAGCCGGCGAAAAGGCTTGCACAACCACAGCACCGACTGCCTAAAACTGCTCAGCCATGAACCCCAGGCCATTCAGAGAGGAAGGTTGGAGGGGCCTGCTGAGGCACACCGAATCATGAAAGCAGAGATCAGCAGCTTGCAGGACTTCAAAAGGAAGCCACTTCGAGCCTCCAAGCTATCCACCCAGCCAAAGGCAGCTGTCGAAAAGCTGCCAACCTGCTCCTACTGTTACAGGATACTTGCCAGACAACCAGCAGACCTGCAATTAGAAGAGGTGTTTGTTGGCCTCCCTTCTGCAGCTTATTAGCAGAGAGGTAAAGTTTGCAGTCAGAACAAGAAATGCCTGACCTCCAGTGAGCACAACTAGTTACAACTGCTCTGTAAGACAAGGAGGAGGTCCTCCTACCAGCTTCCATTCAACTGAGAATGATCTGTGGCTTCAGCATGCTGAAAGGGAATGTTCCACGTACTTAGGACAGAAGGTTCAGAGCTGCAGCATCATCCCCTCTTCTGTAAAGGGGCCTAGATAATAGCTGTCAGTGTTCCCCTCCACCAGCTCCCACCTCCATCTCTGTTAGCTTCAGACAAGGCAAACAGAGTCCAAAGTCTGCCTTGGACAATCACCAAACTGGAACTCTCCTGATTTAATAAGCTTTTCCTAATCAAACCATAGTCTTCCTTTCCCTAAAACAGACTTGAGTTAATTCACAACAAGCTACAGACACTTCCATGGGCATCTTCTCAGAAGCGCTACACGTAGCGAAGAGTAACATGGTTTGACATCGCCAGGAGTATTTCAAAAGGGGGAGATGAATGGACTAAAACGACTTCTGGGGGTGAGCAGCCATTTAGCTGCCTTTTCAGGTCAACAGGAGAAACAGAACAAAGCGTACACCTAACTCAACAACAACCTGCTGACTCCAGAAGAGGCCAGAGGCAGATGCTTAGGAAGCAGCAAAAGGACACAGCATGCGAAGGTCATTCTTCCACCCTCCTCTGCCCCGATCCCATGCTTCCCAGTCAGAGGTGAATTCCCAAGCCCAAAACTACATCTGGACCGCTGCATTCAATGCTCCGCCCATAGACCTACGAACATAATCCCATTTCTTTCTTAAAAACAAACAAACCAAGCATCTCTTGAATGTCCCACCACAACCATTCTACAACTTAACAGGCACCATGCAAATATTGTATTTTTTTTTTAAACTGCTGACTATTGACGACACATGGTATTCCCCATTTCTTACATCATAATAATGTAAAATCATCACTTCCACTTACTCGCATTTCAATCGTGACTTTAAGACCTGTATAATATTTCCTTTCAAATATTTCTCTCCTCAGCAGAAGAGACTGTTTATTTAGACACGCTGCATCTACACCATCTCACAAAGCTTTCTAGAACGAGACCAAGGCCATATAAAACTAAGACAGGTCCTGAGCACAAAGAAACTGCCGATCTGAAGGACAATGAGTTACGCTACTTGCTTAGGGACTTATGTTGCCTTTGTACTTAAAGACAACACAATCACTTGATACGAGGGAGATTGACGTCACAGCTTCAGAGGTGTTTAGGTGCTGGTGGCCCACTAATTTGCAGGCACAGAGAATGCAAAGCATGTTTTACCCAGAACTGGGCAGAACGCTCCATCCAGCAGGCCCTGAGATCCAGCACGCTGCCCAGCCTGCCAGGCACAGCCACCATGCCACGGAGCAATATTCACGGCCAGCAGTGGTTCAGCAAACACGGTGGATGAATTCAGCATGAAATGAAAGAGCAGATCAAAAGAACCCCATTTAAAGAGGGGATTGTATAATAACTGGCAAAGACCGTGATGCAGCACCTGATGTTGACTACACCGGCAGATGAATCATAAGGTCAGTTCTGGCCTTCCAGGGGAAAGTCGGCATCTGAACTGCTAGCAAAGAACACCATCACATTTCTAAAATACATTACTACTTTATGTGAAAGAAAGTAGTAACATACTTATTTCACTAGGAATATCGGCACACTCTTGATGTTCCTTCTAGAAGACAGCATCCCACGGAATTAACATCAAAGGCTGCATTCAATGCTGCTTTATAATCATAGTTGGTTCACTGTAGATCTTGTTATGAGATCAAAATTTTGAGAGCATGTACTGAATACCAGTAGGACTTACAAACGCACATCGCTTTGAAATAGGAACCTGTGAACACTGAGCTGTCTACACATAATTGCAAAAGACCACATTTTAAAGAAGGGATTACCCATCAGCTGAAACTGGGTCACGTGCATGCTCATGGTGCAATCTAACAAAGAAAATTATTTCATTACAACTACTTACTGCTATTTGACTACACTTTTATGCTTTTGAAAGCATTAGTCTAAAACTGTGTTTTGGCTGCCAGCATAGCTAAGAAAAAAGGAATTTCTTGAAAGCATTTAATGGAATTCCATACACTTCATAGTCAATAGCATTTTCCAAATTCATGATCCCAAAACACATCGTAAATTTATGTGAATTCAGCTTTCCAACACTGCTAAAAAATACTATCCTTCCTTACTTTACAGATACGTACAGATATAAAAGATGTAAATGACTTACATCCTTAATGTGCGGTCACTGAACTTGTCTACAGCAGGATTTAAAAGGTGTGTTTTTAGACGGTGTTGGATGCCTTTGGAACTAACATGCTCTTAAACTGTCTCAGTCTTGACTACCCTCGGGTCTCAAAGCAAATAAACTAACCCCTAATATACGTGCACACCCTCATCAAGGCCAACCTGCAATCCACCCTAATGGGTGTCCATGAAATCTCCTACACAGCGAGGTTGGAAGAGAGCAGTTATCACTCTGAAATCTACTGCATCCAACACCACCACTGCAATCTTCTGCAGCTCTATACAGCTGCACAGATGAGTGGGCTAAGTTTTTAACCTGTTTATACAGTAGGAGAGATAAGACAGTAGGAGAGATAAGACAGAAGAGCAGATATTGAGATGCCCATTTGAGAGTTCAAATACCCAAGAACGCAAGCGAATTCAAGCAGCTTTTTTTTTTTTTTTTTTTTGGCAGGGACAAGTGAGCTAAAAGGGTGCCTAATTATTTTACAACGGCTGTCCCTAGATCCTATTTTAGAATCAGGCTTTCATTAAATTTAAGTATGACTTCAGAGTACCAGCTGGCCAAAAAAAACCCCAACAAAACACACAAACACAACCCACCCACAACACCCCACTGGTGTTCTTTCCCCCGCCTATGTTCTCTTCCTACCCCAGAGCCCACTGCTTTTTCCCTTCAGAAGCGCACAGCTTCTGACAGCGCAATGCAAGGCTAGAGCAGGGGTTGAGAGCGCGAGCATGTTTGAACAGTTTTTTATCCTTCTCCCAGACTCATTTGCATCCCTCCCAAAGAAGCTATTTGATGCTGTTGCTGTGTCTGGCAGTTTTGGCAAGATGATGCAAGTCGCCATTCCTTCCCTGCTGGACACGGACTGAAGGCAGGCGAACGCTGCCGTGTGGAGTTACGTTGCCACATGCCTTTCCGTGTGCCCCAGCCCTGGCCACCGATCCCTCTGTTCTCTCACACACCTGCAGTAGGACTTACTGACCACAGTCGCGCTGCGGACAACTGCAATGTTATCTGTGAAGAGTAAGACAGGAAAAGAAACCCCCTCTGTAGGCTTGGGAAGACATGAAATTTCATTTGGAGAGCTAGCCTCAAAAATAGATACGTTTTACAGGAAATGGCTATATTTAGCCCTCCCCCTTTCACCTCAGCTCCTCAACACACTCGTGTTCTCCTGCGGAAGAATCTTTCTACATGGTGTTAGAGGTGAGCTTTAGCAGATCACCTCAGCAGAAAAAATGCAACCAACTTAGATATAGATATATCAATATAGAAGAGTGTCAGCAATCATCATATCAAATAAACAGCTACTAAGGCATAAAAAAAGGTCACATCTCAAAGCGTGTTAAATTGCAGGCTCCAAGAACATAATACGTCCAAAGTAACTTTATGAGTTAAGTCCACTGAGGGTGAGGCTGAACTTCTGCGTGCACCCTTCAGGTCTTCACAAACACTTTTGCAACTAATGCAGCCATAGTATTCTCTGCAGAGAGTAGGAACATTAAGTAACAACCTCAACAGCTATGCAACCAAAATATTTCCAGTTTTCTAAAGTACGTATAAAAATAAAAGTCATGAGAAAACGAGTAACAGTTACTGTGCAGCGGGACTTACGCAGAGACTGTTGATGATGTCTCCGGAAACATCATCAGGGAAATCCTACTGACCTGGTACTTTCTCAGCTCGCAACTTTGAGATGTGTTACAAGACTTAAAAATAAATAACACAGTTTTCTTCTCTCAGGCTGTTTCATTTAAATAACAGCCTCGCCTCCTATAGTTTTGGCCTAACTATGATTGAGGCCTGTAAAAGCTGATTATTTACAAACTGAAATGGTTGAGGGGTGATCTAAGTCACAGCAATAGACCTTAAAGTTTGTCCCGAATGGGGACGGAAGCAGACAAGTGAAACACACTCGTCACCACAGCGCGAGAAAACAAACAAGCGGAGATTTACAATCAGTAACTACTCCCGAGTCCTGTGCCACTGGGCAAGGAGCAGCACCCCCGTGCCCCCCTTCCTCCCCCAACCCGAAACGAGGCAGAGGAATGCAAGTCTTATCCCAGCAAACAAAATACCGAGATGGAAGGCAAACCTCTCAAAACATTGCACACACTTAACACCTCCAAGGGAGAGCACAGTGCACACAGGAACTTTTTGTTCCCCTAAAATAGATCCGTAACACCTCTGCCAAAAAAAAAAAAAAGTTACGGTCATCAAAGGAACCAGACACGCACTTGAGAGCTTTCCACATCCAGGGTTTCAGCTTTTGCCGATTCCAATTTCAAGGCAACCCAGGACTCCTCAAACAGCACTACACCTCAAGGGCAGAGCTTGGGGAGTATTTACAGAGCGTCTGCTGCATTCCAGGTCACTACCGTTCCTCTGAAGATGAAGTACAAGGATCATAGCAAAGATCCTGTTACAGGAAACAAAAGAAAACCGAAGATTTAAAAATAGACCTGTCATTGCCCACAGCAAACTGCTACAACCATAGGAGTTTTCTTAAATGAAAAGCTGAGCTTAAATGACAGATGAGCCTCAATGCATACCGTAAAAACACGTGAGATTTGGGAAGAGAACCTGTTCTTCTCTGAAAGCTCAACACATCATTTCTAAAAAGTGTTTTTATACAAAAGTGCCAGTTCTGTAGCTCAGTCCCAGAATCTGAAAGTTTCCACCTCGTGATGCCGCCATTACCAACACTGTTTTGATGAATTAGTCCCTCCAGCACACCTACATAAACCCCTACTCTCTCAAAACCTGCTGAAGATGAGTTTCTCTCTCAATTTGGGGAAAATAAAGTGGTTTAGTCCCCCTTTACTGTAAAAGTACTGCTGGAAACAAGTTATTTTAACACAAGTTTCTAGACTAACAGAGTTGGAAAGACTGCCCAGGCAGCTTCCCCTACTATATTCATGCCCCAGATTTCACAGACCAGCATGTGGTTTTAAAAGCCCGGAGGTTAACGTGCAGATCTGAGCAGGCTGAAAGAACGACTGCCTGCTTCTAGCGACCCGTCCTCGCTCACCAGCAAAAGCCTTGACAGGAGCTGAGGCAAAAGTCCTGCCACCCCTTTTGTTTCTCCCGAAACCCAGAGCTGCAGGACTGGAAATAAGCAGGCCGACTTAGTCCCCTACTGACTCACCGCGCAGAACGCCATCACATCTGGCAGCGAAGAAGCGCCTTTAACAGGTTAATATGCCCAGGGGACTTTGGCCTGTAACTTTCTTTTTGCCCATCAAACACGGACCGTCAGCACACTGACACGAGCGATGCCGGCACAGCCACACGTAAAGAGCTCACCGCGATGCAGCACAACCCTGCGCCTCCGCTCCGGGAAGTTTACGTGGTTAGAAACCCCAAAGCACCGTCCCTCTCGGCAGGCCCGGCAGCCCCGTTCCGGGGAGCAGGGCGATGAGCTATCCGCCGCACCCGGACTTTCGCCGCCGCAGGACCGAACCCTCTGTGCCGCCCCCCCCGCCGCAGCTCGGGCTCGACTCCGTGTGCAGCACCGGCTCTGAGGGCCGCGGCACGGTCCTTCCCGGGCGGAGAGCCGCTCGTCACTGCAGCCTTTCCGGTGTCGGGGGCCAACCCGTCCATCACCCCACGGGAATTCTCCCTCCCGGGTTTCACGGCGCTCCCTCCCCCGCGCAGGAACCGCGGCGGAGGCAGCCGGCGGAGCACGGGCAGGGCCTGCCGCGGCAGGAGGGGGGGGCAGGGCCCCTCAAGCCCGCCCGCAGCACCCGTCCCGGCTGCCGGTGCCCCCCCCGCCCCGCCGCGGGGACCCGGCTCCGCCGGCCGGACGCCGGCCCCGCTCCCACGCTGCGGCTCCCCCCCTCCCCACGGCCGGACACCAGCGCCTCCGGCGGGCCGCAGCCCAAGGCAGCTTCCTCCCGCAGCCCCGCGCCACCCGACCCGGGACTCGGCTCGGCCCGCCGCGGCCCCCGCCCCGCCCAGGCGGCTGCACTCACCTCCTCATCGCGGCGGCGGCGGTCGCGCTAGAGCCGCGGCGGGCTGGCCATGGGCGGCGGGGGCGGCGCGGCCGCCGCGCTCTAGGCCCGGCGCTCGCCCTGCCCGCGGCCCGCCCGCATGCCCGCGGCGGCGCCGAGCGGCGGCGGAGCGCTGACAAAGGGGACGGCGCGGCGGGGGCGGCGGCGGCGGCGGCGGCGGCGGCAGCAGCGGCAGCGCCCCGCCCCGCCAATGGCCGCCGGCAGCCGTCACTCCCGGCCCGCCGCGTCACTTCCGCCCGCCGCGCTGCGCCGCGCCCCCTGGCGGCGTCCCGCGGGGCCCGTCCGCGCCGGCGGAGCGTGTGCGGGGGGGCGGGGGCTGAGGGGCCGGGCCGGGCTGCGGGGCTGAGCTGGGCCGGGCTGGGCTGGGCTGGGCCGGGCTGAGCGGGGCTGCGGGGCTGGGCCGGGCTGCGGAGCTGAGCTGCGGGGCCGAGCTGGGCTGTGGCGCCGGACTGCGGGGCAACCCACCGGCCAAACCCCAGCAACCCGCACAGGCGCCGAAGGCCCGGCGGTCTCCACGCTGTGGGCCCCGGGCCTGGCAGCGCCCGCAGCGCTCACCTGGCGCACGGAGCCGGCGGCTCCTCCCTCGGTAACGGGCTCGCCCCGAGCCCCGCGTCCCCGCCCCGCACCAGGCCTCGGAGAAGGCAGGCCTCCGGCCGCCGGGCCCGGCAGAGCCGCGTTCCCCAGGGGCGCGGGGCGGCGGGGCAGAGGAGCGGGTGTGCGGGGAAGCACGGCGGATGACATCGCCCAGCACATGACGTCGCCCAGCAGATGACATCACCCGGCAGATGACATCACCCGGCGTGCGCTATGTACCGTCCCCAGAGATCTGTGAACCAAAGGAAGGGAAAAGCGCGCCTTGGGCTGTGGGCAACTTTGGCGCAGCTTTAGGGTGCGTTAAGGCTACCATGATCTGAACCCCCGTGTTTTGATTGGTTTGGGTCGAACCGCAGTCGCTCTGCCAGTTGCACTAAGTACACGTCGCAGGCACGGCTTTCCTTCTGAGGGGGACAGTGGAGCACATGTCCAGAACAGTTGCATCTAATTGCTATCAACAGAGCACTTAAATTATCACATCGTGGGTTAAGGACATGAAAACACGTTCAAGCCTGAACAATTCTGAGCAGACAGACTACATCGGAAATTCCCACACACTGCTGATCTTTGATGCTCCGCACACCTCCCTGACTTCAGTCCCGTGATACGGGGCTTCCCCGTGCGCTCCGCGTTTCCTCACGACAGTGAGGCGATGGCAGAGCGCTCAGTAGGCAGCGAGGAAGGCAAGTCCCACGACGCCGGCAGCTCGGGCTGCAGGACACCATTCTGTCAGGACTCGTCTGTCAAACCCTGTCTCAAACATTAACTTTGTTCCCAAAGACTTCAGACTTTATCAGACCCTCTGCCATCAACACAGGGCTGCCGCCATCGCCCCGTGGCACGCTCCCGCCCGCCCAGGAGCATCGTTCTGTGCTCGTGGCTGAGCTGGACCGCGTCTCTTTTCCCGGGCAGCGCAGCCGTGCGCAGCTCTGCTGCCCGTGGACGTGGAGCCCGGCGGCTGTAACGACCTGCAGCACGTACCGGCGGGCAAACCGCAGAGGCTTCGTTCCCCATCTGGGGGAGGCAGACGCCAAAGGTCTACGCAAGGACAACGGCAAACCGTGTTCTTGCGACGGTAACGAGCCCCCGCGGCTGGCTGAACCGCCGCCGGCAGCTGTGGAGGCGGCAGGGAAAGGTCTCGGGGCAGAGGAGAGGCGTGCTGCGCCCTGTGTCCTTTCTCATATGTGACGGAGGGCGTCTCATCATTTTTCTCAACGCATACGGCACTTTCCAAGCGGTGACATTAGCATCTGTGAGACGGGAGGTGAGGGACCGGGGGGACTGAAAACAGGAGACACGGAGACGCAGCGTGAGTCAGGCTGGGGCAGGATGGGCAGTGATCACCGCGGTGGTGTCGGGGTGGGAAGCCACCGCTGGTTCCCTTGGGAGAAGGCAGGCGCACAGAGGGTTTGGGAAGTGCTCCCTCAGAAGCTGCTTTGTGCTACAGCCCATTTAGGCACTGCTGTCCGAATGGAGCCAGGATTTGACTCATTATGAGTAATAGGAATGTTTTAAACAGAGAAAAGAATACTAATTCCTTTAAAAATACAGATAGGCTCAACAGTACAAGGCCAGTAATTTTCCACGGCGTACTGCCAAATAATGTGACATTCGAGTAGCTCATGTGTAGGTGTCCCTCAGGAGAAAATACAGCTCTAACAAGGACCGTTTTCCAAAAGAGAAGACTAAAGGTTGGGTATCTAAATACGACTTTACAGAATTGAAGTGAACAGCTAAATTTCCAGAAATGCCAAGCTTCCCTTGAGGCTCCACAGGTGGTGCTGACAGCCAACACTTCCGAAAATGTAGCTGCTTATTTGCAGCCTAAAGCACTTTCGAAAATAGTAGCCCACGTGGTTAATAGAGCTCGTAACAAAGGCTGACACTGTTGGATTAAAAGCCAAACTAATGACAGGTTGCAGGATTTCCAGGCGACATGAGAAACTGCATGGGTTAGAAACACTTCGCATGAAAAAGTTTCTACTTTACTTTTGGTAGAACAACGTGAGCTTTGGGAACTGTCATTGTGTGAGTAACTCACACACCGCTTGCTAAGGGACGGCAGTTGCTAAGTGCTCCTTCAAAGCCACAGAAGGAACCAGGGCTAGAAACTGGAATTAGGACTCGGCAGCTCCTGCCCGCAGCCTGGTGTAACTGGATCACGTACACTTTACACACAGCTGATTTTCAATTAATAGTGAAGAAGAGGGAAGGATTAGGTTAGTGAAATAATCTCAGCATAATCTGTAAAAAATGACTGTTTTTCTGTCCTTTTGAATACCACTTCTTACTCATCATCATAAGCATCCTTACAAATAAATTTGCTTTCCACAAGGTGCAGGCTTTTTTCAATTATATTTTCTGTCGATACCATGTGTTGATAGGAAATTCCAGCTGTAAGTAGAATTTTATCTGTAGTAATGTTATTTGGGGAGAAAAACAGGGCTGAAGTCTACGATGAATATTGTGACGAGGTGTTTCCTTCAGTGGCGGGCAGTGGTGTCTCAGAATTGGGACGGCTGGTTGTGCCGCTGACCGGGGCCTCGGGGAGGATGACAGTGCCGTCGCCGTGTGCCTCAGCTGCCGTGGTGGCACAGGGAGGGCCATAAAACACCCAGCTTTCCGAGTGTTTTACACTCCACCCAGGAAAGGTGGTACGGGTTTAACGAGCATGTGCACACACGGCTGTACAAGGAGCAGAGCACGATTAAATTTGGGGTCTTGCGGTTCACGGCAGAGTGCCTCTTGTAGCTACTCTTTCCACACCAGTGTACATACAGTTTGTAACTCTTTCCTGGATAGCGTTTGTACTAATCGAGGTGTAATAAGGGCACGTCCACGTGAAAGGAGTACCGTGCGCGTGAATTGCCACGCACAGACGTTGGAATAAACCCACTAATGTTAACGAAATACCATGCTCTTTAGAGTGCGTGGGCCCCAGAAACCAGCTGCAAGCAGAGCACGCCTTTTGCTGCAGAGCAGGTTCACCCTGTCATCCTTCCACGTAGAAAGCTCTCCCAACAAGACAGCAGGAACAGCAAAATCAGGCTTCTCTGTTTTGAAGTTATTACCATGGCAACCTGAAACCCTTTGTACTTCATCAATTCTGCCTTTCCCCAGAGCAGCTGAAATTTCAAGTAAGACCACTTCGCAGTGCTCCGTGAGTGCAGAAACAGCTCATGCAGTTTAAAGATCACATGGAGGAAATTTTTGGAAAACTAAGGAGTTGTTGGACCCCAGACCAGTCACCTCATTCAGTATAATGATCTCCCTTTAGACTCCTACGTCTTTTCAAAACTCCTCTCTTTTTCAAAATGTTTTTTTCAGCAAGAAAACCCACAAACCAGCACCACTATTCCTTCTGAAATACACGGTAAAAGATACTTTTTGTTAAGTACATGAAATGAGGCCATACATGAAAAAGCCTACCTAATAATTACTTGGAGCACTGCTAAGGTTTTAAACTCTCTTAGCATTATTAAAATCCGTACATAAAGACTCTGCTTATGTGTTGGAGGTGAGCTGCGGTACAGAAATAATAATCCAGATGACCTTCCAAGCTGCTGCTTGTCATGAATTATTTTCTTTTGCCTCGGGGAAGTTTATATATATATATATATACATGCAAATAAGCAAATCTTTCAGTTGTAATGTAGTGAGGGTTACATCACCGCCCCTTCCCAAGTGTGCGGCACAGCGTCGTTCCGAGTACGGCTGCTGAGAAAACCCCGGGAAGTACTTGGGTTTGAAATTAAAGAGTTGTTTTAATATTTAGCCGTGATAAATTTGCCTGAGAGTACATGTATTTCATCAGGCGTCTGTGAGTCAGGCGCGTGAGTCACAAAAGGAGCTGCGCTCGGGCTGCTGAAGACAGCCGGCGAGGCCTGTCCTAACAGTTCCAGTGCGTGCATGCAAAACTCCCATTCATTCCTCTGCGGAGATTTAATTAGTGTGAGGACCGGGCTGAGGAGGACACGCGTGCTGTCCCAGCTGCTCTGGAAAGGGCCTGACCCCACGCACCTTCCATGTTTCTCCTTGTGCAAGTCCTTACGCTGCGCGCGCGCCTCTACATCGTAAATCCCGCGGACCTCGGTGGCATCAGGGAGCCAGGTGCGATTCAGTACGAGCACAGAGAGGAGAACCCAACTCCAAGTAATTAACAATAACATATAATTGCTACTAATTCAGTTTTACACAAATTACACAGTATTATTAAATTAAGCAAACCATGTTCTTGCATCTGAGCATCAGCAGCACAACTCATTTTCATTCCATTTTTTTTTTAAATAGCGCTTGTAATTAGTCCTCTTTGCTTTCCAAACCGATCACATGCAACATTTTGTTTTTACCAAAACACCCACCAAAAAAGTGTTCAAGTTCTCTAATTGTAAAGATTCGCTTCACACGGCTGTGCAACTTCTTTCTGCTCTGGCTGTTATTTAGGAAGAGCCAACTGGAATTTATTGAAATTATGTCGAAAAATAAATGATGAAAATTGCTCCCCAGCTGGGCGGGAGACCTCGCGTGCCAAGTTTCAGCCCATGAGAACTCTCGCAACTGAGTCACGGGGCAGCGGCCGAGCGCGGGAGGTCGGGATGGAAAAGCCGGCAAGCTCTGTACCATTTCAAACACCGAGACGGTAATAAGGGCGAGCTCTCCCCTGCGGCCGACCGCGCGTCTCCACGGGTGCTGGGTGCTGGCACGCCTCCGCTCGTTGTCGTGCTCGGCGATGCACCGGCCCCTTCCTCCCCGCCGCCCAAGGCACCGTGGCCGGGCCGTCCCCCCTGCCCGCTCCCGCCTGGCGTGGGCATCCCCGGCGTGCCCGGTGCCAGCCCTGTGCCCGACGGCCCCGCTGGTGCGGTCACCCCCCTCTCTTCCCGCTTGGCTGTGGAGGGTGCTTTTTTTGGCCTCTGCTTCTGTCATCTGGCATTTAAACATAACGAGATCTCTCGTTGCTAACATTTATAGCAGCAAAATGTTTAAGTTCCAGGGCTTGTAACACGTTATTAATGTCCCGTTGCCGAGCCCAGCTGAAGGCTCCCCAAACCCTTCTCTGCGCTCGCTCTGGGCCCGTGCCAGCAAACGCACGTCACCCCGGCTGCGTGGCAGCGGGCAAGTGGGAGCCGCGGGGGGGTGACCGGTGAGCACCAGCACCGAGGAGGACAAGCCCACCGGCACTGCCCCAGGTAACGCCTGCCCGCAGGCGCCGCCGGGCCCCACAGCAGCGGCAGCGCGGTGGCAGCCGCTGCCTCCAGGCACCCTCGCGGGGTGTCCCCCACCCACTGCAGGTGGGCGTCGAGCTCACGGTGCCACCGCGCACCGGCTGGGCCAGAGGTGGTGATGAGCTCAGAGCAGGGATGGCCGCGTCGCCTCTGTCTCACCGCGGGGCACGGCTCTGGGTGCCGGTTGCACCCGGGAAGTGCCGGCACACGAAGGGCAGGTAGGGTTTGTCAAACGGTCCGTGCGATGGGGCAGAGGAGGAGACAGGAGAAGGACAAGCTATGGTCATCAGCCTGCCACGACTTCGGTCAGAGGCAGTAATGGGAGGAAGTGGTGTAAAGTGCCGGATTTAATAACGCAGATGCCAGGCCGCGTATTTAAACGCTCCCACCAGTCAGTCTGCAAGAACCGCCTGGGAAGGAAAGCAAGCACGGCACGGTCTGCGCACGTGGAGCCTCCTGTCCCTCGGCCCCGCCTCGCCCCTCCGTGGAGCCCGCAGCACCAGGCTGCCCGGCCGGACGCTCCTGCCTCCCCAGTGCCGGCACAGCGCAGGAGGGCAGCTGGGCGGAATCACCGAGGCAAGCAGAAAGCGATGCCTCGGTCCCGCGGCTGTCTAACAAAGGCGTTCCTGGCTTTTGAAAAAGCCTGAAGTGACATCAAACATTATAAAGAGTCTCTTCTTCCTGCTGCTGTTTTACGCTTTGTTATGACAACCGCCAGGCTGTGGAAGCTGGTCTGGAGCAGTCTGCACCGGGGTGCTGCACGCGCGAGCGTTTCTCCCTCGTGCGCGGGTGTTGCTCGGCACAGCCGCTCTGCAGCGGGTGAGGGACGGTGGTGGCTCCCGGCCATCGCTCACCTTTCTGGCAGTGGTTTGGGGTCGTCCCAAAGCCGCAGGTCCCGGACACCACAGGGGTTGTGAAGAATAGGAAGAGAGGCCTCTGACGCTTATGATTGCAGTGGGAGATTGGAGATGTAAACCCCAAAGGCTCAGTCAGACAACAGAGCAAAGATTTGCCATTTTTAAGCCCCCAGATTTTTGAGCCAGTCTCCAGATCTGTCTCCTTGTGGTGCGGAGCCCTGGGGTCGAATGAGGGAGCCCTCCCCTCTCCAGCAGCAAAGCAGGAGGACAGCAGCTGTCTTGGCCACCAGCGTCCTCTTCGCCCACTCGCCTTTCTCAGGCCTTCGCACCGTGCCGCGGGCTGAGGAATCCTCAAAGGTCTCGTCGCCTGCACCACCCCAACAGACCCACTCCGTGACAGATTTCTTCAGCCTTCTCCTTGGAGGTCGTGGCCAGGCTCTGTGCTGGAAAACCGCGCCGAGTATTTCAGAGCAGCTCTTGACACGTGCTCTTCTGCTCGAAGAGTAGACGCGGGAAAGAGAAGCGGACTGCAGTCACCAAATTCAGACCCAGGAGTGAGAGGAGGTGTTGGGTGTGAGGTCTTGGCCCACCCTTTTACAACATCTGCCAGAGACCGCGATTCAAATGCCCGCAAAGCACAGGGCATGAGCTCAGAGCAGCAAAGGACAGCTCCTCCAAGTAAGTAAAGGCTAAAGGGGTGGCAGGCTCAGTACGAAGATAGTTCTCATAAATCAATTCTCATAAAGCCTGGCACCGTTTTTATTTTCCTCCCCAGCAGCTGATTAAGTAGCTGGTGAAGGGAAGACGTGTAATTCATCGTCTGACTCAGGACAAGCAGCCGAAGTCTGCTGGCTGTGACACTTCTGAACAGCTGGAAAGGGAAGGAGGCAGAACGTCTGTTAACACTGGACGTGACAGAAATAACGCGGCAATATAGCAGAGGGCAGACAGCCTAACACAGTTAAGGGCAGCATGTGCTGTGAGATACCATTATACTTTAAATAAAGCACTTTGGAAGGTCCCTTGTCTCCTCCCTGAAAAAGACACTGGAGCCACCACTCTACAAAGATACAAATTTAGCAGCGCTGGCACTTAAAAATGTGAGTTACTGGCCTAAACACAAGAAGGCTGTGTGTTTACAGCCCGGCTGCAGGGCAGGGCACCCCCGTAGCACTCGGGATTTTCTCCGGGTTTCCTCCGCAGACCCCAGAAGATGTCCATGTGCCCAGCAGCATCACACCACATCATTTTGTTCCCTGCTGGTGGCTGTTCAGGCCCAGAATGCAGGTACAAGAACTGGAAATGTGGCAGGAAGCGAGCGTAAGCTGTGGGTTTGCTTGGCTGCCGGGGAAGCACCTGGATGACCAGCCCTGGACTACTGAGTGACCGCAGGTGGCCCTCAAAGTGCTGTCAGTGCCAAAAGCGACGTGCCTCTCTGAGCCGGGCACCTCCAGTGCACTGTCTGCCCCCGCGCCACTCACCGCCCCAGCCCCTGCCCGGCACCCCCAGCCCCTGCCCACTGCAGCCCCTGCCCACCCCAGCCCCTGCCCGGCACCCCCAGCCCCTGCCCACGCCGCAGCCCCTGCCCCGCAGCCCTGCTGGCACATCCCCAACGTGTCCCCGGGGTCAGCGCACCCCAGCTGCCCGCCTTGGCCTGAGGTCCGAGCAGCCAGGAGGGTCCTGCTCACCGCTGTCCTTGCCAGCTTCCATTACCCCATCTCCTCTTTCCAGGCACCCCGCTTGAACTCCTGATTAACTGGGGGGAAAAAAACAGTTTCTTTTAGCACAGGCACGTTTCCCAGCCCATCACCAGTGACAGGTCAGCGCTCACCGCCCTCTGCACATTTCCATCGAGCTCAGGCTGCCAGGAGCTGCGCTCCTTCCCCGAGCAGCCCTCCCGAGTTACCAGCAGTGCCGGCATCTCCTTCTGCCAGTGCTGCCGCGGGGGGTCTCGCTCGTGGTACCAGGCCAGCAGCGCTGCTGGCGCAGCCGGGGTGACCTGCGCCTTCAGTCTGAGGATATTGATTTCTGAATTAATTTTTCATAAAGGCTTGGGATACACAGCTCAGAGTCAACTGCTAGTGCTGTCTTAAAGGCTGCTATTTTTATCACCTTGATAAAATAATTACTGCTGGAGCTGGAGGTGAGCGCAGGAATGTAAATATTTATTAGCGGGTCTGCATGCAGATGTGGAGATGCAGTGCCAGCTCGGTGAGGACTGACATTTCATCAGCACGCCTTTCCCGCCTGCCAGGTCTGCTGGCTAGCACATAAATAATTACACTGGGAGCTGGATTTGGGTTGGCAGAAGGAGTTTGTACAGCATCTGCAGCACAAACAACGTAAGGCTTTCAGAGCAGCAGTGCCTGTTGCAGTGCGAAGGCACCGCAGCACAGAGAGGCTCCAGGTTGTTCAAGTAAACCCCACGGCAACGGTGAGGCAAGTAATTAATAACCGAAGCAGATGAACAGCAGGAGAGAAGAAAGAGCGCGGTGCTCTGGGCTCGGCTCTGCCAAAGCCCCGAGTCGCCCAGCCGGACACACGGGCTGGGGAGAGGGACCCGTCCTCCCTCGGCTTGTCCATGCTGCTCCTCCCTCCCGGCGGCGCTCTGAAAGGCAGAAGCACTGACACGGTCCGCTTTTCTCCCTTATGATTTGTCCCGCTGTGGTCAGTTCACTTCATGTTCAGCTGCAGAGTGCCAGGGAGGACAGCCTGCTCCTGCTCCTGCTCCTGCTCCTGCTCCTGCTCCTGCTCCTGCTCCTGCTCCTGCTCCTGCAAGAGCCAGAGGGCTCCGTTTTCCCAACTCTTACGTCTTGTTTCCCCAGGTGGTTCTTTACAGATCGGCTACAGCACTCTTCAGCATGTTCATTGATTTGCTTTTTCTGTTTATTTTCCTGCCCTCACTCAAGGACTGCTGCCTTTGACAGCAGCAAGAAGTGTGCCTGCCTGGCCGAGCCTCGGCGGCTGCAGAGCAATGCCAAACCCCACGGCACCTCCCATGGCCGCGCTCAGCGGCCCCCTGTGCCTGGAGACCCCGGACACATGAAAACATGTGTGTCCCCCGTGAAAACACGTGTGTCCCCCATGCGTGCTGCAGACGGCCAGCTGGCCTGGCAGGAGCACGCGCTACCGGCAGCGGTGTCGTTTCCACAGGGCCGTGCGTGGTGTGGGGATTCCCCACCACGGGGCAGATTTGGGCTCGTCACCACAGATCTGAGCAACCAATCTTCAGAGAAAATGATTCTGCTCCAACACCTGCAGCTAGTCAGCACAGAAAGCCATCGTGGGGCTGATTTTACTCATGGCAGAAAAGTCTGGTGAAAACCATGACAGCTTCAGTTAACCCCGCAGATGTCCCCATCTCGTAGGTCTCCTGGCATTCGGTGTTTCAGCTTGCTTTAATTACGTGACGCTGTAAGCTTTGAGCAGAAATGAAGGGACTGGTCCATCAGTGACTGTCAGCGGAGGCAGTCGCAGGACAAGGGCCCGCGCCGGCTGATGCACACATCCTGCACAGGCTCTGCAGAGCGCTGCAGGGGGATCGGGTCCTGTGACGGTGGCGGGGGCTCCGGGGGTGCGGCCCTCTGCTCCATGGAGAGCGTGCTCAGCGTCTGGCCCCTGGCACGGGCACTTTGCGTCTCCCTGGAGCCACATCGTGCTCCATCCGGTGCGGCCTCTGTCCCAAAGGCGCCCATCCGGACGGCCCCTTGGACGCTGTCCTCGCTTCAGGCTCGGGCCGGGCAGAGGTTCCAGCAGCGGCTGTGCCTGACGCACTGTGCGGGTGGGCGGCAGGCACCGACCCCTCTGCCCACGGCCACACAGCATCTCCGCGAGGTGGTCGGCACCTCGGGTTGCCCTGTCCGGAGCAGGGAAAGACGGACGGGAAGCGTGTCAGCGAGGGAAGGGACGGACCATGGAATGCAGAATGGAGGCAAGGTAAAACTGCATCCTGGTCTTGGTGAAAATGGTTCTGTGCTACTGCGCGTTTTTAGATAGCTGCCATGGTCTGAGAAGAGCTGGCTGCATTTCAGTGGTAAGTGAAGTGTTTATCAAAGACATGACCAAAAAAAAAAAGATTCTCTGCCTACTGCATGAAGAAACGTTTCCACACAAGGTGGCACCTGTCTCCTTCCCTTCTGGCCTCGCTCGGGAGAAGCTAAAAGGCACCTGAAAATATTCTCTGAGAATGAACTCCTAGCAAATAGGATGCATAATTCATCATTAACTCGCTCATTAGCCATCATTCCTTTCCTGGGCACTAACAATCAGGAGCAGAAGTAGCTTTTGCCGTGATCAACACTGGTGTTGAGCAGCGCAGGGCAGGCGGGACGGATGAGGCCGACGCCAGGTGAGTCCCCTCCCGAGCTGCGGGGCTCTGGGACGGGCAGGCTTTCCCTCAGAGCCTCCCACAGCAGGACGGTCCCGGAGCCGACGGGGAGCCCTGCCACCCCGGCTGGGGACACCCCAGCCTGCGGGCACTTCACGTGCTGCTGCAGGTGGGCAAAGAGGTTTGTGTACCCCCAGCAGATCTGCTCTGCACTTTATCTGAGGGTGCTTGATGGTTTGTGCCTATAATTTTAAATCACAGTTAAGGTACTTTAGAATGTTTTTTCATACACAGTGCAGACCAGGTATAGCTCTGCTGACATACGGCATGCTTTCGCATTCAAATGCAGGATGCTGAAGAGGCCTGCCTTCCACCGCAGGCTTTTTCTTTTGATCCTGACCTTTCCTCACAAAGAAAATGCAAAATATTATTACATGCTAGAAATACAGCATAGCTAGAAATAGCCTCTTGCGTCAAGTAGCGAGATGGTAACACCACTGTGGCCCGGCTGAGGCGCCCGGGCTGCGCTGGGCGAGGTGTCCACCGCCTACGCCAGCAGGACAGCCCGAGTCCAACTGCCCGATGTGCCCGCGCTCGTCCCCAGGGCGTCCCAGAGCTGTCCTGGAGCTGGTCCCATGGCTGGGAAACTCAGGGAGTTAATTTTCTGCAGCATCTGTCTAGGTTAGCAGACTTCAGAGAACGGCAGAGTTATGAAGGAATTACAGAGATAGTGCCTCTGTCACGTTTTCTGTAAGAGACTGAGGCTCCTGGATCGTGTGGCTTTGGCAAGGAGGCTCCATTTATAGACAGGTGCTGCTCATGCTCAGACTCCTCTCGAAGTGCAACAAATAGACCCCTGAAGGCTGGACGGGCTGCTGGGAGTGCATCCCGGGACCTGACCTCAGCCCCAGCATGGACCCGGCCACCGGCACAGCTGCCCTGGGCAGCACGGGGGAAAGCACACAGCGCTCCGGGCCAGGGCACAGTGCAGGCGGGGCACGGCCCTGGGCACCCAAAACCCTGGGCATCCAAAACCCCAGGCACCGAAAACCCCGGGCACCGAAAACCCCGGGCACCCAAAACCCTGGGCACCCAAAACCCCAGACACCCAAAACCCCGGGCACCCAAAACCCCAGACACCCAAAACCCCAGGCACCCAAAACCCCGGGCACCCAAAACCCCGGGCACCCAAAACCCCAGACACCCAAAACCCCAGGCACCCAAAACCCCGGGCACCCAAAACCCCAGACACCCAAAACCCCAGACACCCAAAACCCCGGGCACCCAAAACCCCGGGCACCCAAAACCCCAGGCACCCAAAACCCCAGGCACCCAAAACCCCGGGCACCCAAAACCCCAGGCACCCAAAACCCCAGGCACCCAAAACCCCGGGCACCCAAAACCCCGGGCACCCAAAACCCCAGGCACCCAAAACCCCGGGCACCCAAAACCCCAGGCACCCAAAACCCCGGGGAACAGGCAGCCCTGGGCGTGTGCAGCCCCCCCGACTGTGTGACCGTGGTGCGCGGAGCCCTGGGCGTGCTGCAATGCAGACCTGCTGTCGGACTCATTACCGCCGTCGCAGGGTACAAAATGCCACTCTTGCCAGCAGCGCCAGTTAATGTTTATCCCAATACTGAGTGGAAGTTAAAGTTTCAGGGTTTCTCCTAAAATCAGAGCTGGGTTGGGGAAGGGGTAGACTTTTTAGTGTATCAAAGCACTGCGGTTCAATTTCAACTTTTTAAAAATGGCCTTTTCTAATATAAAAGGAAATGCATTTCAGAGTAATGAAGTTCCTACATGGCAATCTAGACACCATGTCCTGAAAATGTCAGCTCGGGGTGACATTAATGAATCATTTTTTTGTTCGGGTGTTTGCCGACATGGAAATTCATCAAAATGGACTGTCTTCACTGAAATGCGTTTGCTTTTGACGACAGGGTGCTGCCGAGCCCCTTTGTCCCTTGCAACGCTGGCCGCAGCCTGCACACGCTCGCTGCACCTCACCCCTTGCCAGGGCGATTTCCCTGGCTCCTGGGCTCCCACGGGTCAACCCCAAATACCTTGGCGCTGAGGATGTATCGGCGCCAATTGTTTTAGAAGTTAACCATTAACTCTGACGCAATGTCTGCTCCGTGCTGCTGTGATGCGCTGCAAAATGAAAAGCCTGGTTCCTGTTGTGCTGTTAGACAGGCGTGTTTTGTCGCGGCGCTCTGACTCCGTTCAGCGCGGTTATTTCATCTCCTGCCCGTGGGCCTGGGGTCGGCTCCTCTGCTTTCAGGGACTGCAGGGGGGAGCTGAGTTCAGGCTGGGCACAGGGCAAGCGTCGCGCTCTGCGCTCTCCCTTGCTCACAGCCCCGGCTTTGCAGGGATGGCGTTACTTCTCATTCACCTCTTCTGCGCCGAAACCTGGGAAAGGTTAAATTCAGGTCTCGTGAACACTGGCAGGGTGTTACTGCGTGGGGATTGCACTTATCTCAGCTGAAGCGGTTCAGATTTAAACCCATGTAAGTGAGGGCTGGGGCTGGGGCTGAGAAGTAATTTATCTAAATTCCTGCCTCATGAAATGTAGCTACCATTAAATGTCCCGTTTCAAAATCATCAGAAGAATCACACCAATACTTCCAAGTGCTGCTGCTGCCATGAAGTGACTTTTCATGTTCCTGAGTTGCAGGAAACAGAATTCTTGAGCTGCAAAGGAGTTTCAATACAGCATGAAGAAATTCACAAAACAGTGCTCTTTCTGCAGCTAAAACTGTTTTTTTCTGGCACATGGCAGCCTATGGAGGGACTGAGTTTCTGTGATGGCTTATGCAAATTTAACTAACAACACGTGTGTTTTGCAGAACAGCTGGAATGATGGCATTAAAACGAATGCTGAAATATTGGAATATACAAATATACATACACGATTTAGTTTGTCCAAGACTGCAGGTGAGGTCTGACCCGAGTCGGACGGGGGGTCTGGCCCAGGCGACAACCTCGGTCTCTTCCAGCCTGGCCATCCCATGGCTCAGCCTTCTCCAGAAACTGCAGCAGGGCCCACAACTGCCAAGGTCAGCTATTCGGATGCTCCAGCACTCAGGCGCTCTGATCGGTAACTCCTCCCGGGCGCCGAGCTATGGCACTGTGCCACGGCCCTGCCGCTGAAATCACTGCAAAAACCTCCCCGTGCCACGCTCGGAGATGGAGACGCAAACCTCTTCTCTTCCGCAGCCGCTGGCCGGATGGGCTCGTGGGAAGGGTCCCCTGGCCGGGGGCACGGTGCTGCTCGCTCACTCCCGGCAGCGCCGCGCGAGGGCCTTTAATTGCCGTCATTACCAGCCATCGCTAGAGCTGCAGTCAGTCCTGCCGCCCGGTCGCTCTGGATGCTGTGCCACAGCCGCTCCGCACGCCAGCCAGCCGGGACTGGAGCGGCACAGGCTGGTCGCCCAGTCTGCGTAACACCACGCTCTTCTGCTCGCCTTCGGGCGCAGGATGGGTGCCCGCGAGGGGACCCGAGACCCTCCCACCCCGCAGGCACCCTGGCTCGTGTCCCGCGGGACAGGGACTCTCCGGGGCTGGCCCAGAGCCGCCCCTGCCCACCCTCCGGGTCCTGCCAGCGGCGCAGCGGGCGCAGGGGTCATTTATACAATTTTCTAATGAATTTCTAGTTTGAATGGTTAAGCAGCTCATCTGTTTAAAATGCTCAGTTTTATAAAGATAGACTGCTCCCTCTGTTTGGTACAAAACTAGAGTAACGTAGAGGGTTTCATATCTTAGGCTAGAAAAGAAAAAAAAACAAGTACTTTCAGGGTGATCAGTTTACTCCTACCTGAACTGAACATCAAATGAACATCATGTTACAGGGACTGTAACGTGACTGCTCTGTAATACACACTTAGCAAATCTGGAGGACTTCTAAGATAAACTGTGATTCTTCTGGGATATTTATATGCTTTACTGTACACTTTTCATCTACATCCAGTAAGTGCTTGGCACAAACACTTAAAAAATTAAATGGGACGTGCCAAAAGTGTACTTTCAGAGGATTATCACACTTCTTGAATGACTAAAGCCACTTGCCCTCCAGTCCCACGTCTCCCACAGCACCAGAGATGCCCTCAGTCCAGAAATCCCTTGTCGTAGTGGGCAAATGAGGCATGAACGGTGCCTCCGATCTGCAGCCGTCAGAGATACTAGAGTTGGACAGGGGAGGGATCTTATGGGTCACCTGGCCCATTTACCTCCATCTGCAGGTAATTTGGGTTTACGCAGAAGAGTCACAGTAAGAAAAGTCTCTCTGAGCCTCGTTGGCAGGGTAAGAAAGGAGGAGGGCTGTCCTCCGGCACCCGCGCTACCCTACCCGCACAGAGCCACCGGCCACTCTCACGACCCGCTGTCCCGGCAGCCGGGTCCCGTTCCTGAGCATCCTCAGGGGTGCCGTTCCTGAGCATCTCCTCTGGCAGCAGTGCCAACAGCCCAGTTCCCACCCGGCCCTTCTCCAAGGGCGTGCTGAGGCACAGCGCACCACCACAGCACCCCTTTCGCCTGCATGTCCAGCCTCAGCTCACGGGGCTGTGGGGACCCCTAAGGCCCCATGACCATTTATTTCTGCCCCCTTCCAGCCTCCAGTCTTAGTCCGTGGCTTGCTAAATCCCTAACTTCATGGACCATGAGATTTCAGCAGAAGCCTTGCAGTGTTTGGTGTTTTTAAACCTTAAAAACCTTGGTGAAGCTATGAAGCTGCATAATCACTTACTTGCATTAATGTCCTTGGTCCTCAGAGCTGCAAAGGCGAGGGTATGTCCTGAAGGCTGCAAGAAATCAGTTTGACTTTCATGTTGTTATTTTTAACCCCTCTCATGCTTCTCTCACCTTCTCCCGCTCCGTGGCTTCCACCTGCCCGGTGCTGGCACGCTGGCTGGGGGCTCAGGCTCCTGCGCCCATGGAGTGGGACGGTGGGTGGGCAAGGGGTGCGGGACAAACCCTCCTCCGTGGAGGAGAAGGGGAAAGGCCATGGGGACACATGGCCAAGGATGAGAAAGGAGATGTGTAAAAAGAGAGAGGTGATGATAAATACAGGGAAAAGGAAAGGATGTGTCCGAAAAAGACAAAAATACACATTTCAAGCCTGCTTGGCTGAACAGGGTGCAGGGAAGAGGGAGGAAGGGCAGGCATGGTTTTGTAATACTCCCGCATGTGTGTCCACAAGGCATTGAAGCGCAGAGCCAGCACCGGCAGGACCAGGACGCCTCCGCTGAAAGCAGTATTTATTCCCTTTATGTGTTTCCATCTCAATAAAGTTGGATAAGGCGAGGTCTGGACACTTCATTTTAAAACAACGGAGCCAGCGTAGGTTTGTTGTTGCCTGGAAGCCCCTAATCCTCCATGGGGTGTAGGAAACTCCCAAGCAGCTGCACAAAGAGAAAACTCGGATCCAACAAATTTAGCACGCGAAGCGATGCAGCGGCGACCACCAAGCCCAGCCACGCTGCCTGAGGCGGGGGACCAGCCCAGCCCCATGCTCCAGCCCTGTGCCGGCCACGGGCACCCCATCGGCGCGGGGCGTGCGGGCAGGAGCAGGCAGCTGTGGAGGGGACAGGGCTGGGGCACGGTCGGCCAAAGCCCTGTACGTCGCCTGAAGAAAAATTGTTTCTTGTCCTGTTTTTGAGCTGTGATTGGCCTTGACAAGCACAGCAGCTTTATGAACTCTGCTCAGGCCCTGCATCGTTTGCCTTATTGTGGTCGAAATCTCCTCCCAGCCCTCCCTCCTCGTGCCTGCACCCACAGGCACCGGTGTCTGTAACGTGCAACCACAAGCCCAGAGAGGGAAGGACGAAAGGATAAAAATACCCATGTAAAAAAAAAAAGGAAAAAAAACCACAAGCACCATCTGGATTCAGAGCCTGGAGAGCAGGAAAACGCTGGGCAGGCGGGGAGCAGGCAGAGAGGAGCGTGTTTGCTGGTGCCCAGTCGGGGAGCACTGCCGAGCCACGAACCCACTCACTGCAGCCGGTCCCTCGGGTGAGGGAGAGCCGCGTCCCTGCTCCGTCTCAGCAAACCGGGCAGTGTTTCATCCATCCGCACTTTGCATAAGCCTCTGTGGATGCTCTCAGCGACAACCAGGGGATGTGGGGCTGCCGGGGGGGGGGCTGGTGGCTCCACAGGAGGTGGGCAGCCCCCAGGAATGGGCTGCTGCTGGCTGCAAAGGGGATGGAGCGAGCCGAGAACTTGCTGGCGACGACATCGCCGTGGTTTGTGAAGGACTGAAGCACCTAACTAATAGAAAGAGGCACAGGGGAGCAGACATCTTAACGACAAAATCTTGCATTAGTTTCTTATTGCATAGGACAGGGACGGCGGCTGGACCAGTCGTGTCCGGGTGAGCGTTCGCGGGGTGGCTGGAGGGGGCCGTGGAGAAGCGCGAAACTCAGACGTCACAGTGTGCGGGGCCCAGGAGCAACCTGGTCCCTGGCTCTTTTAAAGCAGAGGAGCCCCTGCACAGGTGAGCGGACGAGCAGCAGGTGGAAAAGGAAAGGGATGAGCCTGACCGTGGACACATGCATTGCGCCAAGCCAACACGGGGCGGCCAGAAGGAGCTGGCAGTCCCCGGGCCCTTAGCGCTCCCCCGCGTGTCTCACACCCGTCCTGGGGCACGGCAAATACTTCCAGCCTGTCCTCCCTCTGCCGCGGGAGCGCCTCAACGGCGGGCTCTGAGCCGCTGGACGACCCTCCCTGTCACACTGAATGATGCAGCACAAACTCGTGCAGACGTACCCTCCGTAGGCATATGCAGCACAGAGCAACACAGAAAATATTAACGATTAAGCTGAGAATATAGTGGAGATCCTTTCTTTTCTCAGGATTGGGTTAAATACAGCCCCTATTCAGGATCTTGCAGATTGTTCCTGTTAAGACCAGAAATTTATAACAAAATCAGGTATTAATTTCTTGCAATCTTTTAAATTCTTTTAAAAAAAAAACAAACCTCAAATTCTTTTATTTCCTGCACATACTGCAGGACACAGTTTTCTTCCTCAAAACTGAAATGTCTCTTTTTACCACCAGTATTGCACCCAGAAGCATCCGCCTTCCACAAGCCTTGACTCTTCTGCCGATCCTTGGCTTTCTGCTGCCAGCGTTGCCTGCGGCCGCAGTTTCTGGTGGGCGCGCTGCCCCCCGCCGTCGCAGTGCCCATGCCCAGCTCCCAGCCCGGCTGTGCCGATGCGCAGCCCGTGCCAGCCCTGCATGCCCACGGCGGGGAACGTGCCCCGGGCAGGCGCTGCAGGCACGCTGACCCCCAGAACAGCCCCAGCTGGGCAGCTCCTACAGCCTGTTCTGAGCAGGGACAGAAACCTAACAGAGCTGAGGTCTCCACCAATTAACAACACTGTGTCCCGAGGCTGTTTCTTCAGCCCCCGCTTCTGAGTACCAGCCATCATTTTATCATCTACAAGCATCTGTGCTTTTGGAAGGAAAAGAGGTCTCGCGCGTGACCCCGCAGCAGGCTTTCTGCTGGCGAGGCTGAAGAAGGCAAAGCCCGGGACTCTGCTCTGCAGCGGAACGGCTCCCGCCCCCGCTGGCTGCTGGCTTTCGCGTCCCTGCCCTGGCGTGCCGCTGAACCGATTTGTGAGTGCTGGTGGCAAAGCGCTCGGATCTAAGGTCGCTCTCTTCCTTGCGTTTCCCTCAGCCACGCCGTGGCTGCACAAAGCCTGCAGCAGGGAGCGGGGGGGACACAGCCGGAGCGGGGGCTGCTCCAACGCAGCCATGAGAGGGGCTCTCCATCCGCCGTGGCGGTCTCTTCCTCGCTCCCCTCGCGAAGGCCACGCAGCTGCCACCAGTGCGGAACCGGGGTCAGCCGGGGCAGGAGCCACGTTGGCACAGAGGGGCACGGGGCAGGTGGGACAACGGGATGACCAGAGCCAGCCCCCTGCACCCGCTGGTGTGGGATCCCAGATCCCAGCTAGGGGATGGAGACCGGTAGCAGCGATGGTTTTAGCGACAACCGTACAGCATCACACCACCACCGGGTTTGCAAAGCACTTAAGAAAATTGCCTTTTTGGAACAATGATGCTTCATGGGATAAAGTATGCTCATTCTCCATGCCACCGGCTGAGGCAGGGTGAGGACAACAGACAACCCGCAGGGCGATGGCAGAGGTCTGGCAGGAGCTGGGGGCTGTTTCGGAGCAGGGGCAGAGCACCGCTGGCGGCAGGAGCAGGGAGGCAGCGGGCCCGCTGACGGCACGACCGTGGCACAGGAGAGAGCGGGCGCAGCCTCACCGTGCATTGCCTTGTGGCGTGCTCCAGCAGCACGCAGCTCCGTGCTGCCCACCCTGCCAGGCAGCGCAGCGGTGACACCGGTGGGAGCAGAGACCACGGGGTCTGCCGGGCCGTGGGGACCTCGCCTGGCTCAGGGCACCCTGAGCAGTCTGCAGCTGGGCTGGTGACACGGCGTGGGGACCGGCAGAGCCGACGGGCAAGGCTTCTGCTTGCCACGGGCCGTTCTGGCGTTCACTGAAGTCTTCCAGGATCTGATCCCCTCGTGCCAGCAGCGGCGCAGCAGCATCGCCCCGTGCCAGTCTCCAGCGCAGCATCAGCCCAGGGGTCCCCGTGCCCACCCAGGGTCTGTGCCCGCGGCAGAGGTGATGCAGCTCCTCCAGCCCGTCCCGTAAGCAGCCCTGCGCACAGCGGCCAGCGTGACAGCAGCAGCCGCCCCCCGAGCAGGGGCTCACCGCAGCTTTACCGCATCGTCCCACGCCCAGCCCTCACACTTTCAAAGCACATTTTGTGGCTGCAGCGAGCGGGAACAAAAAAGCAGCTTAAAGGAGGGCAAGGTGAAACCTAACCCAGCCTGGGCGCGGGGTCCCGGCCTCCAAACCACCCCACTGCTGATCTCTCACTGCTGATCCTGCCTCTCACTTTAATCGCCGCTCTGCGTGAAGGCACGAGAGGAACTCTGCATTTGGAGAAGCGATACGCCAAAACCAACGTTTGCTGTTGAAGCCGATCCTCTCTCCTGGGCCAGGGAGGGAAGTTGTCCAGGAAGGGCACGGGCGGGCAGCAACGACACAGCAGTAACTACAATAACCCCCCGCCGCCTGCGCAGCCCGCAGCAGGGCAGAGCCCGCTGGGTGCCGGAGGGAAGCGCCACGCGGCCGCGTGGGCCGAGGCCGCCGGAGCCGGGCAGGGCCGGGGCAGCACCCCGCATTCCTGCAACAAAGCCAGTAGCGACTCCGGCCAGAAACCGGCGGGTTTAAACCCAACCCGGAGCGGCTTTTTGTGAGGTGCGTGAGGGCCCAGCCTGGCGTTCCCCAAGCGTGCGCGGCTGCCGCCCTTGCGTCTGCTCCTGGTGGGCAGCCCGGCGGGGCAGGGTGCGTGGGCACGGCCCCTCCTGTCCGCCCGGGCAGCATGCGGGCAGAAAGGTGTCTGCGGAGCAGGCAGACGCGCTGCCCGTCCCTGGGAGGGAGCCAGCATGCTGCGTTCAAGGCTACAGAGCGGGTACGGACGGAAAAGCAACTCAACCTTGTCCACAACTCTAAGAAACATTCCTGTAATGAAGCAGCAGTGCTCAGCCCCTCCGGCACAGCAAACGGGGACCTCGCTACAACACAGGGGCCGGCAGATCAGCGGCTCCTCGAATAGCTGCATAGTCAGGCAGCTAATTTCTGCCTGAAATAAATGGGTTTATGGCAACGTTTCACCCCAGGGGAAGACATGTCCTGACAAGCTGTAGTTACTCGCGTGCCCCGAGGGTCCGTGGTGCCTGGTTTTTTCAGAGAGCATTTTACTGACTTCTCCCAAAGCCAGGAACAGATTTATACCAATAATAAACAAGGCAAAACAAAGAACCAGAGCAAACAGTTGATAAAAATCTACATTTTGCCCACCTTGTTTGCTATTCTGGATCTGCGGCAGGGCAGGGGCAGGGGCCGGGGAGGGGGAGAGGGAAAGCTTGGTACCGTTGGCACATAGCCTGGTTTCTGTCATGTAAAAACACTCCCCAGTGCTTTTTCTGCTCTTTCGTGCTGATTGCCAGAAATCACTGCTAGAGGAATACACCAGGCATCTCTTAGATTGTGAATTTTCATAAGCTCTCTGCTAACGAACCAGAACTGCTAATTTAAAAGCTGACACTAATGCACTTGTGTGAGCACGGGCTCGCACGCACTGCTGTGACGGCTCTGGATGAGCCTGCTCCTGCTACGAGCGCAATCTGTTCCCTCCTGCCCAGCCCCGAGACCTGCGGCTGCAAGGGGCTGCAAGGGGCTGCCCAGGCTGCCTGCCTTTGCTCGTAGACCGGGGCTGCTCTCCGAACTGTTGGAATATCTCATTTATCAGCAGCTTCAGGGAGCACGGCGTTGCAGTAGGTACCACAGGAGAGAAGTCAGAAATGAGCTGACTTGAGAAGAACCTGCTCAGGCTTGTCCGGAGCAGACATTACGGCAGCTCGGGCAGGACGCAGTGGGTGGGACGTCTTTCTACCGTGCAAAGGCTGACGTGCGGCTGTCTATTTTAAAATAGCATTTAACATGACTAGAGGTGTTGGATGGGTGCAGGAGCGCTGGCTCTCCCGAGCTCTTCTCTTGCTGGGAGCCTGTCTAGATTACCATATGTTATTCTGCCGTATACTTCATCGTGCTTTATTTGTCATCCTTTAGCACATATGCTTACAGCTCTACTGCCTGGCACTCAGAAAGTCTGAATTTAGCTCTGAATCAGTCACAAACAAACACTCGCCTGGGGCAACGATCTCTGCTGCTCACCATCCTCACTTCCCGACCCTGCCTCGCAAAAGAAGAAAGCAGGCAGTTGGACAAGATGATCATCGCGGGTCCCTTTCAACTGAAAATACGTTCTTTTCTCTTTTCTCTTCCCTTTTCTAGTCCTGCAGCCTCTGCCATAGCAAGCAGGAGGGCAAACCGTCCCTGCAACACCTGAGTTGCCCTACAGTTAGTGAGAGAAGAGCCACACTTCAGTTCGGGAAATATTTAAAGCCATCCTAAATGAGAACAACCACAGAAAAAATAATTACGAAGGAGGACACCAAACGTGAGGGACTTTTTGTACAGGCCATGCAGCGAGCCGACCTGCACGGAGGCAGGCGCCAAAACCTGTGCGGCCGTGGCAGCCGCTGTCCTTTCCCTTCAACGTCAGTTCTGGGAAGCCAAAAGCGCAAGTCAACTGTCCCTTGGTGCAACTGTGTTTACTTAAAAAGAACACGCTTGTTCTTTTTACCTTGAACGCAGCAGGGACAAACACCACCAGGAACATTGCTTACTCACGCTTGCTCAGCCTACCTTAGAGCTAGAGCTGCAGGAGATTTCCATCTCTGCTCGCTCAGCAGGACCACCCTCCAAAATCTTGCCCCTTTGCCACACGCAGCGTGCGAGGGGCTCCCTGCCCAGGGCTGAGCACACCGGGGGCAGGGGGCTGCGGCGGGTCGGGGACGGGGTTTCACTGACCACCAGGCACGGATGTCACCAACGGCAGCTGGGTGCACGGGAACGTTATTTTTAGTTCATAAGCAAATATTTAACTTAAGAAGCTGTTCGTGTGTTCCGAGAAATTATTTTATCATGATACAATTTTTAATCGTGCAGGTGCAGACCTTGCCAGGTGTGTACAAAAATGCTCCACCACGAAATGTGGAGAAGGGGGAGACACGGAAGCGCTGCGTGTAACGGACCAAGGCAGCAACCTCTGCCCACAGGAGTGTGCTGGCTTGGGGCCGTACGCGCTCCCGCCTTGCCGCAGGGTCACTCGCATGACAACGTCTGTCTGTCCCTCCGTCCGTCCAGCCCCCATTCTGCCAATCCTGCCTTTCCCTCTGGCACCACTGAATACTCGCTCCCAGCCGTGCCCTGCGGGTTGCAGAGCACCCACGGGTCGGCTCAGCCCGCTGCAGAGCCAGGAGACCAAGGTCCTTCCTCCTCCTCCTCATCCCCTCGGGGCTGTGGATCGCACGTCAGCGTTGGAGCCATTGGAAATGATGGAGCGGGGTGAGGGACTTGCGCCGTTCCTTCCCTCTCAGCTGCGCTCCCTTCACAAGCAGGTGATTCTTCTGCCCACTCAACCCACAGACTCGTCTGGGCCCAGCGCACAAGCTGTTCCTTCTCCTTCGCACATCATCAACAACAGCACAGGCCCTGCCTGCCAAAATAACCCCTTAACGATGGCTGGGTAACGGCCCTGGCTTCAGCCCCTCTGCGCTCGCGGGCAGTGGGCACGCGGTGAGCGCGGCTCGTGGGCAGGGGTGGAAGCCGGTGCTCCGTCCCAGCTCTGCTGCTCCCGCGGGAGGGCGTTTCCATCGGGGAGCGAGGGCTGCTGAAGGCCAGCGCGGGGCAGAGGAACCGCGTTTCCTCCACCGCAGCAGCGCCCAGGGAAGCAGGCGAACCCCTGGGAAGCCTGAACGGCGGGCTCACCTCCCCCAGAGCGCTTACAGCTGCCGTTTGGGAGTAGCAAACCTTCCTGTCGTAGTCTTTAAATCAAGTGACACTAATTGGACAAAACTGTAAAGATCTGCGTGACAATCGCTGCATTAACTGTGATGCGCGTGAAACATCGTTATATGCTGAAAAATACAGCAATTGCACCGAGCAACTTAGGCAGTTCCAGGCTGCAGGAGGAAGATGTGCGTCTATCCCTAAGGAAAGTTTTTTCTGTGTACCTCATGGTGCAATCTGGTGCACTCTAAAAGGAAAAAGAGACTACAGATTCTTATTCTACAGGAGTGCTGTGGAGCATCAGCAATAAGTCATCTTTGGCAGGCATATGTTAACAGCAGCCAGGGAGGGGAGAGCTTCGGCAGAGCAGAGAAATCATTCCAGCCTGACTTTGGTACGACTCCAGCAAGTCTGAAATATCCATAAGGACCCTGCTCCCATCCCTCCTCAGATCCATCCTGACCCTGTCTTGGGCAAGGTATCCAATTTACACTTTTCTACAGCACTGGTTTGTAACGCTTATTTGCTTTTATACAGTGTTTTGCAATTTTAAGGGTTTGGACGTGTATTTGCTCAGCAAAAGGCTACCTCAGTTACAGCAATTACCTCCCTCGCCCCGTTAGCGAAACAAGACCTCGTTACTGCCTGGATGCTGTGCTGCAAGCAGGCCACACACAATATGTTTTTAACTAGGGCTGCAATTGCAATGGATGGAAATCGTGCTTTGATTTTCTTCCATTTATTTTTAGTGCTTATTAACCAGCTAAATGGCAAGGAAGAAACCCAGCATGCAACAAAGGGTAAAGGCATCTGGATGGAGGGAGCCTTGCAAATCACTTTGAAAGAAGCCAAAGCTGTCATTAAGGACCAGCCCAAAAGATGGGGGGGATGCGGTGGCAGCAGGAGAGGAGGTGGCCAGGAGCAGGGTGGCGAGCCCGGCAGCCCCATCACCTGGTCTTGTGCAACACTTCACAGCCTGGGACACAGGAGACTTGCCTGCCACAGCCAAGCACCCCGCTGGTATCAGGATTTTATGCTGATTTGGGGCTAAGTCGGGACTGCTGGTTGCCCCGTGTTGCAAGCCCGGCACTCAGCCCAGGACCCTGGAGATGGGGGCCCGGCTGGCAACCAGGTGAAAGCAGGACAGCGGGGGGCCAGCTACTGAACCAGGGGCGTGGGGGGCGTCAGGCAACCCAGGCTGCTCGGCCATCCCTGGCCGGGCACAGAAGGGTGGTCAGGCCAGGGGTCCTGGGCACAGGAGCCCCCCCAGCACCCGAGGACGCCCAGCCCCCCACCCTGGATCTGAACAGTTCAGTCTGCAAAGTCCTCGGCTGGCCAGGCCCTGACATATTCACATGGCTCCAATTACAAAAGTTGTCAAAGCTAAAAAAAGAAAATAATAAAAACCTCTGTAGGCAACTAAAGGCTGCCCAGAGGCTGTAATGAGGGCGCTGGCTGCTTCTGCAGGCTCTTCGTGCTTCTCCGCAGTTCGCTGTAGGACGAGCGTTTGCCATAGCAGCCGGGGGACCTGCGGCGGCGATCACATAAATCACAGAGAAGCGATCCCAGACTGCAGCAGATCAAAAGCGTTGGCTGACAAAATCTGCGCTAAAATCAGCCGTGTTTCTTGGTTCAGTTCACCACAGTAATTAATTACCTAGCACTTATCTAATTAACCAGAGCTTTCATCTACCATTCCCAAAGGCCAATGGCGAACGCCAGATTCTGCCCCTCCAGCTGCTGCCTAAAATATCTTCCTGGGCAACATCTCACATCACGTCAGGACAGGCAGCAGGACCAGTATCTCCAGTCTTCTCCCGCTCCTGAAGCACAGGACACTTGTGCACCTCTGTCTGAAATGGCAGCTCGGTGCTGACGAGACGAACCCGAGAAGCACCGAGGCAGAGACGGAGCGCCGGCAGCGATGCTCGGCATCCTGCGGTTCGTGCTGCGAGCAGGGGCGACCTGGCCTGGCCGCTGCAGCACTGCCTCCACGCTGCCCTTTGGTCTGAGCTGCAAGCAGGGGCTGTGGTGGCAGTCCCGGCACTGCCACCTGCGCCCCAGGCCCTGTCCAGCACCCCAAGGCATGTCCTGCGTCCCACCACACGCCCCGTGGCCCTGGGGCAGCAGGCAGCGGTGTGTGCCCCATGGAGCGCTGCCATCACCACGGCCCACCACACATGAGGACGGTCACCAAGCGCTGCCGCGACACCCGTGGCTGACATTGGGCGCTTAGGTGTGGTGGGCTGCTGTGCCAAGTCCCCTGTGTCCTCAGGAGGGGTCTGAGCGGCGGCACCGGGAACAGAGGGGCTTGAGGGGAGGGCTGTGGTGGGGAGAGCCGGGGGAAGGCAGCACGCCCTCCTCCCACGGCCCCCAGAGCCAGCCGGCCTCCCCAGCACCAGGGCAAGCGCTGGCACCCCTGACCGCAAACGGTCCTGAGGGCTCCCGGGCTGAGACTGAGCTGGGTGCAGACTGTGAGAACAAAAATCATTGTCTGGACATCGCTGAGAAGAAAATCAGCCCCTCCAGACCAGGATCGGTCGCTCCAGGATCCATTTCTGAGCGGCAGTAGCCTGCCTCTCTCTGTCACCGACCTGGGCACGGCTCTGGTAATCATCAGGGCCGCCTTCCAGGAGCGCTGCCAATGAGAGAAACAAATACATCGCGAGTCACTTTTTTGTGTTAAGAGCTGTGAGGGTGAAGACGGGGATTAGTGGGAGCAGGCACATCCATCCGTTGGCGCTTGCCATTTTCCATCTCAATTTTCTGGGCCACCCAGGAGGACCATGATGGTTCAAAGTGTAAAAGGCGTCCCGGCCTACGGCAACCGAATGCTCCGACAGGCCGGCCAGGGCGTGCCGAGCCCCCACCTCGGACCCAGCCCCCCTGCCGAGCCCCGTCACCCCCAAGCGCCCAGGCTGGTGCCTTCACGTCATCGGACCGACGCCTGGGGCACTGCCCGGCCCCTGCCAGCATGGCTGCCCCGAACACACGTGCCGTGAGTGCTGGGCACGAGGCGGCTGCTCTGCCGGCACGGGTTGATCCAGGGGGACCCGTGAAACAGCCGGGGCTGCCGCAGCTGTGAGCCGCGGTGCCGAGCTCCGTGCACCCCGTGCTGCCCAATGCACCACCACCCCTTCGCTGAGCCTGCCGAGGTTTGCTGCAGCACTAACTCTTTTTGAACCTAAGAAAAACGCAGGCTGCTTTCAAATTTGCACCGAACGGGGCCAGAGAAAGGCACGGTCTGAAGCTGGGGGGCCCGCAGGAAGCACAGCCTGGGGAGGAGTGCCGCCACAGCGACCTCGAACAAACCCTTGGCACGAAGCTGTCGCCGGAGCCAGGCAGGCCTGCGCCCCGGTGCACACGTGTGTCTGCCACGCGCCCCGGCGCCCGCTCCGCCGGCCAGAGGGCAAGCGGGTCACCAGCACCGGCCCTCGCCGCCTGAGCGTGGCCGTGGAAGGCGAGTCGAGGTTAACAGCGACACAGCTGCAAAACCAGCCAGCCGGGGACAAACCGCAGCGCCGGCCGAGGAGGAACCTCTCACACCTGATGGGGCGAAGGGGAGCGGGCGGAGGGGACCGGCCACTGTTGGTCTTGGGAGCCGCACAAAGCGGAGAGAGGGTATTTAACCCCCTGCAGAGTCCCTTAAAACCTCTTCTGAGCTCCAAAACCCAACAGCTGAAGAAACAGCGGGCTGTTTTCCTTACCTTTGCTGCAGAGTATCGCTTTCAGCTGACTCTGGTAGAGCCGCAGTGACCGAAACAACAGGTTACTCCCGGTGAGTAACAGGGGAGGGTTTGAGTTTGTTTTAATAAGACAAGAAAAATGTTCTCTGGGTTTTGTTTAAGCCTTATTTGTAAAATTGACCTGTATTGTTACTTAGTTGCTTTCCACCTATTAAAGCACAGCAAAGGGAAGGCAAACTGGCCTCCTGCTGTCTACAGAATCTGAATTTAATTTGCACTTGTACTGCGAGGCAGTTATTGGGGACAATAGAAATATAAAATCCTGATTTGCTAAGAGCTTAATAAGCTGTCACATACAAAATAGCACAGTACATTACCCACTAGATATTTCTGGCAGAATTATATGAAAGAGCGAGCTAAGGTTGCTGTTGACTAAACATTTTTTGCCAAACACGCGGCCATAACAGAAGAGATGTCGAAGAGGTTACCGATAGGGATGGATGCCCGCAGCGTGACAGCCCGTGTGGCAGCAGGGCTCTGGCAGAAAGGCAGCCACCCTGGACGCCATGCAGAGCTGCTCGTCCCTGTCCCGACAGCAGGGCTGTGCCCCTCGCGGGGGCTCCCCAGCCACCCCACATCCCATCCTGCCCTGTCCCTGTTCCCGCGGGCGCTGCCCGGTGCCCACTGCCCCCACCCGTCTTCACCCCGTCTCCCCGCAGCAGTGGGCTTGTCCACGTTAAAACCCCACACTTGGACTCGATGGAGGAGGGCGTTCTGTGTCACTCGGACGTGGGAACGAAGACGCACAACCTGCCCGCAACAAGCAGGTGCAAAAGCGAGGCAGCAGCCCCCAGCCCCGCAGGGCTCTGCACCCCCTCGTGCCGCAGCTCTGCCATCCCGTGCCGGGGCCCCGCTGCTGCGGATGCTCCCACTGGGGACGGGGTCCGGCTGCTCGGCAAAGGGACCCGGCAACCCGGGGCAGACCGGGCAGGGAGTTTCTCCATCCTTGTTTGTTTTGGCAGAAATCCCAAAAGAAAATTCTCCTTTAAAAACCTGCGGTTCTGTAAACCCTGATTTTATATTGGCCCCCGTGCTAGAGGACAGACGGAAGAAGCATTTGTGCAAAGCATCTGATCATCATCTACTGGAGACAAGGGAAAGGGGAGGTCATATTTTTGGCTGAGACCTGCTGTCAAAACCAGCCTGTCATGACCACATTCCTCTTCCATTTGAAATCGGAGCACTTCCCCAGCGGCGTGGTGCCCCGGTGCTTGAGCAGCCCGGCACAGCCGCTGCCACACGCGGGCTCCCGCTCCCCTGTGCCGCTGGCAGCCGGATCAGCAGCGCTGCCCTTGCAGCCGCATGCTGGTCCCCCTCCTGCGTTCAGGGAGCATTTTTTCTTTTAATATGTAAAATTTGTCCTTTTTCCTCCCTGACTTCGTGGCCCCTGTGTCATCAGCAGTGCTCACTAATTGCAGTCGGCACTGTTGGTAGAATAAATTAAGTGATGAGCTACTCTGACATCTGGTTTTGCTTTGCTGTCAGTAGGAATACTAACAGCTTAAATTTGCTGAATTATTTTAGATTTTCTTGGCCTGGGACTGATACCCAAGTATGTGCAGCTGTACAGCTGTCTGGACGTAGCGTAGTCACAACCCTAAAGGAGTACCCGTTTGGTTGTAACTCCTGGTTTCGAGACCCTCAGTTGTTCCGATAGCCCCCGATTGCCTGTGAGGAAGCAGCATCCCACCGCGCTCTCTGGGGAGACGTGTCCAGCGCAGCCTGCCGCTGCCACTTTGTGACTGAATCTTGGTACCTGTGATAGCTAAAAAGTACCAACAAATTCATATTTTACATCCAGCTTGTCTGCGTTGGCAGCAGCCCGCACAGGATGAGGGCATTCGCCCAGCTGGTGCACCAGGAGCGGGGACTGGCGGGCGACGGGGAGGACCTGGCAGACATCTGCGTGGGGACGGACCGGTACGCCACGTACCAGGCTGGTGCTCTCCATCGGCGTAAGTACCGTGCTGGGCTGCACCGCGCCGCACGCGTTGTCCATCCCGGGCGCTCACGGCAGCCCCTGCCCCGGGGTCTGCTGCTGCCGGCGTGGTGCCGCAGCGGGCTGGTGCAGGGGCCCCGTCTCCCCCAGCCCAGGGAGGGTGGCCAGCACGACCCCTTCCTCCCGTGCCTCCACCTCCCGCAACGCCCACCGGCAGATATTTCCCTCTTCTCAGTTTTTCAGCCGTTAACACCAGTGCAACCTTTCAGCCATGGTAAAGCTTCTTCTGTTTGAATGATACTTCTCTGCGCCCTCCATGTTCAGTTTAAAAAGCATCATATTAAAAATGAACACGCACGTATTTTGCTCAGCTCAGCAGTCTGGCAATTTGAGAGGCGAAGACCACTTCGCACCACGCATGAACTATGAAATATTGCTGGAAGTATTACATTGACATGAGCTCTAAAGTAAAAACCTTGCTTTATTATTAATTACTCTTTAAGAGCAGCAATACGTTTGGCACCGCACAAAGGCAAAAGCTGTGCTGATGAGTGCTCATACCCCAAGGCTCGGTCCTGTCGTCATTTCTCCAGGCACAAGATTAGTCTTAAATCTGATTCACAGGAGCCAGCGTCACTCACACATCAGCTCACGTTTGGTCCCTCTGACAAAACCAAAGCAAACCCGACTGATGGAAAAGCCTGAGGGAACCAATCTGAAAGGATCCAAGGCGAAAAACCCCACAAGTTTTGCTATTCCCCAGCCTGACAGCAGTTGTGACACAGCTAGAAGAAAGGCGGGCGCTGAGCTCTGGGCCATGCAGCAGCCATCGACCCCCGGGCTCGTCCCTGCGAGGGGACACAGGGCAGAGCACGCAGCAAGCCTCCCCCAAAACGCTTTGTGCAGAGCAGCTGCCAACATCACATTTTTGCAAGTTGCTTAGAAACACAAATGAACTCAAACATACCGGAGGCAGGAACAGTTTCCTGCTTTGAATATTTACAATGAGAATAAATTTTTTAGGCATTGGCAAATAAGTCAGGCTGATGTTCCAAAATAACAACATGCAAAATGTTTTCATATTTAAAACATGATACAAGCCTAATAGACCATCAGTCTCACAGCCAAATGAAAAGAGACAAAGCAATCGGAAAACTGACTGCATACGTTAATTTAACTGTGCTGCTTTACATACGCTTCCTTCAGGTTTTCCAACAGGATAGCAAAACCGAGAAAACGTGAGCCATTTGTCATGGGGAAAAAACAAACCCCACAGCACCGAACACCTTTTGTTTTTAAAGGTAAAGCCGAGAAAAGGATGGCAGGTGAGCGATGGAGCAGAAAACCAAGATGATTGCGTGAGGGAGCTCTGGGCAGAAAGCAGCGGCAGCCTCGACAGCTCGAGATTTGCAAAACGTCTGCCGGCCCAGCGGAGCGGCAATGGAGCGGGCGCAGCGGGCACCACGAGCCGTGGCACAGGACGGGGAAGGGGCCGGCGAGGGGGAGAGCCTGCGGGCAGCCAGGCAGGCGCTGGGGACGGGGGGGACACCGGGGCGGGTGACGCGAGCCGGGAAGCAGGGCACCTGCAAGGCGCGAGGCTTCACGTGGCAAACGCCTGACCCTGAAACCGGTCCTCACCCAGGGGTACAAACCCATCCATCGTCCTGCACGCCCAGCGACGCGGGGGGAGGCGCTCCGGCAGGGAGCGAGGACGGGCTGGGAGGTGCCTGGAGAAGCGGAGGCTTGGGTTGTCCTCACAGAAATTCACCACTCCAAGAGTACGACCAGGACACGGCAAAGAACGGAAGTCAGCACGTGGCGTAAGGACGGGCAACGAAGGGGAAGGTCCTGGAGCGTTCAGCTGTCGGGATGCATCTGTGGAGAGACCTTTCTCGAAGGAGAGACGCCATCTGCGGGCCCGACATGCTGGTCCCCAGAGCTGAACGTCAGCTCTGCTGACAAGAGCAGCCTTCGAAGTGCCGAGGGGAGGAGAAGAGTTAGGCACTTCAGCTGGACAGGCTACAAAGACCCTGAGATGTCTCTCCCCCCTCAGAAAAATCGCTGTTGGCCTCATCAGTGGAAAGAGGCCACAGCGTAACCCTGGGCTCGGTGCAGTCACGTACCTGTCACCTGCCACAGCATCACGGGAAATGACGTTTTTCTTTTCCCTCCTGCCAGCAGCACGGGATGGGCATCTCTTCCATTTCTATCAACTAATCAAACTGCTGCACCACGCAAAATGCCGAGACGTCGCTGTTATAGGCATCGGTACTTCTGGAGGCTTATACGAGCTATCCGTGGTCTGTCTTCTGGGCAGAGAGGGTATTAATACAAAAAAATCTCAGCAATAGGTGATGTAATTATGAGCTTTACTCTTTTGTCAGGTCCCCAAATAGCAAAGAACATGGTATTTTGTTTTGGGTTAAACCCCAGCAGACTGGCTTAGCAGAGTGCACGTTTTCATCATGACAAAGGCCTTGAATTCACAACAATTTAGTATCACTTTTCAAACAGAAAACGCTTGACTGGAAGTCAGTCTCTCGCTGTGAGCTCCTCCCGGCTGCCCCAGTGCCTGTACTCCTCTGCGCTGGTGGGACCCCCGGCCGGGGCGCTGGTGCTGCTCGCGCCTGCACAAGCTGCTGGTGGGGCACGATCCCTGCAAGCCAGCCGCAACGCAAACGCTGTCACTCAGCACGTTCCCACAGTGGCTCATCGTGTGCTGATTCTGTACGTTTTACTTGTATGTCTGTGCTACTGCATGAATTTCAATTATTCTCTCACATCTGCTTTACTCACGAAAGAAACCAACCCCACGCTCGCACATACATCTGCAGAGATTTTTCTGTCATGCTGAGGTTTTGCAGCAGGTCACAAGTGTTGTGAGGTCTGCCTCAGCCTCAGCCTTCGTTTCCACAGGGATCGAGGCCGGGTCTGTTGCGATCACGGACACGACGGTGGACGACTCCTTCGAGCCACAGCTTGAGCAGGTGGTGCTGGATGACGTGGTGGTGCGGAGCACCGAGCTGGACAAGGACCTCACAGAGGAACTACGCGCCTGCAGCACGGAGATTCCTGGCTTTCCCACGCTCGTCAGCCGTACGACGTGCACCCGTGGCTTCTACAAAGGCAAAATGATCTTTGGCCGTCCTCCCTCCACCCAAGCATAACGCCAAGTCTTTATGTTCTTATGTGGGCAAAACTACCCACGCTACCAAGGCCTAAGAAAGGCTGCAGGATCAGACCCACCTGACGCGTTGGAGCTCGTTCAGCAGTCAGAGCAGGGGACGCCTTCAGAACACGCAGTACCGATTTCAGCGTTTTGCCAGGGCGAGACCTCCTCTGCTAATGGGTCTCTCGCGCGTCTGACGGTTAAATTGTGTAACGTCACCTGCACGGCCAGCGCTGCTGTAGCTGGTGGCGGATCCAGAGCGAAGATCCACCCAACAGCGGTCGCTCCCTGGGACAACGCAGGTGCCCGGGGGACCTCTGCTGCCCCTGGTCCAGCCGTTACGCAGGAGCCACGCGCGGTCGCAGACTTTCCGGAAAGCAGGAGGCCGGTAGCTGCACCCTGGCACAGAAAACAGCCCCTTGTCCGCAATCCTGTAGCGAGCCCAGCAGATGGGTTGTGCCGAGTTGTTTCCTACAAGAAGATTGTAACTTCAGAACTACCAAACACAAGAAAAGTGTCAGGAAGCGCGTGACATTTATGTAAACAAACTTTGGTTACTCTGGAACCGTTTCCTTTGCAAAATTAAATGCTGATTGCAGCGTAGATGAAATGTAATAAATGAAGACTTAATAATCTGAGGACTATTTATAAACCTTTGGATCTGCTTGCAAATGCGACCATCTGTGTATTGCTCGAGGCCATGTTTTATTTAAACAAAAAGCCATTTGAGAGGATTAACAGTAGGAACAGCAATAAAATGAAGCACTCTGCCCAGGTTAGCACGCCGCAGGTATACGTTTTGCTCGCACAAAGGACTTCACCTGCTGCGCGAGGGGAGTAGCTGCACCGGGCACGGGGCCGCTCTGTGGACCCCGGTGCAGCTGCAGGACAGCCAAAGGCACCAGCGGAGGTAGGGGAGAGGTGGGGACGCGTGCCCGCGCCGGGTCGCACTGAGCGCAGCGTCGGGTCCAGCCTGCGGCGATGCCCCGGGGCTGCGGCAGGAGCGGAGGGAGCGCCAGCGCCCCGGGACCCAGCTCCCTGGCCAGCACCGCTGCCGCCCCAGCGCGGAACACCACTCGCACGCGGCTCCAGCTGCCTGCCATCCGTGGCAGCTCCTTAGGTAAGATTAAACCTAAATTAAGGGGGGTTTTTCCCCAATTTTCCCTTTCTGCACAGCTTGCTATGCCCCTCTTCCACAGTAATTTGGCAATTTTTGGATTTAACCTGGCAGACCTTCACAGCTGACGTACGCCGAGGAGCTGCGATGACTGGCCCTGCAGACTGCGACACCCCCTGTACTTAACTCCCGTGGGCTTACTCTTCCTCTTTACAAACCTTACAAGTTGTGTAATTTTCTCCTCTATACACAGACACAGCGCACGGGCTTTAAACACTGCGGTTAACAGGAGTTCAGTAACTATTCAAAGGAAATAGCGGGGGCCCTGCGCAGCTGAGCGGGGTGGCCGGATCCAGCGAACATCGCCGTGCGGGAGCTGCGGACCACCAATACAGCTTGAACTGCACCAACACACCTACGCACCCCAGGAGCGCTCCAGCCAAAACTCGCACAGAAATTAAGTCTGTGTTACCAAACTGCAGGTTCTTCGCCCCCATCTTGAGTCGCTGTAAAGGATTGTCCTGTTCGGGTCGCCCCTGTCCGCAGCGATCCTCTCGGAAGGCGATGCCTTTGCATTTGGTATAAACTAAACGACACGCAAAATGAATCCGCATTTGTGACCGCTATTGTTATTTGTTGCTGTTACAAAGGCCGTTCAGACTGTCATCTGTACAATAATATTTAAAGATCTGTCAAAACCGGACGCGTGCCAGAGTGTTTGAACACGAGGTCGGTGTGCGGGAAGCACAAACTGTCCGGCTGAGCGGGGGCAGCTTCGCCCCCGTCGCGTGGTCGGCAGGTTTGGGCACGGGGAACCCCCGAGAGGGAAAGGGACGGGGCACACACGTTACTGAAACAACCTTGACCTGATTTCAGGTAACTGCCAGGGACCGCATCCTGCACGTTCACCCGCTGATCGACTCCCATCAACGATCCAGAAAATCCTCTCCACAAGCTGTAAGAGCCTGAACTGCGCCCGGGTCGAGGGGAGGGCGTTTTCGCGGAGGGTTACCGGCAGCCTGAAGAATTTCCCACTGAAATCACTTCCAGTTCTTACGGTTCAGTTACAGCTTGCCTCCAAATGAATTACACCACCTTTGGAACAGTAACTTACAGGATTTAAGAGTTCTGGAAAACAAAATTTTAACGTATCCAAAACCTTGGGAGAGGATCTTAAGATATTACTGACATTAAGAGCACGAACATGTAGGTCTAAAGATACTTACAGGCACGCTGAGGGGCTGCCCCAGGGTACTCGTTCTCCAGTCCGTATCCTAAAATTGGCTTCATCAGCAACCCCGGGGCCCTTCTCGTCCCAGAACTATTTCCAAACGCCCGGTGCAGCTCGATTTGCCTCCCAGACGTGCGGGTTTCTCTGGCGTCCCTCTTGTCACCCCACCACACCTCATCACGCTGCCGCCTCCCTTCCGCAGAGTCGGCTGCTGGGGCGGGGGGCTGGCAGCGAGCGGGGCCGTCCGGGGTGCTCCCCCGGCGCCGGGACCCCGCTTCCACGGTCCCGCTCAGCTACACCAACAACTTGCCAGCGCTTTCATCTGGGATACAGTCAGTTTGCCACTGTGAAAAAGCAAACTCCACTTTTTTACAAGACAAGCAGATTGGTTCCTAGTTTCCATCCCGCGATCGCAGTTCCTTGGCTCAGAGATTAATCTGCGGGGGAGGAATCCCAGGACAGGAGCCAGCGTCCTCCCAGGACTGAAACAAAATCCCTCCAGTCGCTCACCACGCAATCCGACGTACCATTCGGACTCAGTTCGGCTAAGTCCACGGTCTGCTCAAGAAACACATGCACTAATAGCGACGTACCTTAAGTCCTTTGTGAAAATAATTTAAAACCACTCCAGGAAAAGAAATACGCTACTTGAACGTTTTGCCTCATGTGATGAGTGAGGTTTACTCTGCTTACAGAAACACAGTTCTGGTCATTAACTTTGCAGGAGATGGTGAACTCTCCATTTTTTTACAACACTGTCCGGTGAAGAGATTCTTGGTTTCCTTATTTTGCTTTTAGCTTAATGATCATGTTGTTAAAGGTTGTTCTTTTTTGTGTTGCAGATTCTAACTGTGACACTCTAAGAGTCCGTAGTTTACAGAGCTCAGACTGCGTGTCCTTGGTGAGCTCCTTTTCAAAACACTAACCGTTACTGCAAAGCCCTCTCTGTGCTCCGAGGGGTAAGAGCTGGCGTTGCGATCACTCACGTTTTTCTTTTTCTATAAATACGCGCACAAGCGTGCGTATAAGCTTACGTGCACGTAAACTGGCTGTATTGGGTCTGGCTGAGATGGAGTTAATTCTCCCCACAGCAGCCCTCATGGTGCTGTGCTGTGTATTGGTAGCTAGCAAACTGTTGATAACACACCAGTGGTTTGGCTACTACTGAGTAGTGCCAGCACACATCAAGGCTGTCTTTCCAACATTTCTTTTTCCCCAGCAGCAGGCTGGGGGTGGGCAAGATCTTGGGAGGGGACACAGCTGGGACAGCTGACCCAAACTGACCAAAGAGATATTCCATACCATATGACGTCTGCTCAGCAATAAGAAACTGAGAATAGGGGGAGGAACAGGGTGGGGGCATTCGTTGTTTTTTTTTTTTTTTACAATGTTTGTCTTCCGGAGTAAGGGGTACGCATACTGAAGCCCTACTTCCCAGGAAGTGGCCGGACATCACCTGCTGATGGGAAGTAGAGAATAATCTTTTGCTTTTTGCTTTGCTTCCACGCGCGGCTTTTTTTTGCTTTAGCTACATTAAACTGCCTTTATCTTGACCCATGAGTTTGGGGTTGTTTTTTTTTCCATCCTCCTTTCTCCCCTCCCTGCCTTACTGAAGAGGGGAGTGATAGAGTGGCTCTGGTGGGCACCTGGCCCCCAGCCAGGCTCAACCCACCACAGTCTTTTTGGCGCCCAACGAGGGGCACGAGAAAACCGAGATAAGGACAGTAATTGGAAGAGGTAACGAGCAAAACATTGACTGAACTTACCTTGAGAGTGAAATAGTGGTGAAGGGACGAGAGGTGGATTCTGTGTGTATTGTCCACTCTTGTTTGGTGTTGTGATAGTGTTGCTTTGATTCTGGTGGGGGGAATTTTTTTTCTTTTCCTTGTTGATGTGATTAGTGTGTGTAGTTTTTGTGTTGAATGTATATTTTAATAATTCTTAAATATGTGATTCACAGAGGTGAGGGGTGGAAGCCCTCTGGCACAAACGTTAAGTGGTTTGCAACAGCTGGATACCACAACTGATCTTGCACCAGTTGGAAACTTGACTTTCAGGCACTATTTAACATTTAAGCTGCTTTTCTGACTACCAAAATTCACAGATAAGTTTAATTTTCATGAAGAAGTTTGTCTCAGGCTTTAAAAAATCAGATTGTTAGTCAAACTGCATACGCTTCATACATCAGCGTAAAGGATAGCTGAATTCTGAACCGTCACCCTTACGGAGTCAAAACCAACAAAGGGCTGCAGGAGATGCCGGCTGAGAAGTCAACTTCCCATTAACATTTTCTAAATTAAGATTTTTACATGCAATTAATTTCATCCATCTTTGTACAAAAGTAACTTGCAAAATTTCAGTTTTTCTTAAAAAGCGTAGAAAGCATTTATCATGAAAACAAATGTCCTTATAAGCATCCCCATTTCCCGGGGGGGTCTCGATCATCTCTCGTGGCCAGCGGTAAGGCGAGGCCGAAACGCCCGCTCCTCCCTGCAGAGGCCAGCGAGCGACCGAGGGGCTCTGCAGGAGCTCCCAGCAAGAGCCACCCGCACACGCGCGTCCCCGGGCGTGCGGAGCAAAATACCTGAAGCCAGGTTCACTGACCTGCACGCTTTCCATGCTCCACCGTCAGATGGAAATCCCTCTAAAAGTCCTCATTCCGGCCTCGCCGAATCGATAAGGAGCCCCGATTCACGGCTGCAGGGAGTTGGAGGTAAGCGGACTTCTACCCAGGCTATTCCCCGAGAAACAACAGGCATGAAGACGATGGCAAGACACTGCCTAAAAATCAACGCCCTTTATTTCAAACCCAAATATCTGCTTCATTTAAACTTTCTTTTTTCATAAATGTCTTGGTTTTTATAAAAGATGATAACTATAATCTGAAAAGATTTTGTGCCACTGAAATGATCTCGTAGATCTGCTTTTAACAGCGAGAAGAGAAAAAAAAGACTGCCTGAAGTTTGGGATCTTCCGTTTCTGGGAAGCAGCCTAGAAGCCAGCCTGGTCTCCGGAAGAGAAGAAAATCAATGCTGGTCTCCCCTGCAGGAACATCCAACAGGTTGTGAAGCTGGCCAAGTGTGTTGTAAAAATAACGAGTGACCTCAAATGAGATACCAAAATAAAATGCGCAAATATACACAGAATTGTAATTTTAGCACAAACATGCAAAGGCTAAATCCAGAAGACACACAGCTCCCACGCCTTTTGGGCAGTCTCTGTAGCATTATCCCCCCAATAAAATAACTTCAACACTCAGATTATGTTGCCCCAGTCTTAAACTCTGCTTGCCCTCGGGAGTCCGTCGCCCCAGCTCGTCCCCTGCCCTTCCGGCACCCTTCTCGGAGCGTCCGGCCGCTCCTGACTTTGCACCCTTGAGCAGCCAGGCGCGAGCAAACCTCCCTCCCCCCGGTGCTCAGAGACGCGCTGACATCGGGCTCACGCGACGAGATGCTGCCAGCGTTACTATCCGGTTGAGGTGTGAAAAACTAAACGCTGCTTGTCTCCGACTGCAAAACATTTGGTGCAGAGTCGCTGGATGTGTCACCGGCCGAGGGGCTGCCGCTGTGCAGGCGGGGAGGCGGCACGCGGTGCCTGGCGCGAAACCTCCCGCTTGGCGCCTGCCGAACCGGCGCCGTGGGCTCTGCTGGGAGAACACAGAGGTGGCCCTCATCTACCCCGATCCTCAGCTTTTTGTTTCGACAGCGAGGAATTACTTCTGTTTCACAAAGCATTGTAGGTATGGGATCCGTTAACGCCTATAAGGCATTACAATATTACCTTAATGAAGTTCCTATCATTTTCTAGATACACAACTATGGATGTTCCGACCTTTCATTGTCCTTAGAAATTTTTGTTTAAACTGCTAATTCTAACTTGTTCACATACATTTTACAGTCATCTTATGTAAGGCTTGAAAACATAATCAGTTACAAAATGAAATGACATCAATTTCCCTTTCATTTAATAGAATCACAGTCAGTAGTTTCAGTTCCAAAATAAAGATCCCAGATCTGAAATGTTATTTCTAATTTATAATTTATACTGAAAGATTAATCTGCAATATGAAATGACTGCATGACTGGTTTGCAGTAAATACGATGCAGCAAATTGGTTTCTAAATATAGGCACAGGTTAAGTTTCTTCTTATAAACACAGACTGACAGCCCGGTTTGGGTGGGCAGGGACCTCACAGTGCCACCCCTGCCACGGGCAGGGACACCCTCCACTAGCCCAGGTTGCCCAAAGCCCCATCCAACCTGGCCTTGAACACTGCCAGGGAGCCAGGGGCAGCCACAGCTTCTCTGGGCACCCTGTGCCAGGGCCTCAGCACCCTCACAGGGAAGGATTTCTGCCTCACATCCCATCTCCATCTCCCCTCCTGCAGCTTCAGGCCGTTCCCCTTGGCCTGTCACTCCCTGCCCTTGTCACCAGCCCCTCTCCAGCTTTCTTGGCCCTCTTGATAATACGGAGTAACAGAAACATTCATGATAACAAAGATTTCATAATTGAAAGAATCAAGCAACCTGGAATGAAAGTTATGTGGGATGTATTCACGTATCATAACACAATCCAAAGTGACCATTCTGCAAAGCTATTTTGGATTTATGCTGCCAGTTAAAAACCAGAGCTCGTACTCAAGATGCTTTGTATCCGATTGGCCTGTAACGTCTGTTGGAGTCTTTCATGTAGGGGTGTCCTGTCGCCCTGTAGAAAGGGACGTGGGAATTTACACTACAACAGCTGCCACCCACCAAACCTCCATAAAACCTGCACCAAGGCAGGCGTAAAATGCGTAGCACTGCACGAGAAAGGTGCGTTGTTTTTTTTAAATGATTGCACGCCCTGAGAACTAAGTAGTTCTGTAACACAGCCTAAGGGAAATTTATTTGAAGGTTTCACAGTATAGGCCAGGCGATACCCTGAAGCATCTCTGCTCCTGATATGAGAGGCGCTCTACATTTTAAAAGCTGTAGATTCCGTATCTCGTCTTGGAAGCTTCAGTGGTGGAATTTTTGGTAAAATCTCTTTGGCATAATGCGTTTTATGAAGTCCAGCTTCTCGAAGAGCTAGCTCAACACGAAGTCTAGGGTCAGAAATGATCTGTTAAAATAAACCACAGCAATATTAAATAGAAACAAAGCGATACTTTCCTCATACACACAGTGTATCTTACAGGTTATCTGTGGATGCATATATTTTAAAAGTTTTAAAAGACAGTCAAAAAAACTATGGTCAAAAAGGCCTTCAAAAGCAGAGAAACTCTACAGTGAACAAGCCTTATCTCGCTGCACATATCTTAACATTACCCTTTTTAGTATTAATGATCCCAAACGATTTTAACAAAGAGCCCTGCTTGTCATTCCTCAGCAAAACTCAAAGGGTAGATGAGAATCCGAGCGACTTAATTCAGCCGCCTTACTGAAGAGCTGCTGACTTCCCTAATGTTCCCATCAATACAGCCCAGCTTTCAGCACTTTTAATCCCTTCCTGTTTGTTTCTATGGAATCCGAGTCCTTCTAGCACATTTGTGGTTCTTCTCATAGAACTACTACCTGGCAGTGGCAGTACCACTTCCATTTTACATAGCAACAGTTACTGCCCAGGGAAATTACTTCTAAAATTCGTCAAAAGGTTATTTGACAAAATTTGTAAGCCTCTCTCCAATCCTTCTTCCATGGGCTACAGCGGGGGAGTACAAGAGGGTGACACCGCCTTCCGTTCCCGCGTCCCCTGCCAGTGCCCGGAGCTGCCGGGAAGACCAAGGCTCTCCGTAAGCACCGCAGCCCTGGGGGGCAGCAGGCTAACGTGCTTGGCAGGACTCACGGCTCGCAGTCTGAGCAGTGCCAAGACCCGGCTGAGGTCAGAACAGCAGGAATATTCCGAGAATTCAGGTATCAACCCCAAATACGCATGTTCAGAGCATTTTTAAGCTAAGGCTTTTCAGAACCTCATACATCAGTCAGATTTGGGTAAATTTTAATAGCCAAACAAAAACTACATCTCTTGTACCACATCTCTCCTTTACCAAACTGAGAAGCTTTAAAATGTCTTAAAATGGGAAGTGCTGGACAAGCTTAGTTATAGACATTGTTTAATTTCAGCTTATTCAGTCCTAAAAGAAAGCTTTTATGCCATCGAATGGTATCGCAGCACTTCTCTTTCTGTAAGCATGATTTTCAAATTCCAGAGTGGGAATAATTTCAAATGCATAGACTGAGCAGATGGGGAACTGTAAGGGAATAAAAAAATCCTCCCCTGTGTCGCTTTATTCCATTTGAAATTGAGCTAGCACTGTCCTCAGCGATCTGAGTGACCTGAAAACAGGAGCATAGTTACTTCAGTTTCCTGCTTCATTTACACCCAACTGGGTTCCTTCTCCTTTAGCCCTTGCAGATCACATCCCAACTGATCTTCAATCCAGCAGTCAAGCTCCTATTTTTCAGCTTATGAAGAGATTTGTGCTGTGCATAATCTTCCAGGAAGAAGAATACTCCATAATTAAGTTACCTGTGACATAGCTCTCTTGCGTACAGTCAGGAGAACTTTTACGCTGAGTCAATTCACCTCAAGTACTCAGCACAACACTAACTGGAGCAGGTGAAAAGGAGGCACTCTTTTAAATAAATGCATAAAAGTGTAAAAGGGGTGAGTTTTGAAATGAAATAATAGCAAACAGATCAGTCAAAACGCCTAGTGAACAGAGGGACTGCCTGACAGCCCATTTAGGCCAGTATCCTCTCCCCACTGGTGGCACTGGGAGCTGCTGTTCAGCGAGAGCCCAGGGGTCCTGCGCTGGACCTGAGCGGACCTTCGTGCTCCGCTCTCGTGCTCCTCCAGCAGCTACACTGGGTCAGAGAGATTACCCCATCTATTACTGCCAATGGTTTGGGGGTGGGTTGGTTGGTTTGGGGTTTTTTAAACACACATTATACTCTATGTTCTACTGTTAATATGGCTACTTAGCGTATATTATTCATATTACTACCATATATTGCTATTAAGATAGATGTGTATACAATAAACTATATAGTACGATTACAGACAATTACCTGCTGTTCACTGTACGTATGCAACTTAAACAGTGGCTTCTGAAGATCAAACTCTTCTTTGGTTCCAACGCCCATCCGAGCTTTAGATGCCACCGTATCAGCCACTACTCTAGCTGGATCTAATTTTGCAACGACGGCAACCTAAAATACATGATGTGAAAATAACAGTTACTCTATCTGTGTAGACCTAAGGTGAGAAAAGGTTATTATCAATAATACACGTCTTTGGAGAACACGATCATTTACCCGGTTTAAAAATGTCAAAAGCTGTCTTACACCACCTTGTATCCGTATATAAAAGTTGCAAAGCTTAAAACTTGAATCCAGAATAAAACCACGTTAACAGCGAATAATAATGAGGGAGAATTTTTTTCCTGTTTCCCCGTGGAGACAATTTAATCCGCTGGACTTAATACAGCACTGTGCATGCCCAGAACCACTGTGAAGCGGAGAACTGCCTGCCGCGCGGGCAGGCTTAACACGGAATAACCTGCGCATTGGCAACGCCAGTTGTCAGTCCTTGAAAACATAAACTTGAAAGTTGGCTGGCATTTCCCTGAAGAGAGAGCTCATGTTGCCACCTCATCATACCCCGGTAGGAAATCAGCTTGCGCTAAGCTTTAGGCTACCAGAAAGCAGCAGTTCCCGAACACGTGCACTACTGATCTTTGCACCGTAACAGCGGCGCGTGGCCCCGGCTGCGCACGAGGCCTCAGCTCTGCAAGGATGCTCTGAGAGAAAAGCAGCAGCATCCTCAGCTCTCCAGCAGAGATTGACACGAGCTCTGGCCTTCAAACCAGTAACCAAAAGGAAGCAGCACACTCATAATTTAGCAAAACCCACGTTCCTGGAAGGCCAAACTTCCTTCTTTTTCCTCTGATGGAAACAAAGCCGGTCAGGTCGGTGGTTCACCATTTTTACTGACTCATGGGCAACAACATTGAGTGATACGCCACAAACAAGAAAAAACCCAACGAATTATGTTAAGTGCCTCTGTTTTAACTGTTTAATTTCCTGTGGCTAGATCAGTATCAAAGATTCTCTCAGACACTATATTGTGCAAAAGTCAGTTCAGAGTCTACAGATTTCTGATCCTTTTTTCATTGCTTAGGTTCTTTGTGTTAAAATATTCAGATATAGGCTAATGCTACTTTGGAAAGTACGGAAAGATGCGTGAGCAAAATAATCAAAGTCAGGACACCATCTGAATGGCTAAAACGAGAAAAAAATATTTAAAATTGTGTATGATAATTCCCTCCCTGCTCCCCTTTAATAAAATATCATCTTTGCATTTACAGGCTGTCAAAATATACAGACTGGATGACTTTACTGAAGATTTTTTTTTTTTTTTCACATACAACCAAGGGGCATATTTTATGAAGCAGTATTTCATCAGTGTGAAACACAGAGAATAAATACTGGTTAGAAAAATGTAGTGAAGTGGGAGCTCTACCACACCGGTCAAAGGCCATTCCAGAAGCATCTTCTACTTTGGTAAGAGAACTGGGTCAGTCAGAAGAGATCAACAGGTCATGACTCTCAACCAGCCTCTCGTAAAATCTGACACAAAAGACTACGCAATTCACCCAGTAACTTAGAAAAGACATAATGGAGTTGTTATTAAAAATGCATGGACAACCTAAAATAACACTGTTAATACTGAAAAATATTTAATTGAATCGGATTCTTAAAAATAAAGCATTATTGACTGGAAATGAGCCCGAGTTCAACAGTTTAAAAAAAGTGACTGAAATAACAGACCAAGGATCCCTTTGGTTTATTTATTCCTGTTATGCTCATCTCTCCCACAGATGATGACTTGGAGAATCTCAACTGTGGTACGTTTTCCCTTCTTCCTGACTTCGCACACCCAGATGCTGAAGTGAAAGCGCTTGCAAGGCCACAAAGAGTCCCCGAGGGACTACGGGGAATTTCACTGGCGTGCACTCTGTGCTGGGATGGTTAACCCTGAAGCCAAAGGACATGCTGAAGATGAGGTCGAGGCTGCATCAACTACCGTATTTTTAAGCACGCATAGTCCCGGGGAGAAAGCTGCTGCTGCGTTAGTGCTGTTTAAATTATCCAAAATGAAAAAGGTTTGAAGAGAGCCTTTTCTCCCTCCCTTATCTTCCTTTGGCTGCACATTTAGGCTGCAGTTCCTGGAGTATAAAGAATGTGAACTCCAGGTTTTTCCCTTTAACTTTTGGAGGAAAAAACCAAGGAGATTAGAAACAAAAATATAAACGAAGGTAAAATTACTCCTTCAAAAGTCAGCAGTAGGAAAAAACCCAAACCACTACAGGTACTATGACAAACATTAGCAAGCATTTTTTGGGATATCCTTTTTAAAATAATGTGCAAACGTTCTTCAGAGAGAGATTTAACTCTCTGTGAAAAAGCTTCCCAAGGTCTGTAAGTTTTCAGAATTTAAAAAGAATTTAAATTAGTCATAAATCTTGCCTAAGACTCAAGGCAGACTTACGATTATAAAAAAAAAACCAACCCCAAAATCAAAGAAATCCCATCCAACTCAGAAAAAATAGTATCCATCTATTTTCAGATATCAACAGCTTCTACAGTGCAATTTAACTTCATCGCCTTCCTGTTGTCAGAGTTACAAAGCATATAGGATTTATAACTTGACAGAATTACTGTTAAAGCCTTTTAACTTTGTCATTTATTTGCTTTTGATAGATTATTTTTATCTTTCACGTAATATGACAGTATGTGTTCGTATCATTACTGTATATGGAAATGCTGTATAGAGGAAATAAACCACCTGTTGTCTGAGTGCGTCGAGGCATCTCGCTTTTTCCTCTTCTTCACGTGCTTCTTGGAGGGCCAGTTCCTTTTTCTCCAGCAAGCGCTTTTCCAGCAGCGCTTGTCTAAACTTTACCCTGCAACACAGCATCCACACAAACGGCAAAAACATTAGTCAAGTGTAATTGTAACTTTCTGTTATGATATTTCAGTTTGAAAACTGGTCTGGTGTTTTCTATATTCACCTAACAATAAGACAGTGGTTCATCAAAACACTTGAAAAATGCCAGAAATGCTTTTTCATTTGGATGTGTTATTTTTGTTGGAGTTTTTAGGGAAGGGGGTTGGGGGGAGTTGTTTCTTGGGGTTTGGTTTCGTTTTTAAACAGCTTGGCTAATCTTTCAGATTTCATTTCTGGAATGCAGATTTTTCTCTAGCATGCTTTATATAGCCCTGTTACTCTCCCCCCCCGTTTTCTTTGCCAAGAAGAAATGTTCTCTGACATCTGTGTATGGCAGGAGAACTCCTTCCTATAACCCTTTCCATTAAAAGAAACACATCACTCCCAATCTTCTCACTGGAAGAAGCAAGAAAACTTGAGAATTACATCTTTCTTCAAAAGGAAAAAACTGGAGGTTAGCACAAATAACCCTGAAACTTTACCTACGGCATGAGTTTTGCTGGTCAACTTTTCGCAATAGGTTTTTATTGTCCCGACAGTACCACCATGACCCTATTTTCCTAATAACCCTCCGTCCACTGCCAAACACTGTTTCCGATGAAGCTGTAGGGCATTCTTTGGTATGGCACTTCTGGTCCTTATAAAGGAGTTGCCATTGTCATGCTTTGCATTCAGAGCGTTATCCTACTTTTGCCCTTCAAATTTTAACTTTCCTTTAGAGAAATGGAGAAGGAGCTGCTTCACCTACAATAAAACATGTATTTTTATTTTCTTACTCTCGAAATTTTAGTAAGCTCAAAGGAGTATATAACTTGTGCTATAAACTGAAAAAATCAGAACTAAACATAGAGATATGTTGGTAGCTAGAGAAGACCACTGAATCAATATTCCAATAACAATTATCAGGACAAACAAATTTGTCCCAAGACAGCGGTACAAAGCTGCCTGAGGATGCCTCAGAGAGGCTTCCAGTTTCTTACTGTAGCCACTGTAGTTTAGGCAGATGAATGCTTACAATAATAATCCTCAGAGGTAATTTTGTTCTGGGAGAAAGTCTAAACTGCTTTTTATATGAAGAAAATTTAATAAAAAGCAGATATTAATATTTTTCTGAAAAATGACACAATTATATTATATTGAAAACCTTTCACTCTGCTTGAGCTGACTACTATGATACATGTTCTAAAATACTCCAGAGTTATCAAGTATGAAATTCAGTAGCCTGGAAACTTCTGTAAATTACCAAGAAGGAAAACTGAGGTGCACTTGTCCAGGTCTAATTTCAAATACTCTGTCTCTGCTGCAGAAGTTTTCACGTACATAGGCACGTAAAGCATTGCTAAAGAGAACCGTTTGCTGGCAGGCCCATCGCCGGTCTGAACAGGCGTACGCGATCGCAGTCCATTGCCAAAGCAAGCGTCAGGCAGACCGGGGCCGAGCAAGGACTTGGCGTCTTGCTCCTAAGAAGGTGGTTCGTGTTTTCACGACTGTTACCCTAAGGAGCCCATCATCTTGCTCACGCTGGAGAGACCGAGGCCAGTGTGAACAAAGATGAAGTTTCCTTGTCAGAGGGCAATGGCAGAGCTGTGAAATCTATGCGCAGGAAGGCAGAGAACCTTGTAAATACGTATTCAACTGTACACTGTGTTCCTAATTTGGAACATTGTTCCAGTACTTTTTATACTTGGCTCTAAATGTTTACTTGAGCTTTGATTTCGCAGTGTCCACATCCAAATAAGGTTGTTAATTCTCTTTCACTCTATTATACTTACTAATAGTTTAGCTACTATTTTGTCAAAGTAAACTTAATTTTATAGAAAAGCTTGAAATTAAAATGTCTTAATACTCAATTTTGACTTTAAGTACCACAGTAAGTAACAATTTTAATAAATCCCCAGCTGAAAAATGAGCTTAGCTGATTAGTTTCAGTCAGGCTACCTGTTTGAAGTATTGTGGGTACACACTTATGTAGTTTTTTCATAAGCATAATTTCATTAAAACTCTGCTTTCAGACATTGTCTCATAAATATTCAATAGGAACAAATGACTACTATGTTTATTATGAAAGCTTTAGCAAAACTTAAAAAAATTGGGTTATGATACAGATAAGTTTTTTGTCCTATATCACAACTTATCCTTTCACTGTTGTCAGTTGAATAAATCTCCTATAAACAGTCGAAAGCATTATCGCAGTCTGCTATCGACGGCCCGCTCGTGTTTCCACCCGTGACAGGCTGAACCGATGCCCGGTGTCACCAAGGCACGAGGCAGCTGGGACAGAGAGCGGCTCACACACCGATTCCAGCATTTCAGAGGTTCACCGGCTCCCACGACAAAACCGACGGATCCTTTGCTAATCCACGCTGCAGGTGCAATCAGGGCGCTGTGGCTACGTCGGGGTGCACAGCCTAACCCAGCCCTCAGCTCTAAAGACATCCTCAACTGTCACAGCACGAGCTCGAAGCAAAGCTGCCGTGAGCATCAACGCCGCCAGCAGCCCTCTGGTTTGCCCAGCTTTACGAACGGAGAACGCCCAGTTACTTGTCCACAGCTTTTCTGGATTCTTTCTGCTCTGCGGACCTTCAACGCGGAGCGCTGGCTGGCGTTTCGGGGGGGGGCTGGTGAGAGCTGTGCTTCAGGAAGGGGAAAACCCTGAGGTGGGGAGAGAGGGGAGAGAGGAAAGGCTGCCTGCACGCGTTCCCGGCGAGGAACTGCTGCAAAGAGCGCAAGGGAAGGGAGGGATGCGATACGTAAGCACCTTCCCCCCCTGCATGTGATAAATGCGATAAACAGAGCTGCATGGCCATCGGCTGCCATTGCTCTGTTTCTGTGGTTAGTCAGATAAAACTCTTGCAAAGAGCAATCCTTTCCTCCCGACTCTCCCACCCCTGCCCTTTCAATTCAGGGCCAGGACTGGCAGCAGTTCAGGTGCTGGGTTAAAACGCTTGCAAATGTTTCCCACTCACCGCCTCACCGGAGAACAGGACCGTGCCAATCTATTTCTCATAGGTAGCGAGTAAAAATATTTGCACAATTTCATGCCAATTTAATTCTCAGCCTCCAACATTAATGCAAAATCTATTGCTTTGGGGGGGGGAGCGTTCCTTTAGAATATTTTATGTATATTCAATCCATTCCATACCTAAGGGACCCAATGGAAGACCTGACTGAAATGCACTACGTAGATTTAAAAAGGGAGAAGTGGACTCTTAGACAAACATTTGCCCTTTGGGATGCTAATTCCTGAAGCACAATAAGACTTACATGCATTTTGTAGTTCTTGATACCACATTAAGAGAGAGCTTCAAATTTAGTGTCCTAAAGACGTAGGCACGTAGACCTAACTTAAACATCTAGGATAGCTGAATGCACGATCCTGCGTACGTACAAAGGACCAGCTGCAGCAGATGTCTATCCGTGCTTACAGCTCCACGTTCAACGGGCCACATGCAAACGTACCTTGCCAACGCTGACTTCTTACCCTCCAAGTGGTGCCACCAGCTACCTCAGTGTAAAGCGGTTAAGTCCTGCTGAATGCCAGTGAGGAGGACACGCGCCATTGATCTCGTACCTGCTGCGTTTCTGGAGCATTGCCCTCTCTGAAGCTGTCATCTACTAAACCTTTAACTTTTACTAAAAAAACCCAAACACACACATCAGAACTCTCTGCTTTCCTTTTCAAATGTGGCCAGCCCAAACCTTTTATGATACGTACCAGTAATCAGAGCTCTTGTCCAGACAGTTCTAGTCTCAGGTTCTTAGCCTGAAGGAGTTCAAATCTGCATTTTCTGCATTATCAGCAAGCATCACAACCAGCGAGAATATACAACAGTCCAGGTAA